>NW_028128987.1:15520000-16017500 GCF_055761805.1 Camellia sinensis | reverse complement strand
ATGCATCATTAAGAGTATCTCTTCTGCTGTTAAGGAATTGTCTGATTTTATAGAAAATTATAGCTTGTTGACGTTACACGAAAGGGAAGAAGGGTGAGGTTTACTTAGTTCAATAATTAGGAAGCAGTCTTGATGTCAAGGTTTGACAGGTTTTAATCTCTATTACTGGAATATGTGTTTTTCAAATGTCACAGTCCCACTTTCCTAGAAAAATGTTTGGCAATGCTTCAATTGTGTTAAATGGTAATACGAAGCAGCCTTCCAGGTTTGAAAACCCGGATGAGCAAAAAAGGAAAGGTTTGAAAACAGGGATTTAAAATGGATGGCCATGTTGGTTGGGAGAGAATTTTTTTTTTTTTTTTTTTTGATAAATCATGTTGGTTGGGAGATATGGAGTGAAGAGTACTACACAAACAAGAGTAGTCAAAAATTCGAAGTTTGGAATTGGCCAAAGAAAACACAAAAGTAGTCAAAAAGTAGCAACAATCAGATTTATGAAGATTCAAAAAAATTACCTGTCGGTCGTTTCTTCAATGATTTTCGCTGCCGCTCAACAGCTTCCTTTATTTCTAATAAATGTTTCTATAAAACAAAAAATCACATCAATGTAAATTCTATTAGAACAATTTCATGGACTTGGATCATTGAATTTAAGCACTTCATAAATCAAGGTCAGATAAAAATCTTTCCAGTATTATGAAATTTGAGTTTATTGTGCCACCAAAGTTCATAGAGGAAGCAGTGAATCAAACTAGGTCACACAAAACCATAACACTCTGTTGGCAGTGAACACTCAAGTTGGAAAGTACAGTAAGTAGGATATGTGACAAACGAGAATGTGTAATGAAAAGGTCAAATTCTTTACTAAAAGAAATACGGCCAGATATTTCTTATCCAACGAGAATTTCATATTGATACTTCCCCCACTAAAAAACAAAAGAAGCCAAGTCCGTCCATATATATATTAATCTTTGTCTAGGGGTATGCTCGTGTGATCTAGAGTCATAAGATTAGAGAAATTACAGGATTTTGGAATCATGGACCTCAAATTCCATCAATTCCTAAATCTCCTGTGCTTCTGATTTTAGAGTTTTCACGTTAATTTTTTTTAATTTCTACTATAGAGCCTTTGACAGAGCAAAAATAAAAAATTTGATTCATGCAGCCGATCCCACCTAATTGGACACAAGGCTTTAACTTGGTTCGGTTAAAGTATGGAGTCAATACATTGACTATTCTCACTTAACTCAAAATCCAAATTTAATTTGCCAATTGGGTATGGATTATGGAATTAGATTTCTTAGTATGTGATCCAAATTAGATTTCTTAAGCACAAATATGACTAATAACTACACACATGCACAGCATAGTTTTATTAGATATAAATAAGTGGCCAAAAATTACAAAACCTATGGAACTACAGAAAGCCCTCATTTAGATTTTTTTTCGTTTCGGGCCCCAAAAAAGGTTTGAGTCATCCCACGCAAGTACACGAAATTTAAAGAGCCAGGACATTACGATGGTCGCTATTTCATAACAAAATACAGAAAAACATACAAGATGAGAATTGAGATCCTTAAGTGCTTGACCATCCTCCCATGTCTCAGATATGATAGTTCCAGCTCTGCAATTTTATTAAACAAAAAATTAATATCCAATATAAATTGACAAACAACAAAGGAAAAGATGAATGGAATTTTTTTAACTCAAACATCAAGAGTTATAAAAAGTTCTGCGGTGGCAACATCTAAACAATTAAGGGCTTCACATAACTTCAAATAGTATCTCTCATTGGGTAATTACAAACAACTGTTTAGGATAACACTATTGACTTGATAAAATAGCAAATTAAAAAGCATTATCCTATATATCAATTGCCATCACCAAAACATGAAGGCATATTTGAGAGCTTCTAATCCCATTCAGACAACCAAAAACATCCAGAAGCATACACAATTGAATATAGCATATTTTTGCAATATACATGGGTAAAGAAACAGATAGCATACACAATTGGTTTGCATTGAATTTACTTCCGGAGTGTATACTTGTGCCCTTTATGTGAAGAAATGCGTACAACACATGTTCAATTATTTAATTATAGAGATTGCATAAACATTTATATCGCCTTTATTTTTTTTCCTTCCAAATATTTTCATGCGTTTCCAAATTTTTTATCATTTCCCTTGTGTTTCCAAAACGAAATGTTTCTGTTTCCAAGCTGACTGAAACGACACACCAAAACGAAATTTTGATCCTTGGTATATGAAAGAGACTAAGTCTGACAAGTTTGAACAATATAACATAAATTATTACAATCCAGATAATTCAAGTCACCATCTATTTTCAACAAGAGAAGAAATATTTATTAGCAACTTTCCTGCGTGTTTTCTGGAGGTCAGTTTCCTCCCATGTCTTCGTTTCTCCATAAATTTGTGGGAACCAAATCGAAGGAGAATGATTTATTCTGAGTATTTCTTTACTGAAAAACAAAATGAATATATGTGGTACCTGATTACACCCACACTACCAAGTCTCAAAGAGTCCTGGCGTACTTTCAACCTAGCTTCTTGTCTCTCAGCTTTAGAAACAGATATCAACAGATCAGACATTATCTTCATTCTCTGCATCAAAGAAGGAAGCAATAACTATCAGACTGACAAACCAGTCAAATACCTATAGCACATGAAAAACAAAGAAAGCAAAAGCTAATACATCAAGTGTTTTAAAAAGCAGATTGGTTATGCAAATAAATCAAACAGCCAAACACAACACTGAAGAATGACAATGCTATTGATTAGAGGGATCATAAAGATTTGAAAAGCGTACCTTTGGCTTCATTTGCTGGTCATAATCTTTAAGGTCCTTCAGTTCCTGTGAAATTCAATAACGAATATGAAAACAGAGATCACCGGTTGAAGTGAACAAAGTTTCTCAAAACTGAACACTGCAAATGAGTGAAGGATAATTATACCTTTTCTAACTGGTGGCATAGTTGCTGATAATCAGCGGCCTCTTGACAGGATTTCTTGAAGTCCTCCTCTAATGCTGCAACTTTTGCACGTAAAGAAGTGATCTCCTCCTAAAGTTAGTTGACAACAGAAGCATACACGATCATGAGAAATCAAAAGCTTACTGCATCTACTGCAAGAATACCTAAGGCAGTGGGATTATCCTATCTAACCATCTCCAAAATAGTAAGAAATAAAAACAAAAACGGACATTATGCAGCAGAAGATTTTTCTTTCAATTCCCCTTTTTAGCAAATCAAAGCTCCTACCAGAAACAAATTTCACCATAAAACAATTAAACACAATACCTCTAGTGAAGAGCGGTCATCACTCCCAATTTGTTCTTTGGACCAACCATCCTGCAAAAGGGGGGAAAACAAAGGGAAGACAGCAAATGGATTACCACCATAAAAATCACTTGATGTTGCTGCTAACCATAAAGTCACAAGCAAAAGTCATCCTTTCACGTCTTTCTGCACTTGCAAAATAAACCTAGTTTTATCAAACAAACAATAACAACAAACACATAAGACAAACATTAATCGCCTTCAGAATCTTTCAGGTATCAGTATTTCTCTATACCACATAGGATGCAGCCTTAGGAAGAACGACAGTATTCTTCACCAGCCTTAGGCATTGCCAGCCAATGCCTAGTTGATGCATACAATTTGAGTTTAATACATAAATTACAAAAAAGGACATGTGTCTCAACAACTCAGAAGGACGAAGGTGTATCATGATGCTTGTCTTGGTAAGATATTGTGATGCACTTATCTTTGGTTTGATACTGTCACTTAATGCTTAGGCACCTAGAAGCACATTCAATGCATATGATAGCATGACTTATCAATATATAATTACTTTTTTTAATAATCCGGGGGATCTCCAGCCCAGCACATATGGGCCCATTAATTTTTTAACTTACCAAGATATATATCTCTAATTATAAATACTAAAAACCAAACTAATCCTTGTGTCCTTACCGTGGAATTTTCAACAAAAATGAAAACACCAACCAGCAGTGATCTCATATCAAAATTTACGTAAAGCTGGTGGAAAAATAGTTCATGGGATGGATAAAATTAAAAGATTTCAAAATTAGTCAAGGCCACTCTTAGGATACTGTCCATATTAATATTCAAATATTATACAGTAGTGGCATGGAACAATCTAATAGATGTGGACTTTTTCTAATTTGTGTATCTTGTGACATTTTTTACCACGTTATATGCAGTAAATTACATTCTATTACCAGTGTTTTATTTCAAGGAGGATTTCAATGAGTATTTATGTAGTACCTTAATAGACATGATACAGATGATATTATTTTGCAAAAACAACTATCTTATCCCCAAAAATTCATTACTGCGACCTTCCATGTATGTAAAGTTATACAGAATTCTACTCCTTAATTCAAGAATAAATAATCAACATTTATTAACAATTCTAAGTGTTGTATACTCCATAGCAAACTCTCCTCGCCAATGCCACAATAGTATAATGATGGCCAAATGGCAATGTCACATGCAGGAATCAGTTCTGAAGGGAAATGATTACAATTGAACAGCTACTTGCGAAGAAAATATAAATCAATATAGTCTAAATTGGGCCATATACTAAGTCAGCACACAAAATAATGATGACAAAAAATGGAGGATAGGATATCAATCATCCACAATTCATTGTCTGGTCTTCACAATAATTTAGGCCCATTTCTTTCTAGATCAGCAAATATTTTGGGACATTCTTTTTATTATATTATAATGCCTACATTAATAATTTGAAGGTTTCTGCATAACACAGTGAACAAATGTAACAGTGCCATATCCAACAGAGCTAACAGGCGTTAAGCTCATATGGTACTACAATTACTAGCAACCAAGTATCAACGTCTTATGGTACTCCACTGGGCCCAATCACAATGTAAAAGGGCATCCCCTGCTGCTATGTTTCACAATTCCATATGAGCAGCAGCAGTAGTTGAAGAAGATACGGAAAGAAATCGGAGAAAGTCATGTTGTACAGATCATACCTTATGATGCGAGTTGATAAGCTGACCATTTGATGGTGAATTAATTGGAGGAGAAGTTTGTGTTTTCGCCTGACCATTAACTCTGGAACCACGGCCCCTGCCTGAAGCAGCATGCCCCCTACCACGGCCTTGTCTTCTCCTATTCACATCTACACCTGGCTTGGGGTCTGTGGTTTCCACAACCTTTTGTCCTATGTCAGCCACAGCCTGATTCATTCATATGTAAGCATCACTATGCTATCGTTTCATTAAAATAAAATCTAAGAGAAAAAATGCAGAAATAACAGCTAATACCAAAGAAGCCATGCCTAAGAAGAGTACCGGTAAATGATAGCATATCAATATCAAACATATCATAAAATTACCGTTACGTGTTCAAAAAACATAGACAATAACAAAGGCTGAAAAAGTAAAAGATTATAAATGGCTAGAAAAAAGGTTTAATACTTGAGACAGATATCACCACACTGAAGCTCCAATCAAGCAAACAATTGCTATATAGAAGTCTACCTCAACATGTTCAGAAGCAGATGAGTTGTCATCTTCTTCAAGTTTCCGGCGCTTTTGAGTATTTGCTTGTATGAGATGCGCCGTTCCATTCTATCATAAGAGTAAAAAGACAACATTGTTGAATTCAAAAAGAAGGAAAAAATTCAGAGATTTTTAAAAAGCACGTGAACCATAATGCTTCGTGAAAAAAAAATAAAAATAAAAATAAAAAATCAGGTGAACCAGACCGTAAATCACAGCAACTAAAACACAAAATCTGTTTCCGAAAGAGGAAATGCAGAACTTCTAATTGTGAGATATTATTACTCCAACAGTCCACGAATCTAGACAAGACAACTCATTAAAATTAAAAAAAATGTACAGAAACACACAAGCATGCACTGACACATACAAGTCGAGGGTGAGTGCATCATCAGCTGAAATGAAACAGTTCTTTAAATACACAAAAGCTCACAGAACTTCCACAGATTAGTTATATTATTGGCAACAATAAATTCCATCTCTATCATTATTTATCAATCCTGCAATTGTTTTTCACTCCATTTTTTCTTGTTTGTCCTAATAGGATATAATTTCAATCATTTGGTGTGTTTACTAACCTTCTAATTCTTTCTTGGACAATTTTGCTACAGGCATTCCGCATTGTATTGTTCATGCAAGCATACATTTCCCAACTATTAGTGGTTGATTTTAAAGAAACAAGCAGAAAATGTGAATGTGCGCTCGGACATTCTTGTGCTTATAGTTACCTTTTATTCATGGATGCAACCTTGCATATCTACATTCACTCACAAAATCCAACATGTATCCCCTTCAACCCCATACTTGGGTTTTGAAGCCAAGTAAGAGAATAACTTCAAGATGACATCTTACTAACAGCACATAACACATTCTAACTCAATCTCGTAACGGACTATATGAAATTCACAAATCAATTTTTCAATCCTAAAACTTGAATTAAACATATAGGCTTGCCTGACCAAGAACAATCTACTAGTGAAACCTTCCTTGAAAAAGAGAAAGTTAGAGCTACGTTGATAGCACAAATTAAAAGCTCGCTCTTGAAGTCGAACAAGTTAATGTACTTCCTTGCCATTATACCCCCGATGGGTGACAAGCTGCCATATAAAATTCAGATATCAATGACTGCATAGTTACCTGTTGTGTCAATTTGAGGATCAAAAAATTATATTCAATTTAATCTGTTTGTAACAATTTCAAAGTCACCAAGTATTTTCCAAAATTAATCAACTCTCGGATTCAGATTGAACCTGGAATTGGATTCATACGAACTTATCCCTAAACTGGATTTCTCCTCCAAAAACAGGAAAATTGATTATAACAATTCAAGAAAAATAATGGCTGTTTCAATATTTAATGCTAATTAGCTAAAATTTGGGTCATTCCCGAAGTTGTAAGACTCGACTAAAACATTAATGCAACATTTTTTATGGTCCATATACTATCAAATTTGGACCCCACAACCCGTTAAGATTTGGAATTTCGTTTTTGCTGTTAATTCGCGGCTTTATCAGATTACTGAACTAGCATCATAAACAAACTAAAAACAGACCACATTACATCTCAAGCATGTGCAAAAGATCAAAACAACTACAAACGCAAGTGTACAAACAGAATTCAATAAATTAGATTCAATTTGATTCTTCATTACAATTTCAAAGTCACCAAGTTTTTTTCCAAAACTAATCAAACCTCAGATTCAATTGAACCTGAAATTGGATTCATACAAAGTTTATCCATAAGCTGAACTTTCCAGCCAAACTTGGGAAATTGATTATAACAATTCAAGGAAAAGAATGGCTGTTCAACTTTTAATGCTAATTCAGCTAAAATTTGGGTCATTCCAGAAGTTGCAAGATTCAACTAAAACATTAATGTAACATTTTCTATGTCCATATACCGTCAAATTTGGACCCCGCAGCCCGGTTAAGATTTGGAATTCCGTTTTTACCGTCAATTGGCAGGGTTATTATCATGCCTATTACTGAGCTAGCAATCATAAACAAACTCAAAACAGACCACATTACATCTCAAACATGTGTGAAAGATCAAAACAACTACAAATCCAAATGAATAAACAGAATTCAAGTTTCACATCATCATCAGAATCGCTTGAAGGCAAGGACTCGGACAAATTCTCTGCAGTAGCAGCAACTCCATACTTCGCCACACACAGAGCAGCTGGCCAGGTGGCCTGCGCCGGGGCAGGCGCAGCTGAGGGAGCTTTTCCAACCATCCGAGCTTCGAGTTTTGCAATTTTTGTGGGCAGAGACTGATCGGATTGGTTTGAAGAGTTGGAAGAGATATGCAAAAGCATGTCCAACCCAGAGCTAAAATTTGGGTCATGATCATGCTCTTTCTTTACGTTTTCTACATTAGGCAGGGCATTGAGAGTGGATTGCGTCACAAACTTACTCTAACTGAGGCTGCTTTCTTTGTGCATATGCTAGCAGCTCAGTTAGAGGTTCAAAGAACAAGTTGTCAGTTGTGGTAAAAGGACCTGCTGCAATAATCTGTTTAAGATTCCAAAGACATGGACAAATGCAATATTAGTACAAAGAGCTTAAAAAGATTACCAAACTTAACCTAATATTAGACATAGCATATTCCAACTAATGGCTTTGGATTTCAAGTAATAAATACAGCAATGAGACTATCTGCCCAAATCCCAATATGGGTTGCATGCTCAAAGTGGGAAGTTAAGGTTCTTTTTTCATGATATGAAATTTCAGAAGTTAACTTCATGTATAGTACCATGTTTAGCCTCATGTGGGATGAGAATCAAAATTGTAAAGCTTACACAATTAATGCAGGAGGCAACACAACATTCCTGATGAACGCCTAGGGGGAAACTAAAGGACAAGACCAATAGTCTTTACCTGCTTTGCAGCAAGACAGGCTTCTCCTTCAAACGGCCTTCTTCTTCACAGCAGATCATGCCAACTGCAAATACACTTTTCTGAAATAATAGGTTCCATGAGAAGCATAGATATGTTGTTTGATTAGCATACAAACTCAAATCAAAACTAAACCATATTAAAAAAATGCCATAACAATTTGGGAAGTGCTCTAGTTGTACCTGAATTTCCATTTTTTATTTTCTTTCAAAACTACCCCCATTTAAAGGCTCTCTCCCACTCCTCACACCAAACAGTGTAAATTCTCCATTTTTTAAGATTGCAAGTGTGTGCGGATAAGAGAGAGGTAGAAATGGAGCAACTATATTACCTGTGAAGCAACTGTAGGGTCAATTGCTTCCTCAAACAGACCAGAAGCAACAAGTGCTGTTGCATGCTTTCTAATGGTTCTGGACCAAGTGTATCAGATCTATCTGTTGGAGTGCCAAGAAACCCCCCCCCCCCGCCCCGCCCCCGCCCTAACCCCCCCCCAACCCCCCCGCCCCCCCCAACCCCCTCCCCTCCCGTCACTCACGTCACTCCCGTCACTCCCCTCACGTCACTCACGTCACTCCCCTCCCCTCACTCCCGTCACTCACGTCACTCCCGTCACTCCCGTCACTCGCGTCACTCCCCTCACGTCACTCCCGTCACTCACGTCACTCCCCTCACGTCACTCTCCTCACGTCACTCACGTCACTCCCCTCACGTCACTCGCGTCACTCCCGTCACTCCCCTCACGTCACTCCCGTCACTCCCCTCACGTCACTCACGTCACTCACGTCACTCCCCTCACGTCACTCACGTCACTCCCCTCACGTCACTCACGTCACTCCCCTCACTCCCCTCACGTCACTCACGTCACTCCCGTCACTCCCCTCACGTCACTCACGTCACTCACGTCACTCCCGTCACTCCCCTCACGTCAATCCCGTCACTCACGTCACTCCCCTCCCCTCACTCCCGTCACTCCCCTCACGTCACTCCTCTCCCGTCACTCACGTCACTCCCCTCCCCTCACTTCACTCCCCTCCCTCCCTCCCTCCCTCCCTCCCCCCTTTCGGCCCGCCCTCCCCTCCCCTCGCTAAGAGTGATGTGGAGAGATGAAAGGTTCAAGGAAGCTGCTTCAACGGGTGATCATCAAAGCACCTATGAATGTGAAGACGAATCCAGCAGTGACTTTCTGGGAAATGAGGTGGGTTTCAGAGAAAGAATAGGATTTACCGGTGGAATCAATGATGAGACAGGGTCTGTCTAGGAATTAAGAGAGGTTTTGGAAGCAGTAAATGTGGAGGTAGGTGGTTGCAGATGGGAATGTTAGGAAGCTTTGATTGGAAAACATGGGTTTCGGAAGATGAAGACAATTGTTTGTGCGGCGGAGGAGGAGAATGAGAAAGCTTTGGTTTTTGTGTTTCAGCAGAAGCCACAGACAACATTGTTGCCCTGTCTCTTTCAACGAGAAGAAAAAGCGAGAAGAGAAGAAAAAGCGAGACCGCTCCCTCCATCCCCCTCCCCTCGCCTCCCTCCCTCCCTCCCTCCCTCCCCTCCCCTCCCCTCTGCTATCAAAGCTCCCTCCCCCTCCCCTCTCCTCCCTCGGCATAGGTGGTGGTAGTGGTGTTGGAGGAGGCGTTGGTGGTGGTGGTGGTGGAATAGGGGAAGGTGTTGGTGGTGGTATAGGTGGTGGTGGTGGAATAGGGGGAGCTGTTGGTGGTGGTGGTGGTGGTGGTGGAGGAGGTATTGGTGGTGGCGGTGGTGGGGGTATTGGTGGGGGCATAGGTGGTAGTGGTGGTGTTGGAGGAGGCGTTGATGGTGGTATAGGTGGTGGTGGTGTTGGAGGAGGTATTGGTGGTGGCAGTGGGGTATTGGTGGGGGCATAGGTGGTAGCGGTGGTGTTGGAGGAGGCCGTTGGTGGTGGTATAGGTACTGGCGGTGGTATCGGTGGCGGTGTAGGTAGTGGTGGTGCTATTGGAGGAGGTGGTGGTATAGGTGGTGTTGGAGGAGGTATTGATGGTGGCGTTATCAAAACTTTCAATTGCTGCCCCTCCCCTCCCCGATATATATATATATATATATATAGAGGCGGGAAGCTGATGGAAATAAAACTCAGAAAAAATTAAATAAATAAATTTCACTCAATTTAGAATTCCCTACCTATGCTCAACTATTCTTTTTTAACATTATTTCTTTCTTTTTTTGTTATGCTCAACCATTCCTTTTTAATATTATTTCTTTCTTTTTTGTTGCTGGTGGTGGTGTTCGAGGAGGTTTTCTTTTTAAACTGACATTTCAGTTTTTTGTTTCAAATCATTTTTCTTACAAGTAATTGTTTTTCAATTAATTTTGATTTGTATATACTAATTTTCTACCTACAATTTTTTTAGGTGAAATAAATACAAATGGCCATTCAATTTTTTTAGTTTTTTTTCCAAAAAAATAAATTTGCTATTATTGTATTACTAATTATTTTGTTTTCCAATTTTGTTTTAAAATACTTTTTTTGTCAATACATTGTCTTGTCAAATATAACAATTTTGAACTACATTTCTGTTTTTTGTAATTAGTAGTTTTAAATATTTTGTTTCGACGTAGAAATTTTTCAAATTAATTTATTCATAAATTTGTTTATTTACAATTTTTTTTTAAAATGATATTGTGTATGTTCGCAGTATCATGTGGACATGTTCGCATTATCACAATTTTTTTAAAAAAAATTATTTTTTTTAAATCAATTACCAACTGTAAGTAATAATTTAGACAGATTTTTGTGTTCAAGAGCAAGTATGATGTCATAATTTGTCTTTTATTATTTTAAAATTATACTACTTTGTTAAATGTTTAAAATTTTTACCAGGTGTGGGGTGCGGGAAACGATGTTTAGGCTCGGTTGTCACGTAGTGCAACATCCTGCTATCGTGCATGCTCCCGTCCCAACCGGCTGACACAAAGGTGAAACACAAATCAAACTCGCATACGGCCAGTATACTACTTTGTTAACGTTATTTCTTTTTTCCTTAGTCATTTTTTTTTTTTTTGATTCTTTTCCTTTTAATTCTCAACTATTCCATTTTAACATTATTTCTTTCTCTTTTTTTTGTTGGTGGTGGTGGTGTTGGAGGAGTTATTCCTTCTTTTCTTTTCATTATTTCCTTTCAACGTTATTTCTTTTTTCCTTAGTCATTTTTTTTTTGATTCTTTTCCTTTTAATTGTTTGTTTCTACTTTTTAAAAAATACTTTTCAGAAAATTTTATTTTCTTATTTTCGGTGTTTTTTTATTTTTACTAAATTTTTTTAATATTTTAAACAATTTTTTTACTTTTTAAACACAACCAACATAAATACACCTAAAAAATAAAAAAAATATAAAAAAAATCTTTTAAAAATTCACTAAATACCAAAAATATAAAAAAAAATACAAGAATTCAGTACATTTTTTATATTTTTATGTATTTATTAATTTTTTAAAATATTTTTTCACAAATTTTTTATTTTTAAGATACATCTAAGTAAGGTGCATCTAAAAAAGTAAAAAAATGTTTAAAATTTAAAAAATATTCACTAAAAACAAAAAAACACAAAAACCAAAAAAGTCAATTTTCAAAATATTTAATTCAAAAAACTCAAACCAAACACACTGATTGTTTTTATTCATTCTTTTCCTTTTTTGTTTTTATCTAGAATTTTTCTTTTCCTTTTCCTTTTCCTTTTAGATTTGAATCTCATGATGTAAATATTAAATTTGAATCATTCATCACTTTTTTCATAATAATTTTTTAAAATTTCTATCTTAAACAATGTAACATGTACAAAAAAAAAAATTGTACATGTATATAAAAATTTTCACATTAAAATGGAACCATACATGCAAGAAACATCCTCAATTAAAAATTTGTATGAATAGTGTGTACAAATTTTCTATTTAAATATATCGATTTCACAAAAATCAATGGTTAGGTTTTTTTTTTTTTTTTTTTAGTGGTTAGGTTGTTTACTCTCCGATGGTTAGGTTGCCAAAGAGGTTGCCATCAACCACGTGGATGAATTGCTATCACAAGCACCTTAATGGCTGTGGTGACCCACCATCCAAATTTATTTACTCTAAATGATTAAAATTAAAAATAATATTATCGATTTAGAATTTTTTTTATATAAATTAAATTTATTGTAAATACGTCTCACACTACATCAAGTTAAATTTATATTATATAGTCACTTTCTAAGTAAAATTTGTAAAAAAATCTTCAAAAAGAATCACAAAATTATTGGACATACATCCTTCATGTATTTTATATGTTAATGATTGGACATACTTCCTGTTCAAATAAAATTCGTTCACAATGTAATTTACCGAACACATCAGAATATTAAAACCAAACGTTTTTTAAGAAGATATGATAATATAAATTTGAATCTCAGTTACACACATTATAAATTTAACCAACATTAATGTTTCAAATATTCGTGTTCAGTTGCCGTCTTAGTTGGTACGTAATGCTCCCTCTTACAGCTACCATTGCGGGGTCGGAGTCCCCTTCCTCAATCACATCGGCAACCCGTGTGTATTCATCGTGGTCGGGCATTTCGGGGGCCACGTATTTGGTGCTGTTTGGGATAGCCAGCGTGACCTCATCAATTTCACTGTGTCAGAATATGAAGTTATATAACGCCATCGACGCACATACAAAGGTCACTTGATTAGAGAAACTCAACTTCTGAATATTCCGCAATGCCCCCCACCTCAACTTCCACGCACCGAATGTCCGCTCAATACAACTATGCAATGACGAATGTACCTTATTGAACAGTTCGAACTCATTCTGTGGTGTTCGATTCCGATGGGCATTTTGGTGATACCTATACCCCTTATGTGGGGCTAGGTACCTTGTCTTGTTGCTATAACCGCTATCCACCAAATAGTATTTTCCTGCAACGAACACAGAAATGTTATTCACTGTTGCCTAGTTAGTGACCATTTGGTTGTCACTTTGCAGTTTATAATCACAAAACTCAAAATTACTACCAATAAGACATCGTTCAAAAAGAGTTTTTTTGGTTTATAAATGGTTGTCACCTACAATAATTTAGGAAAAATCGTAATGTCAAATCAGAAGTTTATAATGTTTTTAAACTGACATTTCAGATTGTTAGTAACAAATAATTTTTTTTCAAGTCAGTTTTTTGTTTCAAATTATTTTTCTTGCAAGTAATTATTTTTCAATTAATTTTGATTTTCATAAACTGATTTTCCACCTACAATTTTTTTGCAGTTTTTTTTTTGTTTTTTTTCCAAAAAAATAAATTTGCTATTATTGTATTACTAATTATTTTGTTTTCCAATTTTGTTTTGAAATACTTTTTTTGTCAAATACAACAATTTTAAATTACATTTCTGTTTTTTGTAAATAGTAGTTTTAAATATTTTGTTTCGACGTAGAAATTTTTCAAATTAATTTATTTCATAAATTTGTTTATTTACAATTTTTTTTTAAAATGATATTGTGTATGTTCGCAGTATCATGTAGACATGTTCGCATTATCACAATTTTTAAAAAAAATTATAAATTTTTAAAAAAAATTATAAATTTTTTAAAAAAATTATATTTTTTTTTAAATCAATTACCAACTGTAAATAGTAATTTAGACAGATTTTTGTGTTCAAGAGCAAGTATGATGTCGTAATTTGTCTTCTATTATTTTAAAATTATACTACTTTGTTAAATGTTTAAAATTTTTACCAGGTGTGGGGTGCGGGAAGCGATGTTTAGGCTCGGTTGTCACGTAGTGCAACACCCTGCTATCATGCATGCTCCCGTCCCAACCGGCTGACACAAAGGTGAAGCACAAATCAAACTCGCATACGGCCAGTATATTCTGTGTTGGCACGCCTTTCCGGCCATAGTACGAAGTGGCGTACTCCAAGCGAGACACGAGCCATCACGTGCGTGCCGTCTAGTGCACCGATGCAGTCCTACGCAACACACCATTATTCAGAAAGTATAAATACAAAATTCAGGGTATATGTCGCCACTGTGATACTTAAAATTTTATGGAAAGTGTCACCTTGAATGGCCGGTACCGCCGTTGCGATTGTAAATGTGGGTAACCCCCTTGTTGCACTTGCTCAGGCGTAAGACTCCTACTATGAACAGATGTGAACGGTGTCATAGCTTGCAAAACCTCATGGAAATTGCGTGACAAAGTCTCCTTCAAGTGTTGGAACCGTTCTTGCAAATCTTTCCAATCCATTCCCTGCAATGCACAAATGAAAATGGCTACCTTCTCTTCTAGCGGAACGCCATGCTCCCGCTGTGGCAGTGTCAATCCAAAACTATGAAGCGTGTCGCATAACAACAAGAACACTGGTTTGGACATACTGACAGCATCTTCAAACTGGCCTTGGTGCCCGTTAAACAACTCATACATCCATAAACGCCCCGAAAGTATTGATGTATTTCGAGGGACTTTGTGATAATGGTTGTAATAATATCTAGTTGCACTGTTCCATGCCTCTATCAAGTTGTGATCAGTTTCGACCACCATTTCCCTCGCAATTTCACCGACAGCTTCTCGGGATGTAATACTTTGCACGATGTAACTATGACCAGCGTCATTCGCCATTTCTAAAAAATGGAATGCAAAATATGCAAAAATAAAATGGGTGCTATGTACAAATGTAAGCACACTGCTTCTGCAAAAACAATGGAAAATGAAAGAGTTTAAGGGAGAGGGAGAGGGAGTGTGCGAGAGAACCACACTGTCAACATATGATTATATAGACATATCCATGATACAAGGAGAGATCTTTGGTGGTGGTGGGTACACTTTCCTGCATTTGAAGAAGTTCACTTGCATGTGATAGTTGGGACAAGGACGGAGGGGCCTACGTCTATGATTCCCTCTTTTTTGGTTCACCCAAAAAATTTATTTGTGTTCAAGAAAGTGTATGTTGTGCATCCAAAAAAATAAAAGACACCTTGTTTTGGTATAATTTTTTAAAAGCAGTGTTCAGAAAATTCTATTTTGTTCCCATGCGTAATTTTTGTGTTATCTACCTTTTGTTTATATTTTATAGTCAAGTTTTTAAATTGGTAGACACACGTGACATGAATTTACAAAAACAGTAAGACAGTGTAACGGAAAAACGAAAATTGTATAAAAAATTAACACTAATTGGGAACAAAGTTATGCTTGAAAACAAAGGTTATGGCAAGAAGGAAAATTTTAAACTGCGAAAATTGGGAATCAAAGGAAAGTGTACGTGTATTATCAACACGATAATGGGTTTCCTAATAAATTTTACAATTTTAACCATACACAATGTAGCTCTAGCTTTGATCTTCAAGACTTGTGAGGGAAGATGGATCTAGACCCAAGGAATTGCAAGAAATCAAGGGTTTTGGGTGTTTGTTGGAAGCTTTTAGAGAGAATGAGGAGCAAAAATGACTTTTAGAGTGTGAGGAGAGGTTTGAAAATGATACAAATTCGGCCAAAATAAGATAAAAAAATAGAGTTTTCGGACTGCCAGCGTCTCGCACATGCACCCGCACGTGCGGCCCTCATCCCCGCACGTGCGACCACCTCCTTCCGCCTCTCACACCGCACCTGCTTATTAGACAGCATGCAACTCTCCAAAACTCTTCCCTCCTGCATGTGCGACCTCACCCCCCCTGGCGCACGTGCGGCCCTGGCCCAGCAATCCAGAAATTTGTTTGTTCGCTCTTGGACACTCCGGACTCGGCCGTGCACTCTCCGAAACAAGTGAAAGTCAACACCGAATAAACAAGAATAAGGATTTATTTGAGTAACAACTTCTGGACGCCACAAACCCAAATGATTAACAAGACTCCAAGTGAAACCCGACACACTAGCGTGGCAAAACCGAGGTTAAAACAAAAGAAATGAGAAGGTTAACAAACCAGGTCATCACAAAATTGGAAACAAAATATTCTCTAGGACTTCTCACTAAACTATTTCACAAAGTGTGAACCTTTCATCAACGAAAAATGTCGTTTGGACATAATGCCTCATATCCTTTTTAGATTGGATTTATCACTAACTAACACATATAAATTAGATTATGGTTTTTCTAAATTCCAATAGAGTCGAGTGTAACTTGCTAATATATTTTTTAGTTGATCAACATGACTTTGATCAATCCTCACAATAAGTGGGTTTTTCGAGAAATGTTCCTGAATAAATTTATGCATCCTTATTTCTACATAAGTTTACAAGTATTAGAGAGGGAAAAAATATATTGGTCAAATTTGTATTTTAAAGTTCTTTTCAAGAATTTTTTTCATAGTAAATACAAGAGTCTTGGCCAGAATGTTGAGGATAATGCCAATTGTTGGGGAAGTAATGAGAGATGATGGTTTCTGGTTTAGTGTCGAGGCTTTTGAGGAAGAAGGTTTGTTGGTCTGCAGTTATGGGTGTAATAGAATAATCAATATCATGAGTATAATACCCATGATCAGCAGAGGTTTGCCTGGAATTAAGTCTTCCTTTAGAGGAAGTAGCTTGTGTGGGATTATTGAGTCGATAGGCCATCCAATAGAAATATTCTTGAACACAGATTTTTCTACGGCGGTAGTGGTTGAAAATATGTTGATATTTAAATTGTTTTTGATGGAGCTTGAGTTGGAGATGTCTGGAGTTCCTTGCTGAAATTCACGAGTAAGAAAGTCAGGGAGAGATTTGGATTCATCGTGAATATATTCAATTTTAAAATAAAAAACACATAAGATTGCTTGTCAGCGGGCAAAAGCTTGTTGAGAAATAATGTTCTTGACATCCTTTTCTAAAACTTCTTTGGCAGCTTTGTAATCAATACGTAGTAAAGATTCTTTATTTAATAAATCAGATTCAAAATTTTTGATACAAGAAACAATAGACAAAATTTCTTTTTGAATAATAGAATGCCATACTTGTGGTCCTTTCCATATTTCAGAGGTAAATCGAACTAATTGTTCTTTACCTTTATATAATTGTTTGAGAATACCGCCATAACCGATATCGCTAGCATTTGTTTCTACAATTTTGTAAGCAGTAGGATTTGGCAAGCATAATAAGAGTAGAAATTTGGTGCGTTGTTTGATCCTTTGGACAGCCATGGTGTGTTCATGGGTCCTAGGAGAAGGATTTTTGCGGAGACGAGTATATAAGATTTTTGTATCTTTATGGAGATCCTTATAAAATTCTGAATATAGTTTAAACTATCAAGAAACCTTTGCAATTAGGTTTTATCACGAATTTCATCTGGAAAATTGTCAACAAATTCAATAAATCTTTGGATGGGGATGATGGTGCCTTTGTTAATTATGTGACCAAGAAAACGAATGGATGTTTGAAACAATTGCATTTTCTTTGCACTAAGGACTAAACCATTATTTTTAATAATATTGTAGAATTTATATAAATGCTTGTTGTGTTGAGAAACAAAATTGGAATAAATTAGGATATCATCAATGTAAACAAGAGTAAATGCAATATAGGGATTAAAAATATCATTAATAATATTTTGAAATTTAGAGGGAGCATTTTTTAGGCCAAAAGGCATTACATTCCACTCGTAGTGGCCAAACGGAACAATGAAAACAGTTTTATACCTGTCTTTCTCGGAGATTTGGACTTGCCAAAAACCAGATTTTATATCAAACTTTGAAAATATTTTGGCTTCATAAAAGCAGTTTAATAAAAAAAAATTATTGGGAATTGGATATCTAATCCATTGTAAAACTTTGTTAAATGGTTTATAATTGATAACTAGCCTAGGTGTGCCTCACTCTAATTCAACATTTTTGTTGACGTAGAAAGCAAGGCAAGACCAAGGACATTTGCTGGGACGAATTAATTTTTTATTGAGGAGGCCATTGATTTCCTGTTTGCAATGTTCCATTAATTTTTTATCCATTTGAATTGGTCTAGCTTTGGTAGGGATTTGTCATTCATTGAAATCTTTTTCATATGGAAGATCAACCATATGCTGTTTGTGGTGCCAAAAGGCATGAGATAGTTCAGAACATAAATCTTTTTCAAATAAAGATTGTATTTTTTGAATAATAGATTTGACATGAGGTTGTTGTAGTTCATGGTCAATCACTTTGTAAGAAATTTCTTTTTGTAATAAGCAAATTTGTTTTTGTTTGTAAATAAGATTTGTTTTGAGAGTATTGATTTCATGTTCTTGAGGAGGAAATAAAAATTTGAAAACTATGTCATGATTGATAAGGGTAGTGGAAATGCCTTCGTTTGTAACAGTAAAATGTGCAATCATAATTAGAAAAGGGGTACCTAGGATAATTAATTGAGACGTATTTTTAACTAATAGGAATTCGATATTGAGACATATACATTGGTTGCAAATTTGTGCATGGGATATTTTGTAATTAATTTCCATGAAGCCACCATTGGCAATACTGAGAGATTGATCAATTTTTTCGAAGTATTTAAAAGGTACTAGACCTTCTCGAATACAATTGCAACAACCCCGACCTATGGTTAGCCTTTAATCTATGATTAAATATGTCTAACAAGTAATTAAGATGAAATTCTGAATTAATTGCATTATGTGTGTTCATATCTGTCTGTTGTAGGAATATCTATTTGTGTTTCTGTTTTGTTCTGCGAATTGCAGGCTTTATCGGCGTCTGATCACAGGATTGATTTGATTTATGTGTTATTTGAAAATTTTAGAATTTTATGATAGGTTTGACGAAAATTCGATTCGTAGCCAACAAATTAGAATAAAATAATAACAATAGATTAACCTTAACTCAACGTAATTAACTAATCTAATTGAACCCATATAAAGCTAAATGAGCTCTAGACTTAACCATGCACTTCCATTCCTCATCTTTTGAGTCACCAAATGTGAGAGAGAGAGAGAAGGACAATGAGAAGTGAGATCAATCTAGCAATTGCTAGAGGAATTGAAGAAATTTGAGGTACTGAGCAAGACTTGCTAGGTATCAAGGGAATTAAGGCTTCTAGGTAAGAATTTAACTCTAGATTTATGACATTGAGTTAGATAACATGTGAATTCAAGAGAATTTGAAGATTAAATACAAGAAGTAAACTTAGATAAAAGACTTGAGCATGAATCATGCATTGCACGCAAAATCCATGAAGTTTGAGTTGTATTCCATCTCCTATCCACATGCATGGGCCTATACTTGCATAATTTTGAGAGTTTAACAAGATTCTTCTCTCATTCTTCTCTCATTGTGTCATTAGTACAAGTTTAGGAAGCAAGAAGTTTAAGTTCATGCATGTATATTATATACATACAAGTGTCAAGTGTAATTTTGAAGAATTGACTTGCTTTTAGGCTTGGATTTTGTGAAATGATCTTTGTTTCGTGATGATACATGAGTTTTTAAATGTTTCCTAAAGGTTTTAGCCCAAAGGAGCAAGTTTGAAGCTTTAAACTCATGGTTTGTATCTTGCACAGCAATCTAGATATTCCAGAATTCTATGACTCCACTCAAGCGACAGATCTTGCACTCGAGCAACCACCTTTATTTTAGGACTTCCGCTCGAGCGACCAAAAGTTAGCTCGAGCGTAAAATGCATACTCTTAAAAGTTTACCATTTTGCAGATGGCTCGAGTGACAAGAACTGCGCTCAAGCAAGGACCCTTGTCTTACGCTCGAGCGACCGTCGAGCAGAAAATTCACACAACTAGTGCTTTTGCAGAGTTTACAAACCATTCAAGCGAAGGAAGTTACACTCGAGAGAGGCCCATGTTTTCAACATATTTGACTAAGTGTATTCAAGTGCATTTTAGCATCCTCATTGCATCTTAGGCATTCATAGGCCAAGATTAAGACATAATAATGAGGATAAGATTTAGAAACACACTAAGAACGAAATGAAATAAGTTAAGTGCTATTCGCGTGTGTGTTTGTTATGTTTGTGTAGGTCACGCGCCATAAGTTATTTGATTCGTCTGCTCTGATTTGTCTGCTTTGGAGCCATCTGTGAGTAATAACTTTGTAAAGCTATATTTACGTTTAAGTAATTTCTCATATGATATGACATGACAAGAAATGCTCTGTTTTCTGACATGTTATGTTCTGAATCAATGAATGATTGTCTATATATTGAAAAGTATTTGCGGCATCCTTAGCACAAGGCCCTAGCCCAGGGGTAATAATACTGTGGTCTATAAGCACAAGGCCCTTGCCCGAGGGTAATAATACCGTGGTCTCATGGCTCTCACTCAGGGTAACAATATTGTGGCTCAAGCATGTTATAAGTTCCCAGTATCAGAGGTTCTTTTATGGAACTGGTCAAGTATGACCTTTAATGCTCTATACATGATCTGTTAGCGCTACTGGGCGTACTACGTATGATCCTTTGTGAAACTGAACAAGTATATGTTTCTGAACACTGAATAAAAATACAAGAATATGAATCTGTTTCTGCTTTCTAAGTCTGATATGGGATGTTATTCATTTAAACCTTTACTTTGTTATTATTCACTGGGCTTTCGGTCACTATTTATATTATGTATATAGGCGAGCAAGTGCGTGACCAGGCCTAAGCTGCTGCTTAGAGAGTTTTGGGTCAGCCAGCCACTATGTCTCCCGGGGAGGTTCCAATTTGAAAAGTCAAGTTTTGTGAACCATGTCAAGAATGTTTTGTTATTTTGTTTTTGTTTATCTGTATGCTGGGCTAAGTCCCTTATGATACTACCTGTATAGTAATGCAAGACTTAAGGAAGTTTGGCGTCACTTATGTATGTATATGTCTCAGTTTTGAAATTTTTGTTCCATGTATGTCTGCAAAACTCTATGGACTATGTATGTTTCTATATTGCTTCCGCAACCCCTTATTACATGATAATCTGTTCAAATGCCTTTGGTAATCCAAGGATTATTGGCCAGTTATGACGCTAAACCTATAAGGGCGTGTTTGGGTCATGACAACAATTGAGGTCAGCACCAGAATCCACCAGTGCCATTGTTGTTAAGATGAAATCATGAATTACTACTTTAATCTCAATATACCATTTTTGAAATGTTATGTTGTTAAGGAGTAAGTTGACAGAATTCTAAACACACTCAAATTCTAAACACACTCACACTCAAATTCACCCTATAGTCACACTATGATATTTCACAATAGTCTTTGATGTTGAGAAAAGCGTGCCCACTTCTGAAGAATGGCTGGCTTTTATAGATATAGAAGTCTAGATTTGAAATGAATTGGAGTTCAGGAGGAATCTATCATTATTGGATTGCTTTGTCAGTGGAGATTGGATTGCTTTGTCGATGGAGAGAGTATTATTGTCCTTGGAAGCATTATTGGATTTCTTTTGTGGTGGAGAATCCACTTTAAGAGTTGGCTTGCTTTGTTCTTGGTGAGTTGGCTCGTCCTTGGAATCTTTTTTATTGAAATTATTGTAATGATATTGCAGAAGTCACATGATCTACAAATTGTTAAGATCCACGCTTTGACATGTGTCTGAGTAGTCATCGCCAAGGTGTTGGGTAGGAATCCTTGAGAAGATATTTTTGGTGATGAAATTGTCAGTGGCTTGGCCTTGGTAAGAATTGGAGGGAGAGTTTCCAGTACAATGTCTTCATCTGAGTCAGAAAGGGACTCTGCATCTGCCATGAGAATCATTTTCATTTTAATAGCCTTTTTATATTTGTGTTCAAATTCAGATTTGGAAATTAAGGAATATTTCTCCTTTAATTTTTGCTTTAATTCAGACTTAAAAGCGTTATAATCAAAAGATTTATTGGACTTTGGACTAGAAGACATTACTGAAGGAGCTATATTAATAGCAGATTTTTTCTTGCAATTTTTGTAAAAAGAAAGTAATTGATAAGGGTATTGTTCGGATGTAATCTTGTAATTTTTTCACCATTTAGTGGCAATTTTGTGAGCAAGATAATTGTTATTGCCAAGAACTCGAGTAGTATATTGTCAGGCCATGATCCATGGAAATTCAAAATCTATTGTGAAATATAGAGAGGGGGAAAAAATCCATTGGTCATATTTGTCTTTTAAAGTTCTTAGCCACAAGCTTGTAAAAATGAATTAAATTATTTGAATTGATTTTATTTTTTCTTAATTAAAAAATTATTTGAGATCGACTTAAATATATTTTAAAACTCAATATATTTTGAAATCAATTTTAAATAATATATTACTTGAGTCAATAAATTTATGTATTATAAAAAAAATTAAATTATTTTAAGTTTGATTCAATTAAAATTAGTTTGTGATCAGTTTGAAAAATAAATTAAAAAATCAAATTTAAATACATTTCAAAAAAATTTAAATTTTTAAATGAAACTTAGAAAATCTACCGTTCAATTTGAAAACGATTAACATGAATAGTGAAGAGGCTAAATGTGAAATGGGTCGGGTCCAAGCCTTGGGCCGGCCCAATCCACTGAAGTCCGAACCCAAGTGAGCTGGATGAGTATACGGGCAAACCAATTGAGCCCAACTTCATGATCAACAGTCCACCCAGGTCCTCAAGCACTTGGGCCCAACCCGCAATGGAGAGGCTAGTCCAGCCGTGGTGCTGGGCTGGGTCGAGCTGCGGGACTGAACCTATGGGCCGAGCTAAAAATGGGCCGAGCCCATACAAAGATATCCGAATGGATCAGCCCATCTCCATGAACGATCCTGTAAAAGGCCGAGACAGGGCATAATGATGCCGAGCTGAGGAAACCTCGTGAGGAAACATGGAAGTTGTGAATGTGTGCATGTGCAAGTTATCACCTCAGCTGGTCCCCTACCCCTTGAATCACGGAAGTTGTTGAATCAAATGAATGTGGTTTGTTATCAGCATGACTACAATGAGTATATGCATTCAATGGCAACTATCAGGTGGTCCCTCACCTTGAGCAATGCTAAAAGGACACCTGGCAGCACCCAAACTCCATTAACCCACCTTGAGAAGCAAGCAAGGGACACTATATATACAACATGAACTTCACATTGAAAGTAACTGAACGATTCCAAGTACAACTACAAGCTCAACTCGATATACATTCTCTCTCCGATCACTAATTTCTACACCAGAGGGGCTATCCGGCCAACCCCGGCTGGGCAACTCCAACAGTGCTTCTTGTGGCAGAAATCTCAGTCCCTGGATAGTCTAACCGAGTGCGGAGCCCCGATCCACTTTCATCTAGTGCGGAATCCGATACGCACAAATAGTAATAAATAAATAAATAAATAAAGGAATATTAAAAAGGAAGTAAATTCATGCAATTTGTATTTATATGGATGCACCTAGAACAAGGGAGCACGTATCATTCAAAGAATGTGAAAATTTTGAAATTAAAATTCTCCCAACATGGTTTGCCTTTTTGGTGTTTTCAAAAATATGTATTAATGTCTTATATTAAATTCTCACTAATTTTTTTATATTTCCAAAAATTAAGGAATATTATTTCATAATGTTTGTCTAAATGCATTACTTCAAAAAAAAAAATTCAGATTGTATTTAGAATTTCAATTTTACTTGTTTGGTTCAGTTTTTAAACTTTATTTTGATTTTTTTTGATTTTTATATATATTTTATTTAGTTTTTTTTTTGTTTCATTTTTATATATATTTGTTATCTTGTCTTGTTCTTTGATGATTTTATATCTGTTTAACCTTATGTTCATGTTCCAATTGTTTAGACATGTTTAGCATGTACATTAATCTTTTGGGTTTTTTGTATTTGTTCTATACGTTTCTTGTCGTACCCATCAATGCATCTTCTCTGTATCACTTTTTTCATCGAAGTCACTTTTGATTTTATCTGTTAACACTTATTTATGATGCTTTCCCTCTCTCTCTTACTCTCTGTATGTATGTGTTTTTGCTTTTTTTCTTCATCAAAATTACTTCTTTTCATCTTATTCAGATCAGTTTTTTTTTTTTTTTTTTTTTGGTTAACAAAGAAAATGAAAATTAATTGAATTCTGTTTTGACACTCTCTCACTCAATCACACCCCAACCCCCAAATCCAATTGATCGATATGAATCTTGATTTTGTTGTTTTTTTCAATTTTGTTTACAGAAAGTGAAACAAGTTTGTGGATAGCAAATGATCCCAAAGGTCTCATTTGTTCCCCAAGTGGGACTCCTAGTCTTGTTATGCCTATGGACAGCCATGGCTGAACCAGAATACATGAAATACAAAGACCCCAAACAGCCCATTAATATTCCAATCCGTGACCTCATGAATCGGATGACTCTGCCTGAGAAGATTGGTCAGATGATGCAGCTTGAAAGGGTCAATGCCACCCCTGAGATCATGAGGGATTACTCAATTGGTAGTTTACTAAGCGGTGGAAGAAGCATTCCTCGCCCACAGGCCACTGCCGAGGACTGGATTAACATGGTGAATGCGTTTCAGAATGGTTCTCTCTCGAGCAGACTTGGAATTCCCATGATTTATGGAATTGATGCCGTGCACGGGCACAACAATGTCTATAAGGCTACTATTTTCCCCCATAACATTGGCCTTGGAGCAACAAGGC
Source organism: Camellia sinensis (assembly GCF_055761805.1). Taxonomy (NCBI): domain Eukaryota; kingdom Viridiplantae; phylum Streptophyta; class Magnoliopsida; order Ericales; family Theaceae; genus Camellia; species Camellia sinensis. The sequence continues at coordinate 15,992,532 of NW_028128987.1, read as the reverse complement.
TAGTACTTAATCTAGTTTATGTACATTTTAATTTGTTAATTGTTTTGAATCTATAGTAGGTTGATTTTGATTCATTTTCTGCATATTTGTGTGGAAATATATTTGTTAGATTTGTTATCTGCATTGAGTACTCAATTGGGCATTGGAGTTTTAACTTGTAGGTATTTAAACACATGTAGCGAGGTTAAACAGAACAATCTAACTAATCATGTGGAACACACTAGCCATGTGTAAGGGCATAAAATAGTTGTGCTCAAAATTGTGGTGCTTTTGGGCCGTGTGAACCTTAACCAAAAGAATAGCATGCAAGCTAAGCTCTTGCCCTCTCCCATTCACGAAGCTTGAGGCAGCAGAAAAAAGCATAACTCCCTGTGACACTCCTAAACCGCTCACAAATGTTTTCTTGCTTTCTTGTTGTCTTAAATTGTTATAGAATGGCTTTATATCCATGTAAGATGGACTCTTCAAAATAAATAAAATACCCATATTAGACACTCTACACTTGGTCAATGATGTGGGATATGCGTCTCATACTTTTTGTCAAGTACTTGTTATATATTTTTTAATGTAACACTATCATTATATGTATATGTTGTTGTATATTTGCAATGAACTTTTATAACACTATTTTATTTCATATAATAGATTTAGAATATAAGAATATGAACTTCTTTGGTTGAGCGTACCTCTAAATTTGAGATTTGATGGATTTGATCTATAGATACGCACCTACACCCATATCCAAGTCCATGTAACATAGCTTTTATATCAGGATAGTTGGTAGGATATAGTGGGGTGAAGTGTTACTGGATATAGCAAGTGTGTCGGGGATGCGGCTCTGGCATAGTAGGTCTAGATAAGATGCTTCCCTAGAGGAATCATAAATAGAAGGCTACTAAAGTGGTCGGTTGCTGAATCCCAGGGGAGTAGAAGGGAGAGAAAGAGAGGCAACTTACTAATAGGGAGTGTAGCGGGCTATTTAGAAAAAGATTCTGATATGTAATAGTCTGCTACAATTACTTGTATGATAGACTTGTCATGTTGCAGGGATCCAAACCTTGTGAGGAGAATTGGTGCTGCAACTGCCCTTGAAGTTAGAGCTACCGGCATTCCTTATGTGTTTGCTCCATGCATTGCGATATGTGACCTTTCAGGTCCAGAAACAATGTTCCTAAATACAATGATCACCTTGTTTATTTTAGACACATAAAAAGTATAATATTTGTGAACTAAATCTTTAAGAAATTTACTAAATACAAAAAAAATAAAACAATTCAGTACATTTTTTGTTTTCTTGTGTATTTATTATTATTTTTTTTATATTTTGTCGCAAATATTTTATTTTTTAGGTGCATCTAAATATATATATAGCGTAAAATAATTTTAAAAATTCATTAAAAATAAAAAAAAATACGAAAAATAAAAAACCTCAATTTTCAAAACAAAAAAAAAAAAAAACTAGTGCAATGCCAATATAAATATTCCTAGAATCTAATGTTTTGTTTTAAAACAATTATAACAGGTATGTAGAGGTCCAAGATAGGGTCGTTGCTATGAGAGCTATAGCGAGGATCACAACATTGTTCAAGAAATGACTGAATTGGTAGTCGGTTTACAAGGGGAGATCCCTCCAAATGGACGGAAGGGCGTTCCTTATGCTGGTGGAAAGTAAGCCTATCTTGGGACATAATTGCTTATTTTCTGATCACTTCGTTATTGATTTTTTAACATCACTACAATTTTTCTTTGGACCTTTTAAAGGGATAAGGTTGTGGCTTGTGCAAAACACTTTGTGGGTGATGGTGGCACAACCAAGGGAATCGATGAAAACAACACCATGACCGACTGGCATGTATTGCTGAGCATTCACATGCCTGCATATTACAACTCCATCATTAAAGGTGTGTCGACAATCATGGTGTCTTATTCGAGCTGGAATGGAGTGAAGATGCACGCTAATCATGATCTAGTTACAGGATTTCTCAAAAACACCCTTAAGTTCAGGGTATAATGAGTAGTTTTGATCAATGAAAACACTTTTAATCCCAGAGATTAAAGCAATCAAATGCTAACTTGCTGGTATTTGTATGAATTTCCAGGGTTTTGTCATCTCTGATTATGAAGCTATTGACAGGATCACCACTCCACCCCTTGCAAACTACACGTACTCTCTGCAAATTGGAATTCAAGCTGGCATTGACATGGTTAGTAGTTCTCTACATAAAACTACTTATTAAGAAAATTTTGATTTGAAAATGATTTCTGACTTTGAAGCCCCTCTGCGGGTTTTTTTCTAGATCATGGGCATTTACAGCCATACAGACTTCCTAGATATCATGACATCCTTAGTCAATAAGAGTATCATCCCGATGAGTCGTATTGATGATGCCGTCATGAGGATTTTGAGGGTAAAGTTTATTATGGGTCTTTTTGAGAATCCCTTGGCAGATCTTAGCATGATTGATCATCTTGGAAGTCAGGTCAGTTAATGTATAATTCATTATTTCTTTGGTAAACAATGGTTAAAATTCCTATAATTTGCACTTTATTCGCTTTATTTGTTAAGATTTTTCTTCTATATGAAAAACAATACCATTAATCGAACAGGCTCATAGAGATTTGGCAAGGGAAGCTGTGAGGAAATCACTAGTGCTCTTGAAGAATGGGAACAATTCAGATAGTCCCTTGCTTCCTCTCCCCAAAGACGCTGAAAGTATCCTAGTTGCCGGAAGTCATGCAAACAATTTGGGTAATCAATGTGGCGGTTGGACTATTACTTGGCAGGGACTCACTGGCAACAACCTAACTGCCGGTATACTAATTGTTACCCCTCAATTGTTAACTCTTCGAAAAAATATTTTTATTTTTAAAAGAGATTATCTTCTTGTAATGGGCAGGAACCACCATCTTAAGCGCCATCTCAGCTACAGTGAGCCCAAGCACGGAAATTGTCTACAATGAGAACCCTGATGCTGAATTTGTAAAGTCATCAAACTTTTCTTTCGCCATTGTTGTCGTGGGAGAGCCACCTTATGCCGAGTTCAATGGGGACAATTTGAACTTAACAATTCCTGAACCTGGGCCCAGTATAATTAACAACGTATGCGGGAGTGTGAAATGCGTTGTCGTCCTCATCTCTGGTCGTCCTCTTGTGATTGAGCCCTACCTTCCCTCCATTGATGCTCTCATTGCTGCATGGCTACCGGGCACTGAAGGCCAAGGTGTGGCGGACGTGCTTTTTGGGGACTATGGATTCACCGGGAAACTTTCTAGAACTTGGTTCAAGACCGTAGATCAGCTCCTGATGAATGTTGGGGATCCACATCATGAGCCACTCTTTCCCTTTGGTTTTGGACTCACAACTAAGCAGGTTGAGGATAGATAGCAATTCCATTTTTTCCCCAAGAGCTTATACAAAATGGGACTAGTTCTGCTTTTAATTTTAATTGCTTTTTTTGTTTTTGTTTTTGTTTTGGACAGAAGTTTGAATGATTAAGTTGGTTATAATAGTTAACATGATTGAATATTTAGATGTTCTCATTTTGTTATATATGTATGTATATATATATATATATATATATTATAATTCTAGAGTTCTAAAGTTGTAATGCTTTTCGATGGCCAGAGATAAATGGTTGGATTGGGGATATTATTCCATAGGTCTCATAGATCACTTGTTTGCAATTTCTTTTCAAACGGGATTATGATATGAGAATGGATTGTATATCCTCCAAAATGACGGAATATACAATACCACACCCCTCAGTTATATAATCTCCAGTAGGAAGGGATATGAATGGAAAAGACATTCTCTATTAAATATATTTAACAAACCAACAAATCTTGCACCATCTGTGGTGTGGGAAGAAACATCTTCCAGTGAAAGTCGGTTGTTTTGCTTTTGGGGAGAAACATATTTTCTCATTTATTTTGCTTTCTTTTTTTTTTTTTTTAATGTATATTCTTAAACTGAAGCATCTTTCCATTGATTTTTGTTATGTTGAACTGTTGACCCTTTAGCATTCAGAGTTGTTTATTATTATTATTATTATTATTATTATTTTACATCTTCATTGTTATTCTTGATCCAAAATAAATGGAAAACAATCAAATTTTGTAGAATGTAAAATTAGATTTTAGCGGCTAAAATCTAATTAGATTTTGCCCATCAATGGTCAGTTCGTGAAACAGAGTTGTTGCAAAATCAAGTGGAAATAATAAAGAAAAGACTACAACAAATCCTTTGCCGAAAAAAAAAAAAAACTGGAAGATGTAAATTTTTTGTAGTCTTTTCTTTATTATGTAGTGGCTGTGTGGACTAAACAATCTTTTTTTTTTTTTCTTTTTTGATTGGTAATTTTTTTTTAGATCAAGAATAACAATGAGAAAATCAAATTTGATTATGTAGGTGTGTGGGCTAAACAATCAAAATTTTATTATATAGTGGGTCTGTGGACTAAAATCAAGGTTTTGAAAACTGGACTCGTCGGTTCAACCGTCGGTTTTTCCGGTTCTCACTAAATACGCCGATTTTCAGTTTTGGCCGGTTCAGAGGGTGCATCCGGACCGGAATCCCGACCGGTCAACGGTTCAACCGGTTGAACCGGCCGGTCCAGTTCGATTTTCAAAACTTTGATTTTAGCCCACAGACCCATTACATGATAAAATTTTGATTGTTTAGCCCACACACCTACACAATCAAATTTGATTTTCTCATTGTTATTCTTGATCTAAAAAAAAATTACCGATCAAAAAAGAAAAAAAAAATAATTGTTTAGCCTACACACCCACTACATAATAAAGAAAAGACTACAAAAAATTTACATCTTCCAGTTTTTTTTTTTTTTTTTTTGATAGGTAAATTTTTTTTTTTATTTTTGGCAAAGGATTTGTTGTAGTCTTTTCTTTATTATTTCCACTTGATTTTGCAACAACTCTGTTTCAAGAGCTGACCATTGATGGGCAAAGGGGTAAGATGGGCATGAATGTATGCTATAACGGCAAATTTGAAAATTACTTACTTGTATATCACAATATTTTTTGAGTACTGTTATTAGTGTGCCATCAGTTATTTTGAATCTTCTACTTTTTAGTTTTTTTTATTACAATAATAACCTCAAATGAAATCATTAAAATGGATATTAATAATTTTGAGACACCTCATCTTATAATTAAGCCCACATATCATGAGTTAGGGTTTATGAAAGCATCCACCTCCATCACCACCCAATCTATCTTTCCCAAATCCCACCACCTTCAAAATCTACCCACCCTCAAAACCTTGAAAATCCTTTGGTGGCAATATTCTGACAGCAACGATGGCAACCATTTGATTACAGACACTTCTCCGACAGTGACAATGAGTGAAAGTTTTTATGACAACCACAACTCCATGAAACAAGAGGAATACAACAATAATAACTCAAAAGAGATTAGCACTGTAAGAGTAAGTTTCTTGAAAAAAAAATAGCAAAAATAATAATAAAATGCTCGTCATTTTTTCATAATTGAACTCCGTCTGAACATTGTTTATTTGTTCAGGAATAGGTAACCGAACATTTCTTATTTTGGAAACAAATAACTAAAGTAGCAACAAAAGCTAGCAAACAAGGAGGTCAGACCATCCTTGGGTGGACGACTAAGGGGTTAATCAGTGGGTGAAATTCTGCCCAGTTTTGCTCACACATAGAGCATACAAGTACAATGAGGCCATAGATGAATGATAGAAAACCAACCAGAGAAGCATGAAAGTGAATTATGTTGTGTGTGTGAAAAGAAGTAATAGAAAAAAAAAATCAAACAGATTGACAGACCTCGTAATGAAGAAGAGAAAAAACTTCTTAATCACCAAAAATTTTTTCCACTAGTTTTGGAAGGTTCCATCATCGTTGGTTTTGTTAGGGTTTTAGGAGAGAGACTTTTTGAGGTTTGGGAGTGTGCATTTGAATGGGTGGAATGTTTTTACAAGGATAATTTTGGTATTATTTGGGGGGAGAAAAGAAATTTTAAAAATGGGGATCCAAAGAAATGGGGCATCCAAAATAATTTATGGGATGCTAATAGTAGTACTCAATTTTTTCTACTGGTTTTGGGAGGTTTTATCAGCGTGGGATTTGTTAGGGTTTTGAGAGAGATTTTTTGGGGTGTAGCGGTGTGTATTTGAATGGGTGGAATGTTTTTATAAAGATAATTTTGGTATTATTTGAAAGGAGAAAATAAATTTTAAGGGTTTTGCAATTTATAAGTGGGGGTCCAAAGAAATGGAGCATCCAAAATAATTAATGGGGTACTAATAGCAACACTTTATTTTTTATAAAATAAACATAAATATGATATATCCAGAGTTAACAAACAGGAATAGTATGATATGTTATCACAATACATATCCTATCAATGTATATACTTGTGTAAATTTCAAAAATTATAGCTTTGTTTGGGATGTGGGTTGACTTTTTGGCTTTTATAACCTGGGGCTAAAAAGTTTCGTTTGGTATGGATTTTTTGACTTTTATGAGAGAAAAAATAAAATGATTATAGTTTGAATGTGATATTTTTTTTATCATGTGGCTAAGAAGTCTATTTTGTCTTTTTTATATCTATTTTAGCCCCAACCTACTCCAAACCAACTTCCCAAATGAGTGCTATTATACCGTTCGTTTTATTTCTAGACAATCAAACAAGGCCTATAATTTTAGATTTTGAATTCAAGGTGTGTTTGTATCCCGACTGTACGGGGGTGAAATATTATCTATTCTCCGTACTCCTTGAACCCAAGTTTCACGTAACGCCGCTTAACCTGAAAACCAAAAGATGGTGAGCTGCCTGGCGGTGTGCTGCCGGATAAACCCTCCGACGATCAAGTTAGCACACTTAAAGAGAGAGAATTGGGAATTCCTTCAGATTGCTTACCTTTAACGTCTCCATGTTTCTCATTTTCTAGGCTGGCCATGCAGCCTCAGAGATTGTGGGCGCACTACCACTGATGTCCTTCTCTGGGCAGGCTGTTGTGCTTTCCTCTACCTTCTTTACACGTGTAGAGACCAAAACCTCCAAAAAGTGTTTATCGAACTGCCAAACGGTATTGACGTATACCAGGAGTGGATTTTCCCTTCTTCACCATTGGTCAAGATGGCTTACACAGCCGGGCTATCACTTGGAAGAAGTAGACATCACAACAGACTAGGACGGCCGAGCTATAATATACCGGTCCATCTGAATTGGCTGGTCGTAGGGTGCGTGGTTCAGCATCTCGGCCGCGCCTTGCTATCTCGTAGGACGTTTCGACCCTACGTCAACCTGGACTGTCCATAACTCAGCCCAACGCATCAGTGCGGATCTAACCGAATATCGGATTTCGCTGAATAATAGCTCAGTTGAGCACTTGCACGCCTTTACATTTTGGTCGGTTTGCCCAGCCCAACGTAATGGGCCGGGGAACTGCGTTGGTTCAGTTTGAACAGGCACATGATCTTTGGCCCTCACAAGGCCCAACATCATATCCCGTGCTGCTGTAACTCGGCCCATTTGTTCAGTCCAAGTCTCCCTCTCATCGGCTAGGAATGAATTTTTTAGAATGATTTTTTAATTTGCTAAAAGAGTATATTTAAAATGAAGATCAGTAAACGAATATGAAAATTGGAGGTGGATTGATTGGATCAAATCTTTTGCTCACACATAATCTATTATTTAAACACAATAACGTTCCTTATTAATTCTAAATTTCACATCCAACAACTGGTTTAAATCATTTTCAAATTACTTTAAATAATTTTTGAATTCAACTCATCTTCTTCATATTTCAATTTGTTCAAACAAATTAAAAAAAAAGAAAGTATATCTACTCTACACTTGTAAATGCATCATATTTGCCCCACTACTAATATATTTTGGCAAATACTAGTTTCGTTACCAATAAAAAGAGTGTTATTTTCTCCAATCAAATTTATTTTGTTCCACCTTCTTTCTATCCTCCCCAAGTATTTTGAATTTTTTTTTTTTAGCACTCACTTTAAATTTAAATTTTTTCTTGTTTCTAACGATCGAACTAGTAACCCTAACCCCTCCTCCACTTTCAACCACTGACATAGCCACCTCGGCATCCTATCCCTAACCTCCCTACCACCCCTTAGCCCTTCCCCATCCACGCCACCCCTCCCCAGCCCTTTCCCACCTTCTCCATCCACTCCTCCTTTTTCAACACACTCTTAACCTCTTCTCCTCCTCCCTAACACCGTCCATCTCCTTCTTCTCTTCTTTTTATTATTCTTCCACTCCCCCACCTACAAACATGGTCTCTACATATAAATGTATGAGAATAAACGTTTATTATAAAAAAATAAGGTTAATTACTCACCGGTTCTGTTATAAGGATATATGCACTATTAAATCATACAAGTGTTTATGTAGATTAAAAAATCCGAATAGCTGGACTTATGAATCATTCACTAAAAAATAACAATTAGTGATATTTTTCTGTGATGATTTTCTAAATTTGTCGCTAAAAAATAATAATTAGTGACGTTTTTCTACAATAAATTTTTCAAACTGATACTAAAAATTAAAAGTTAGTGACAACTTTTATGAAAACATCGCTAAAAAAATATAAAAAATAAGATTTTGTGATAACAATTAAAAGTAAACATGACTTTTTGATTTTCCAGTCAGTTCCCATCAAAATTCTTACATTTTTTACATTATTAGTCCTAAACGCCCAATGACCCTTGTAACAAAAATAATTAAATAAATAACTAAATTACTTGAGCTCGATCGAAACTCATTTTTTATTTCATTTAAAAGGTAAATACGTCAAATTCAAGTATATTTTGAAATTCGTTAAGTTTTTCGTCGGTTGGACTAGTTCAATTTTCCCCACTCCTATACACTCTTAATTAAGAGGTCATGCATTACATGTTGTCAAAGATAAATATCGATTATTTTTCCTTTGTTATGGACACTCTTAGTTTTATTAATATTTATTTCCTTACATTATAAACTCTTTCCAGGGTTAGTTGTTGGAGGCTTATTGATATGCATTATTGGACTATAAGTATCCAATTTGAATAATTTTTTTATATTTGTAAATAATTTTTTATTGATCAGGGAAAAAAAAAATAGCAGTACAAAACAGATATTAATAAGTGACACTACATTATGGGAGATATCATTCAATTGAATGTGAAATCAACAATCTCCAAACAGGGTTGGGTTTTGTTGTTTTGAAAAATATGTGTAGTCTTATATCTTGTCACTAGTTTTTTTTTTTATTTTACTTCCAAAAACCAGGACTGACTATTTCACATATTTTGTCAGATGCTTTCCTTCTAAATAATTTAAGTTGGCATGAGAGCTTCTTCAATATTATACTATTGTGCCCTTAAATTTTGAAATATATCTACTTTAATGAAGTAAATGGCTTGTTATTTATTGTGTGACAAAAAAACTTGACTGTGTTGTTAATAAAGAGATCAACTAAGATGAATAACACACTGATCATGAAATTGTAAAATAGTACACCATTAATACTCTGGTCAGCTAACATAAGATGAATACCCTAATGCTTAAGTCAGTACCATATCTTTGGATATATAGTGATAGTAATCAAACTACTCTATTAGAGTTTGTGTATTGCATATCCGACCTTTCCTTTGAGATTGTGCTCTTTATGTAGAACATTAATCCTACACCCAACATATCACATTTTTTTGAAGTTCCTAAAATGTCCACAACAAAAGTTACAAAAAGCAATTATGCCATTATTAATATATATTTCAATGTCTTGTACTTTTATTATTCATCAATAAAAAATAAAAAATAAATTAAATAAACACATTTGATCTTTTTTTAATTTGACACGTTAGTGTGCCTATCGTTTTTGTGCTTATCTTTGCAGTTTAGTTACTATAAATTGCTAATAATAGGTAATTTTTACAAAACATGAAGGGGAGGCCTTTCATGTCGGAACATTAGTTGGTGAAACAAATGAATCATAACTGTGTTTAGCATTCAAAATTTTCCTTACTAGAAACCGGACCGTATGCTACGGAATCATCATATACCAGAATTTTTATGCATATAAATGCACTCACTCGCTTATCTCACTCTTCAAGTTTTCATTCTTATTATTTGTCCCAAAAAAAGTATAAAAATATATATATATATAAATTATAAATAAACAAAAATAAATAACTCATCCTTGTCGATCACAGGTACTTGAAAATTTCTTCTTTTCTTGAACAGTGTTTGACTTTTTGTTTGTTTGTTTGTTTGTTTGTGTGCGCACGCCTATGTGTACCTTGTTTTTCAGCAGAACTTGTTTTTAAACCACTATTTTTTTCTTTTTCTTTTTCTTTTTCTTTTTCTTTTTTTTTGGGGGGGAGGGGGGGGGTGTTCTACTCTACTATGTTGAATGCAGTTTTTTTTTTTTTTTTTCTTTGTTTTGTTCTTTGATTTTCTCTTTCGCTCATGTTCATGTTCCAATTCTTTATATACATGTGTAACATGTACACATTTCGTATTATAGGTTTCAATGCATCTTGTGTGTGTCATATTTTTCATCAGAATCACTCTCAATTACATAAAACACACAAGTCATAACAATTTTAAAATTTTCACTCTTTTTTTTTCCTTCAAAAATGCTCATATGGTTATCTGCTCTAGTAAATAACTCTCATTACAATTTTGAAGTTTTGTCATGCTGCTCATTTTGTTAATTGCCCTAGTTAATAACTACTAATAATTTTTAAATTCAACCCATTCCTCTCATTTATCAAATTGCCAAAAAAATTATATGTAAAATTGTAAATCCGCTGCATTTGCGCCTTTTTTCTTTTCTTTCTTCATCAGAATTACTTTTTTCTCCTTCTTCTTCAGATCAGGGCTTTTTTTTTTTTTTTTTTTTTTTGTGTGTGTGTGTGTGTGTGAGATATTTGTTTGCATACACCAAATTGCAAAAACAAAAACAAAAAAATTCTCATTCATCAAATCACCAAACATTAGATTAAATGCATCACGCTTGCACCACTGTCATTACAATCTTTCACTCCCATCCAATTGATCAATATGAATCTTGATTTTATGTTTTTGATTTTAGAAAGTGAAACAAGTTTGTGAATTACAACAATGGCACCAAAGGTCTCAATTCTTCCCCAAGTGGGATTCCTATTCATATTATGCCTATGGACAGCCATGGCAGAACCAAAATCAGAATACACCAAATACAAGGACCCCAAACAGCCCCTTAACATTCGAATACGTGACCTCATGAACCGGATGACTCTAGCCGAGAAGATTGGGCAGATGATACAGATAGAAAAGGCCAATGCCACCCATGAGAACTTGAGGGATTATGCATTTGGTAGCATACTAAGCGGTGGAGGAAGCGTTCCTCGTAATGAGGCCTCTGCCGAGGACTGGGTCAACATGGTGAATCAGTTTCAGCGAGGTTCGCTCTCAAGTCGGCTTGGAATTCCCATGATTTATGCAATCGATGCAGTGCACGGACACAACAATGTCTATAAGGCCACAATTTTCCCACATAACATTGGTCTTGGAGCAACAAGGCAAGTACTTTTTAAAATCTAGTTGATGATGACGATGATGATGATGATATTGATTCATTTTTCTGCATATTTGTGAGTAAATATGTTTGTTACGTTTGTTATATGCATTAAGTGCTCAATTGGGCATATGGGTTTTAATTTGTAGGTATCAAACACATTGAAGAGTCAGGTTGAACAAAACAATTTAACTAATCATGTGGAAACATACTAGCTATGTGTAGACTTATTTGGTGCAGCTCTTAGCAAGTTAAAAACTAATAATCAGATGCAGAAGTTCAAAGCACATCTCTTTATTTTCAACAATTATCTTATTTAAGTTATTTCTGCCTCAAAAATTGTAAGCAGAAGCTACATCAAATATTTTGTCACAGTGTGTACAATTGTATTGATAGACTTGTCATGTTGCAGGGATCCAGAACTTGTGAAGAGGATTGGTGTTGCCACTGCTCTTGAAGTTAGAGCTACTGGCATTCCTTATGCGTTTGCACCATGCATTGCGGTATGCATACATGCATTCAGATCCAGAAACCAATGCTCCCAAATATAATAGTTTCTCAGACTAGTGGAATTGCAAAAAATAAAATCTAATGTTTGATCCTAAAAAAACATTTATAAAACAGGTATGCAGAGATCCAAGATGGGGTCGTTGCTATGAAAGCTATAGCGAGGATCACAAAATTGTACAAGCAATGTCTGAAATGGTAATCGGTTTACAAGGGGAGAACCCTAATCGAAAGGGTGTTCCTTATGTTGGTGGAAAGTAAGCCTATCTTGGGACCTAATTGCTTGTTTTTTCGATAATTTGTTATTGATATTCGCACACTATAAATATTTCACGCTTACATAATTCCCAATTATTCTTTCAATCTTATAAAGGGACAAAGTTTTGGCTTGTGCAAAACACTTTGTGGGTGATGGTGGCACGGTCAAGGGAATCGATGAAAACAACACCGTGACTGACTGGCACACGTTGCTAAGCATTCACATGCCTGCATACTACAACTCCATCATTAACGGCGTGGGAACAATCATGGTGTCTTATTCGAGCTGGAATGGAGTGAAAATGCATGCTAATCGTGATCTAGTTACCGGGTTCCTCAAGGACACCCTTAAATTTAGGGTATATTTAGTAGTATTTTGATGAAACGAAAACACTGCTAGTTCATAATAATTCAAAAAAGTCAGTTCTAACTAGTTATTTGTTAAAAATTTTAGGGTTTTGTCATCTCTGATTATCAAGCTATTGACAAGATCACCACTCCGGTCCTTGCAAATTACACATACTCTGTGGAAAAGGGGATTCTAGCGGGCATTGACATGGTTAGTAGTCTCTTCTACGTAGAAACAATACTTTCTAATAAGTGAAAATGAGTTCTGACTTTGAAGCCAACGTTGCTCGGGTTTTTTTATTTATTTATTTATAGATCATGGCCATTTCCAACTATACGGACTTCATTGATATCGTGACATCCTTAGTCGAAAAGAATATTGTCCCCATGAGTCGTATTGATGATGCTGTCAAAAGGATTTTGAGGGTCAAGTTTGTTATGGGCCTTTTTGAGAATCCATTGGCGGATTTTAGCCTAGTTAATCATCTTGGAAGTCAGGTTAGTGAACTAATAATTCACACTTTATTTCTCCCTTTATTTGTTAAATGTTTTTGAACTATTCATGTCTTCTATACGATAAAAAACAAAACAAAACAATAACCATTAATAGAACAGGCTCATAGAGATTTAGCAAGGGAAGCCGTGAGGAAATCACTCGTGCTCTTGAAGAATGGGAACAATGGAGAAAGTCCCTTGCTTCCTCTCCCCAGAAATGCGGAAAGTATCCTAGTTGCCGGTAGTCATGCAAACAATTTGGGTCTTCAATGTGGTGGTTGGACTATTACTTGGCAGGGAATGAGTGGCAACAAGCTAACTGCCGGTATCCTAATTGTCAATTTCAAGATTTATGTTTTTGAAAATACTTTTATTTTTAATTTTTTAACAAGAGATTATCATCTTATAATGGATAGGAACTACCATCTTAGACGCCATCAAAGCTGCAGTCAGCTCAAACACACAAGTTGTCTACGAGGAGAACCCCGATGGAAATTTTGCCAAGTCCAAAAACTTTGACTATGCAATTGTTGTTGTGGGAGAGCCACCTTATGCTGAGTTTCATGGAGACAACTTGAACTTGACGATTCCTAAACCCGGTCCTGATACAATTACCAACGTATGCGGGAGTGTAAAATGTGTTGTCGTCCTCATCTCTGGCCGGCCTCTTGTGATCGAGCCTTACCTCCCCTCCATTCATGCTCTTGTTGCTGCGTGGCTACCAGGTAGTGAAGGCAAAGGCGTGACTGATGTCCTTTTTGGGGACTACGGATTCACTGGGAAACTTTCCCAGACTTGGTTCAAGAACGTGAATCAACTCCCAATGAATTTTGGGGATCCACATTATGATCCACTCTTCCCCTTCAATTTTGGATTGACCACTAATCCAATGTAGGCTACATATAGCGATTTGAGCTCTTTTTTCGTTCACGGATGCAAAATTGGACTAGTTGTAATTTTTTGTTTTTGTTCTAGACTTGCCGTTGAATGTGCAAGAACAATCTAACTAGAAAATCATTCAAAACTTTATCGAATAACCAATTTTTGTTGAAGAAGCTATTGAGTCAATTACAAAATGTACTAGTTTGAAACGCTAGTTGGATTTTCCCTAGGGTTGGTAAGGCGAAATGAGGCCACCCGAGCTCATTCCCTTCTCTTCCTGGTCCCAAAGCAGTGTAGTCCTTCCTGAAGAATTTGGGCTTCTTGTTATGCTACTTTAACTATCTAAATTAACATGAGTCACTAGATCTAGATAAGATAAAATTACGATCATTAAATGAGTAATGATTAAAACAACATTTGAAAATCAGGGTGGATTCTCAAAAAACAAGGTATTTTTAAGTAATTTTTGAAGGGAGAAAAATGGGATCAACTTACCACTCCATCTACAAATAAGCTTAGTTTGGATGGTAAGAATTTTAAAAGAGAATAAAATATAATTTTGGATTCTCATGATTCATCTATTTGAAACAAATTGAAATGGACAATGAAAGTGATTCCTATTACTTGAGTTAAAATAACTTTCTCAAACTATAGGAAACTCGTGCCCATGATCCCTACGATATTCTCACATTTCTAAAAGAATATGAATCTCTTGAGAATACATTTTATTATTTTTTATATGAATTTTTTAATTCAACCAAATGTTCAAATAACATTGACAAAATTAATTTTATTATTAATAATGAGATTAATTTGTGACAATATTGACAAATATTTATGTTTAGCGAGTGTGGCCCTGGCCCTATTTGTTGGAATTTTTTTAAAGTTAAAAGTTGATAATTAGAAAGTAAAAGTTAAGAACACCTCTACTATATGTTTCAAATAATCAATTTTTTTAGTTTATTTAAGATATTTCTGCCTAATAAGCTATAAGCAAAAGTTGCACCAAACAATCTAACACAAACTCCCAAATCAAAATAAGCTATAATCACCCCCCAAAACGGTAACTAACAATCGTGGAGCTTTTTTTAAGTTAAAAGCTGATAATCAGAAAATATAAGCTAAAAGCACCCTCACCCCAATTTTCAAATAATTAGTTTTTTTCAACTTATTTAAATTATTTCTGTCTAATAAGCTATAAGTAGAAATTGCACCAAATAATCTAACACAAACTCTCAAATCAAAATAAACTATAATCACCATGTGCCTCATATTGAACACACAAATGATCCAACATTCAATGAACATCATCTAACACCTTTTATTTTTAGGGGTAAATTATATTGATCTTCTTGAGAG
This sequence comes from Camellia sinensis, assembly GCF_055761805.1. NCBI lineage: Eukaryota > Viridiplantae > Streptophyta > Magnoliopsida > Ericales > Theaceae > Camellia > Camellia sinensis. The sequence goes on along the minus strand of NW_028128987.1, from coordinate 15,977,129 downwards.
AAAATATATTGAGCCAAATATATTCAGTATAATTATACTAAATCTCCTTAAAATTTTAATTTACTTTAACACTCAGTCTCCTTTTTATCAATAATTTGTTACAAGTAAAAATATATATATATATATTATCATCTCTAATATATTAAAATATATGTTTTTTTCTTGTTTATTCTGCGTCTACAAATCATCTGAATTAATTTTGATTACTTTAGTTTTACTAAAAGAAAAATCAATAATTATACCAAACTTACGAAGTTTATTGTATTTTTTTAAACCTCAGGTGATAAAAATCACAAATGTAAAATACAACAACAAATCATTTAAAAAATTAAAAGAAGACCTTATGAATCCTCATGAAAATTCATGTATACATTTGAATATATAGTAAAACAATGAAGTGAATCAATCCTCAAGATCCAAGGGCTTGAAATATTTGCCATCTATGAGATAAGTACCAATGGTGAGACGAACTGCCCATACATCTTTTGGCTTTCTTGACACAATTCTGCATATATGTATTATTACATCCTAATAAGAAGCAAATAATTGAGGTAAATAGGCACAATTTTTTATTTTATTTTTTTCACTTCTCATTTCATAATCAATAAAGCTACTAACTCATAATTTTTGCCATCAAAATGAGAAAAACAAAAAAAAAAAGCTAAAAACTAGCTTCTTCTTCTTCTTCTTCTTTTTTCCCTTCCCAAAACACCCCACAATCGAGTCAGGTAATTTTGCCATTCTGGTAATGATTAAGGTTAAATGTGAATTTGAAACAGAGAAATATACAATATGGAGACAGAGAACCCTTGACATGGAAAGATATAAATGGAGAGAGAGAGAGAGAGAGAGAGAGAGAGAGAGAGAGAGTACCTGCCAACATCGCCAGGGTTGACCAAGCCAGAATTAAGCCTGAGACAAGGAACAGCGGTGGCAGTTTTGATCATTTTGGGAGCTTCTGTTACTATAATTGGAGACCCTATCTCCAACCTCCTTGATTTCCTTCTACTTTCTTCTGATGATGATGATGATGAAGATGAGTAGTCTTTTGATTCAGATTTAATGGAGAATATTGATACTCCGACTAGTACTACATTCTTCTTCTTCGGCTGCCTTGGATTGCAATTCTTGAATTCCACAAATGAATCCTCGTTACGATGCTTCAAATACTGTGGAATCCACCACGCTGATAATGATGATGCTGATGATGAAGTGGCCGCACAAGATAATGAAAACGCCATCACACACACACACACACACACACACAGTAATATATTTCTTCAGGAACTAGGAGATGACGCTTTTTTATATGTGGTTCACACTCAACTATTTTCATAATTTTAATATAGGAAACAAGTCACATTTTATTTATTTTTCAAAGGAATATGTAGTTTTGGAGAAAATTCAACTTGTTTACCAATTTACCATTTTAATTATCACCGGGGTGGTGGCCCAGTTGAGAAAGTAACTCGTCTCCACAGGCTTGACCCAGGGTCGAATCCTGGGAGGAGTGTGGAAGTATTCTCTTTGAGACCTCCTCTGTACTCCAGTTTGAACCCTCGGCGGCCTACGGTGTATAGTTGAGCTCCCATGGTGCCCCGGTGGTGGGTCCCTCACATGGTGGGAGTTAATTCTTGACTGGCAACCGGTTATCCCGGGGTCAGGGCCCACTGGGCCGTGATGACACCTCAGAACCCTTTTTTCTTGTTAAAAAAAAAAATTACTATTTTAATTAAAAAAAAATTATAAAAAAATAATGTGATAATTTATAATAATTTTTTAATTTTTTAACTATAAACTCGTGTCTCCAAACGGATGCACAGTGAGCAAGCTAATTAGCCGCCACTATTGATAACGATTAATTGTTAAACTTTGATCGTTAAATTAACTATTGATCAACCATGGGATAATGACTGGATGAAAAATATATATTACACAAGATCCAGATCCAATTAGTAGCCCTGCAAATTTGTTTATTTGTTTTTTTTAAGATGAAAACTTTGTAAGAATATAGAAATTCCAATTATAAATAAGGAAAATTTGATGAAAATCATATTTCATAGACTTCTAAATTCTAATAGATCCAATGCGTATTCTTATATTCTAAGATTTTGAAAGAGTTGACCTAATAAATTCATATTCCATTTGATATTTTTTGTGGATATGAATATTCTTTTCAAGTTTGATATGTACCAAGTTTTTATTGTTACATATATGTTCTCTACCATATATGTCATATAATCATAGTCAATATACCATATATGTAGGAGTGAAAGAGAGGAATGGAGTTTGCGTCAAATATGTTAGATCGGTGATGGAGATGATGATGAACTCGCAAGAGACGATGGTAGATCGGTGATAAACAATCTTTTTTTGCCATTGAAAAATCAGAACAATTAGTTTTTGATATCCCATATATATAGGTTTGAGAGAAAGAAAGAGGGTTTATTTATAATAATTCTGAGAAATCAAACATTGTAGACCGACGATGAAGATAACTCACCGAAAACAAAGACAATCGTTTTTTTGCTATTGAACAAGCATAACAATTAGGAGTGAACAGCAAATATTTCAATCCACTCAAACCGAACGAACCAAACCGTTCCGCCGCATTTTAAACGGATACGTGATGACAAGCTGAAAGTTGCGGATTAATTTTTTTCAATCCGCTTAGTTTTGGATAAATGATGGATTTGAGATTCTTTTAACTGTAAATTTTTTTCAATCCGCTTAGTTTTGGATAGATGATTGATTTGAGATTCTTTTAACCCCGAACCGTAAAACGGTCTTTATAATTATAATAATTTAGAAACTAAGCCTAACCATAAAACTTTTGAAACGTAATCAGTACAACCCTGCAAAACTAGTTGGGTTCTACAATATAAAATTCATCTGTATATCTATACTAATTCTACCGACAAAAACATCAAAAATACATACATATCATAAGCATACATACTCTCAAAATCAACTTTTATAAAATGTGCAATGTTATCATCAAATTCTTCATAAAATATATCAAGCACTATATAAAAGCAATTTCTAATAATCTATGGAATGTAAAAAATCATATAAATAGGAAACGGTTCGATTTGGTTCTTTTGAACCTTAATCTGGGAATTAAACCATAATCAACTAGACCACTGGTCCAGATAGGTCCGTTCTACTAGTTTTTTTATTTTCATTTTTATTTTATTTTAACACCCCTAATAAAAGAAGCCTGGTTCATGATGGTAAGCTGAACTTTTATAAGTGGTTTGAGTGATGGTATCACTAAAACACAAATTGGGCAAAAATTAAATAAAACAAACAAACGAAAAAAACAAACTTTCAATTGAGTGTACCCCATATTTTTCCCACTTCTTCATAGAAAAAGGTACAACCATTTGCAGCAACAAACAAAACAATAAGAACACAAATTATATAAAAAGAATATCCGAAACCCTATTTTTTGGGCAAGAAGAGCTGGGAGGGGAATAACAAAAGCTTTACAACTATACAAAATCCCCTGCAAGTACTGTGGTTCTTCTTCTTAATTCAGAACTTGATTGAGGAAAAACTTCTTTTACCTTCCCGCTCAGGCCTACGACCCTTAGGCTAGTCGGTAATCATGTTCACTTCTTTGTGTATGTAAGATACAGATCTTGAGCAACGGTCAACACATCTGGCCTCTCTGCTTGATTATATGTTAAACATCGCCGAATAAAATCCTGCAGAAAATCAAAGAGATGTGAGGAATTGTATTGAAGAAACTAGTATACTTCCTGAGCAATTAGCCATGTCAAAGAAAACTATTTTTTTTTTATTTCTCTGTTCCCTTCTTCTTGTCTTTATTTTTATTTCTACCTGTTTTGCCTTTTTCTTTTTTCTTTTTCTTTTTCTTTTTCTTTTTTTTACTTTGGTTGGAAACAGGACACCAAAAAAAAAAAAAAAAAATTACTAATCCAAATGAGTGGCAATGAACAAATTGGAAGAACCCACCTTCGCTTCATTTGAGACAGCAGGTCTGGAAGGGAATTCCACCTTGCGAGCTTTGATAATAGTATCTTCGCGTAAAATTCGCTCTTGTGACTGGTCATGCCCAAAAGGACGTCTGCCAAACAGCATTTGGTAAAGTAGAATACCAGCCGACCAAACATCAACCTATTTTGCCAAAAAAAAATATAATGTTAGGAATAACCTTAGCCTAAGAAAATGAACTGTTAAATTGAGCATGTGAAACACAGAAATCATTAACACTTCCATCTAAAGGAAGATACTTCAAAGCGGACAACTATTAGGTATCGGGATGCATTGAAAATATAGTCCTCACAAATGAAAATATAGTTCGATTTCACTGACCTTAGAAGATATGAGAGGCGTCTTGCTTAGCTCAAAGCATTCCGGAGGCAGATACCTGAATTTACAGGACAAGAAATGATCAATTGACTGCTAAATTAGCAACAGGTAAGAACATATAGAAAGCGGAAAGAGGAGAGATACAGAAAAATACAAATCAAAGCTTAAAACCAAGAAGCGGTCTTTGGATGGTACATGGTGAATATGTTCTAACTCATAAATGATAAATGGAATTAGGGAAAGAAAAAAAAAAAACCATAGTAATAAATTAAGAGATTGAAAATAAAATTAAAAATATGTCACTTACCATAGAAACCTTATCAAGATCCCTAAAACATTATCACCAACAGAATCAAATTTCAACTAAAGAAAGTCTTAGGTCCTATTGTGATAAAACCAAAATCATGTAAGAAATACAGATTGATTTTGGACTATGTCTGCAGGAATCAAATTAATATTCTTGTATAACATTAAATGATCATTGGACACTAAAGAAAACCAATTGAATCAATAAAATTATTTTCACCTTGTTTAACCGATTTTTCCTTTTCCAGCCAAAGATTGAACTAAAGACACATTTAAACTCCACCCCACCCTGTTAACACCTAAACCGAAGGACTAACTAGGGCTAATCAAATATATCTGGCTTAGCAATTGAGATAGAATGCTTTTGCTTCTCAGTTGACTTGAAATAAATATACACAATATCATGAAAAGAAACACTAGGGAATCCTATAGAGTGATGTTTTCTGTTTTCCAGATTAGGTCAGGTTTACTCCAATTTCTTGATTGTGTATCTCCAGAAAACCAATAAAGAAAAATATATCATTTTCCTTCCTGAATTCAACTCTCACGCAAAGTAGGTTGGAGCAAAAACCAGTATTCATCTATCTTCCACATATAGAGACTGTCTGAGCCACATAATATTGCCATATTCCATAGATATAGTTCATATTGGTCCAAGCATTGTTGTTACAATCATACAATTCACGATTTGATTCATAATATTCCATAGGAGTTGCAACAAAAACCATTCGAATCATATTCGAATCATACTGCAGAATCAGAAATTAAGTGAATCGTGCGATTCAATATGATTCAGCTCTATTTTGTTTTTGTTTACGTAATGCATGAAATGACGTCATTTTCACCAAGCTATCAAGATATATAGAAGAGATCAATTAGTTATATTAGTATACATGATTTTATACATACATACATGTATAAAATTTAGTTATATGGATATTTACTTCATTTTAAACACTGTGTGTGTATTTATATATTTATATACATAGAAGAAATTATATGTTATATTAAATAAAATGAATCTTACGGTTCACGATTCATTATTTTAGCAAAATGATTCAAAATTCGATTTGCAATTTGACAACAATGGGTCCAAGAGGATTCTCTACTTGCAAAAAGTAAGAAGCATGCAAGCAAACAGAAACTGTGAATCTTAAGCAACACAGATTACGAGAACTCAAAAATATTGCCAAGGTTAAGAGAAGAAATGCACAATTGATGCAGCATTTACCAATATGTTCCAGCTCCCTGTGATGTGAGTTCCATGCCCTGGGATCCAACATCATCCTCCACTATCTTACTAAGACCAAAATCAGTCACTTTAGCAACACCAAACTCATCAAAGAGAACATTCCCAGGCTTCAAATCATAATGGATGATCTTTTGTGTTTTTTTATTCAAGTAAACAAGGCCTTGAAATATTTGAACAATAATGATCCTAGCTTCTCTCTCTGGTAGTATGGGTGTTCCTTTAAGAACTGCATCAAGATCTTTACCTGCAAAAAATTGTGAGTTAAAAGTAGAGAAGTAAAGCAAAAATTTGTTGAGTAATCTTTGTTTTTTAAAGCATAACCTAAAGGTAACATTTTCAATTAACTATTAACTACACAAATAAAGAGGGAAAAAAATAAAGAATTGATCATACAGCTGAGAGACTATACACACCACTACAGTACTCTAAGATGGTGCAGAATGTATTCTGGTCAATTTCAAAAATGTCCCAAAGCCGCACAATGTGATGATGGACCAAGGTCTTGTGAATATTGTACTCTCGAATTGCATGTCTTATGTAACTTTGCTTCTTTTCTTCACTCCACTGAGCATTCAGCCCATGAAGCTTACAAGCGACGTATCTATGCTCCACCAAGTCATAAGCCTGCTCGAAATTTCTTACATCAAATGATTGCTTAAAGGTGTATTTTAACATTTGCCAACAAAGGCAACAGAATGATCTTGACTGTTGTTTCAACAAATAGAGCCTTTGTGGAACACTACAGATGTAACAAGAAACATCTCAATCTTAAAGTAATAAAAACTTGCCAAAGTTCTGACCTTGTAAACCTCGCTGAATCCTCCTTTACCAAGAAGGTTTAAGAGTGCATATCGATGGTTCAAAATCTGAAAATTGTTAAAACGAGAACCATCCTCATCTCGTATACGTTTCATTTCACGTATAAGCCTTCCCTTCTCTAGTTCATATCGATCCCTCTCGCGCATAACGGTCTCTTCCTCCTGAAGGACATCCATGGCTCAATGAGATAAGTGTTCTTTTCTTTTTTTTGCCCCGGCCCCCCTTTTGTGTCTTTAGTTGGGTGGGGATGGGGATAGAATGACAATTACAAAAAAATAGTAACTTACACGCTTGATGCTGGCTAGACGGGATTTGTAGATCTCATCCTGCATAAGAATATCATCTTCCTGAGACCCTGTTTCAGCATCTATTGCATCTCCCTTATCTTCAATGAATGATCAACACGGTTAGTGTTCAGAATTTTGCTAAATGACTTACACATGATAACAATTGGGAGTGGGGGAGAGAGGGATATTCTAAGAACTTCTTAAATTTGTATATTAAGGATTCAAAATAAATAACAAAACCTTAAACTACCACGATGCAATTATATGCATACAGCAGTGTCTCAAGCCCAGAAGGTGGACAGCCAAATATAATGACATGAAATTGACAATAGGATCAAATTTGAAATGACTCAGAAACCAAGTCAAAAGAGTGATTCACATAGTACAACAGGATCAGCAGACTCAGCACTGTATTAAATTTTTATTATTTTTATTTTTGGCTTTAGATACAGAAACACCAGAAAGTGTCGAGGTAAAGCCAAATGCAAGTGCAGTAAACAAGAGAGGTCCCAACTAAGGCAAAAACCTATCTTGTAGACATCCCATGAAGAATCTACACATGACATGACAGAAAGGGAGTAAAGTCCTTATTTTTTGTTTTGGGGGGGGGGGATGGATGGTGTTTAAATAACTAAGCATCATGTGCTTCAACTCATGGCTCAGCCTCTCCTCATCCTGAGAAGTACACATAACACATCTAATGCTAGGACTTTGTATAGGAAGGCACTGAAGGAGACCACATCATGTAACCTAGTTCTTCCTTGGAATGCCACATTGAGGTGTTGACCTTGGGCAAACAAAAAATGAACAGTTCTCAATGTTACACGGTTTAGACCATGTAAAATGGTATAAGAACCTAAGTACCTAGTGATGGGTAGGGTGCATCCTTGGCCTACACGTGGCAGGTGCTGCCGAGTGAGCATGCTCAACCCCAAAAGCTAGCTTTTGAGGTGAGGGTGACACTTGCATATTGCACATTATTTATGTACCCAATCGATGAGGGACTTCGTTTCACACTCAATAGGGTCAAGGTGTAGGACATGAATGTATAGGCATGGTTCTACTTCCATCAGTCTGAGGCTTGTATGGCACTGCATTTGAGAGAGTATCATTCAAAGGAACAGCTGCTTGTGTTGGACTTGCGGGTGCCTCGGTTGATTCAAATTGTTAACGCAAGGGCATTCAGATTTGAGTTTTAGGGCTCCCTTTGCATCTGTGGTGCGCAGGGTAATTGGTTTTATTGCTCTTGATGAGTGGAACAAAAGAACGAATTGTTGAAGTTTTCCAACAGATGAGGAGGGGGGCACTGTAGAGAGGGACGAGTTTAGAAGGAGAAAAAATAATGAATTGTTAAAGTTTTCCTACTGATGAGGAGGCTGGAAAAATGGCTAAAACTTCAGTAACCTGGAAAAGAGTTGAAGCAAAGTCCTATAGCAATCAGCCCCAACCAGGTGAGCACATACAAGGTAGCTTCAGCTATTGAACATGAATTAGAAAGGGAAGCCAAGGAGGGCTATGAGAGTAGCAAAGCAAACCTTTTCCCATGTAGTAGGGAATGCTCTAGAGTGCATCAGGTCATACTGATTCTGATAAGGAAGAGAATACAGAGTGGCACATGAGTAATTGAGCTTTAAAAGAAGTTGGTGAAAGAAGGGACTGCACTGGGCAGGTCTGAGATGATAGGAAATTTGGAGGGTGAGGAAAGTCTATTGAGAGGATTGCAGATTGAAGCTTATAGTTGACTGATGAGGTGGAACTGATGTCTCTGGTGGACTGTGCGCCACTGACAACTAGGGGCTGCACACTTGAGGTTGGTGAAGGCGGGTCACAGAGAGAAAAATAAGGATGCATCAGATTGAGCAATAAGGAAGAGCAAGCACTTCAATCGAAATAAGGATGCATCATTAAGAGTATCTCTTCTGCTGTTAAGGAATTGTCCGATTTTATAGAAAATTATAGCTTGTTGACGTTACACGAAAGGGAAGAAGGGTGAGGTTTACTTAGTTCAATAATTAGGAAGCAGTCTTGATGTCAAGGTTTGACAGGTTTTAATCTCTATGACTGGAGTATGTGTTTTTCAAATGTCACAGCCCCACTTTCCTAGAAAAATGTTTGGCAATGCTTCAATTGTGTTAAATGGTAATACGAAGCAGCCTTCCAGGTTTGAAAACCCGGATGAGCAAAAAAGGAAAGGTTTGAAAACAGGGGTTTAAAATGGATGGCCATGTTGGTTGGGAGAGAAATTTTTTTTTTTTTTTTGATAAATCAAGTTGGTTGGGAGATATAGAGTGAAGAGCACTAAACAAACAAGAGTAGTCAAAAATTCGAAGTTTGGAATTGGCCAAAGAAAATACAAAAGTAGTCAAAAAGTAGCAACAATCAGATTTATGAAGATTCAAAAAAATTACCTGTCGGTCGTTTCTTCAATGATTTTCGCTGCCGCTCAACAGCTTCCTTTATTTCTAATAAATGTTTCTATAAAACAAAAAATCACATCAATGTAAATTCTATTAGAACAATTTCATGGACTTGGATCATTGAATTTAAGCACTTCATAAATCAAGGTCAGATAAAAATCTTTCCAGTATTATGAAATTTGAGTTTATTGTGCCACCAAAGTTCATAGAGGAAGCAGTGAATCAAACTAGGTCACACAAAACCATAACATACTCTGTTGGCAGTGATCACTCAAGTTGGAAAGTACAGTAAGTAGGATATGTGACAAACGAGAATGTGTAATGAAAAGGTCAAATTCTTTACTAAAAGAAATACGGCCAGACATTTCTTATCCAACGAGAATTTCATATTGATACTTCCCCCACTAAAAAACAAAAGAAGCCAGGTCCGTCCATATATGTATTAATCTTTGTCTAGGGGTATGCTCGTGTGATCTAGAGTCATAAGATTAGAGAAATTACAGGATTTTGGAATCATGGACCTCAAATTCCATCAATTGCTAAATCTCCTGTGCTTCTGATTTTAGAGTTTTCACATTAATTTTTTTTAATTTCTACTATAGAGCCTTTGACAGAGCAAAAATAAAAAATTTGATTCATGCAGCCGATCCCACCTAATTGGACACAAGGCTTTAACTTGGTTCGGTTAAAGTATGGAGTCAATACATTGACTATTCTCACTTAACTCAAAATCCAAATTTAATTTGCCAATTGGGTATGGATTATGGAATTAGATTTCTTAGTATGTGATCCAAATTAGATTTCTTAAGCACAAATATGACTAATAACTACACACATGCACAGCATAGTTTTATTAGATATAAATAAGTGGCCAAAAATTACAAAACCTATGGAACTACAGAAAGCCCTCATTTAGATTTTTTTTCGTTTCTGGCCCCAAAAAAGGTTTGAGTCATCCCACACAAGTACACGAAATTTAAAGAGCCAGGACATTACGATGGTGGCTATTTCATAACAAAATAGAGAAAAACATACAAGATGAGCATTGAGATCCTTAAGTGCTTGACCATCCTCCCATGTCTCAGATATGATAGTTCCAGCTCTGCAATTTTATTAAACAAAAAATTAATATCCAATATAAATTGATAAACAACAAAGGAAAAGATGAACGGAATTTTTTTAACTCAAACATCAAGAGTTATAAAAAGTTCTGCGGTGGCAACATCTAAACAATTAAGGGCTTCACATAACTTCAAAGAGTATCTCTCATAGGGTAATTACAAACAACTGTTTAGGATAACACTATTGACTTGATAAAATAGCAAATTAAAAAGCATTATCCTATATATCAATTGCCATCACCAAAAAATGAAGGCATATTTGAGAGCTAATCCTATTCAGACAACCAAAAACATACAGAAGCATACACAATTGAATATAGCATATTTTTGCAATATACATGGGTAAAGAAACAGATAGCATACAAAATTGGTTTGCATTGAATTTACTTCCGGAGTGTATACTTGTGCCCTTTATGTGAAGAAATGCGTACAACACATGTTCAATTATTTAATTATAGAGATTGCATAAACATTTATATCGCCTTTATTTTTTTTCTTTCCAAATATTTTCATGCGTTTCCAAATTTTTTATCCTTTCCCTTTTGTTTCCAAAACGAAATGTTTCTGTTTCCAAGCTGACTGAAACGACACACCAAAACGAAATTTTGATCCTTGGTATATGAAAGAGACTAAAGTCTGACAAGTTTGAACAATATAACATAAATTATTGCAATCCAGATAATTCAAGTCACCATCTATTTTCAACAAGAGAAGAAATATTTATTAGCAACTTTCCTGTGCGTTTTCTGGAGGTCAGTTTCCTCCGATGTCTTTGTTTCTCCATAAATTTGTGGGAACCAAATCGAAGGAGAATGATTTATTCTGAGTATATCTTTACTGAAAAACAAAATGAATATATGCGGTACCTGATTACACCCACACTACCAAGTCTCAAAGAGTCCTGGCGTACTTTCAACCTAGCTTCTTGTCTCTCAGCTTTTGAGACAGATATCAACAGATCAGATATTATCTTCATTCTCTGCATCAAAGAAGGAAGCAAACCAATCAAATACCTATAGCACATGAAAAACAAAGAAAGCAAAAGCTAATACATCAAAGTGTTTTAAAAAGCAGATTGGTTATGCAAATAAATCAAACAGCCAAACACAACACTGAAGAATGACAATGCTATTGATTAGAGGGGTCATAAAGATTTGAAAAGCATACCTTTGGCTTCATTTGCTGGTCATAATCTTTAAGGTCCTTCAGTTCCTGTGAAATTCAATAACGAATATGAAAACAGAGATCACCGGTTGAAGTGAACAAAGTTTCTCAAAACTGAACACTGCAAATGAGTGAAGGATAATTATACCTTTTCTAACTGGTGGCATAGTTGCTGATAATCAGCGGCCTCTTGACGGGATTTCTTGAAGTCCTCCTCTAATGCTGCAACTTTTGCACGTAAAGAAGTGATCTCCTCCTAAAGTTAGTTGACAACAGAAGCATACACGATCATGAGAAATCAAAAGCTCACTGCATCTAATGCAAGAGTACCTAAGGCAGTAGGATTATCCTATCTAACCATCTCCAAAATAGTAAAAAATTAAAACAAAAACGGACATTATGCAGCAGAAGATTTTTCTTTCAATTCCCCTTTTTAGCAAATCAAAGCTCCTACCAGAAACAAATTTCACCATAAAACAATTAAACACAATACCTCTAGTGAAGAGCGGTCATCACTCCCAATTTGCTCTTTGGACCAACCATCCTGCAAAAGGGGGGAAAACAAAGGGAAGACAGCAAATGGATTACCACCATAAAATCACTTGATGTTGCTGCTAACCATAAAGTCACAAGCAAAAGTCATCCTTTCACGTCTTTCTGCACTTGCAAAATAAACCTAGTTTTACCAAACAAACAATAGGATGCAGCCTTAGGACGAATGACGGTATTCTTCACCAGCCTTAGGCATTGCCAGCCAATGCCTAGTTGATGCATACAATTTGAGTTTAATACATAAATTACAAAAAAGGACATGTGTCTCTCAACAACTCAGAAGGACGAAGGTGTATCATGATGCTTATCTTGGTAAGATATTGTGATGCACTTATCTTTGGTTTGATACTGTCACTTAATGCTGAGGCACCTAGAAGCACATTCAATGCATATGATAGCATGACTAATCAATATATAATTACTTTTTTTAACAATCCGGGGAATCTCCAGCCCAGCACATATGGGCCCATTAATTTTTTAACTTACCAAGATATATATCTCTAATTATAAATACTAAAAACCAAACTAATCCTTGTGTCCTTACCGTGGAATTTTCAACAAAAATGAAAATACCAACCAGCAGTGATCTCATATCAAAATTTACGTAAAGCTGGTGGAAAAATAGTTCATGGGATGGATAAAATTAAAAGATTTCAAAATTAGTCAAGGCCACTCTTAGGATACTGTCCATATTAATATTCAAATATTATACAGTAGTGGCATGGAACAATCTAATAGATGTGGACTTTTTCTAATTGGTGTATCTGGTGACATTTTTTACCACGTTATAGGCAGTAAATTACATTCTATTACCAGTGTTTAATTTCAAGGAGGATTTCAATGAGTATTTATGTAGTACCTTAATAGACATGATACGGATGATATTATTTTGCAAAAGCAACTATCTTATCACCAAAAATACATGACTGCGACCTGCCATGTATGTAAAGTTATACAGAATTCTACTCCTTAATTCAAGAATAAATAATCAACATTTATTAACAATTCTAAGTGTTGTATACTCCATAGCAACAATCAATTAACACAAGGCAAACTCTCCTCGCCAATGCCACAATAGTGTAATGATGGCCAAACGGCAATGCCACATGCAGGAATCAGTTCTGAAGGGAAATGATTACAATTGAACAGCTACTTGCAAAGAAAATATAAATCAATATCGTCTAAATTGGGCCATATACTAAGTCAGCACACAAAATAATGATGACAAAAAATGGAGGATAGGATATCAATCATCCACAATTCATTGTCTGGTCTTCCCAATAATTTAGGCCCATTTCTTTCTAGATCAGCAAATATTGGGACATTCTTTTTAATATATTATAATGCCTACATTAATAATTTGAAGGTTTCTGCATAACACAGTGAACTAATGTAACAGTGCCATATGCAACAGAGCTTACAGGCGTTAAGCTCATATGGTACTACAATTACTAGAAACCAAGTATCAACATCTTATGGTACTCCACTGGGCCCAATCACAATGTAAAAGGGCATCCCCTGCTGCTATGTTTCACAATTCCATATGAGCAGCAGCAGCAGTTGAAGAAGATACGGAAAGAAATCGGAGAACGTCATGTTGTACAGATCATACCTTATGATGTGAGTTGATAAGCTGACCATTTGATGGTGAATTAATTGGAGGAGAAGTTTGTGTTTTCGCCTGACCATTAACTCTGGAACCACGCCCCCTGCCTGAAGCAGCATGCCCCCTACCACGGCCTTGTCTTCTCCTATTCACATCTACACCTGGCTTGGGGTCTGTGGTTTCCACGACCTTTTGTCCTATGTCAGCCACAGCCTGATTCATTCATATGTAAGCATCACTATGCTATTGTTTCATTAAAATAAAATCTAAGAGAAAAAATGCAGAAATAACAGCTAATACCTAAGAAGCCATGCCTAAGAAGAGTACCAGTAAATGATAGCATATCAATATCAAACATATCATAACATTACCGTTACGTGTTCAAAAAACATAGACAATAACAAAGGCTGAAAAAGTAAAAGATTATAAGTGGCTAGAAAAAAAGTTTAATACTTGAGACAGATATCACCACACTGAAGCTCCAATCAAGCAAACAATTGCTATATAAAAGTCTACCTCAACATGTTCAGAAGCAGATGAGTTGTCATCTTCTTCAAGTTTCCGGCGCTTTTGAGTATTTGCTTGTATGAGATACGCCGTTCCATTCTATCATAAGAGTAAAAAGACAACGTTGTTGAATTCAAAAAGAAGGAAAAAATTCAGAGATTTTTAAAAAGCATTTGAACCATAATGCTTCGTGAAAAAAAAATAAAAATAAAAAATCAGGTGAACCAGACCATAAATCACAGCAACTAAAACACAAAATCTGTTTCCGAAAGAGGAAATGCAGAACTTCTAATTGTGAGATATTATTACTCCAACAGTCCACGAATCTAGACAAGACAACTCATTAAAATTAAAAAAATGTACAGAAACACACAAGCATGCACTGACACATACAAGTCGAGGGTGAGTGCATCATCAGCTGAAATTAAACAGTTCTTTAAATACACAAAAGCTCACAGAACTTCTACAGATTAGTTATATTATTGGCAACAATAAATTCCATCTCTATCATTATTTATCAATCCTGCCATTTTTTTTCACTCCATTTTTTCTTGTTTGTCCTAATAAGATATAATTTCAATCATTTGGTGTGTTTACTAACCTTCTAATTCTTTCTTGGACAATTTTGCTACAGGCATTCCGCATTGTATTGTTCATGCAAGCATACATTTCCCAACTATTAGTGGTTGATTTTAAAGAAATAAGCAGAAAATGTGAATGTGCGCTTGGACATTCTTGTGCTTATAGTTACCTTTTATTCATGGATGCAACCTTGCATATCTACATTCACTCCATATTTGGAATAATAAATAATCACAAAATCCAGCATGTATCCCCTTCAACCCCATACTTGGGTTTTGAAGCCAAGTAAGAGAATAACTTCAAGATGACATCTTACTAACAGCACATAACACATTCTAACTCAATCTCGTAAAGGACTAAATGAAATTCACAAATCAATTTTTCAATCCTAAAACTTGAATTAAACATATAGGCTTGCCTGACCAAGAAGAACAATCTACTAGTGAAACCTTCCTTGAAAAAGAGAAAGTTAGAGCTACGTTGATAGCACAAATTAAAAGCTCGCTCTTGAAGTCGAACAAGTTAATGTACTTCCTTGCCATTATACCCCCGATGGGTGACAAGCTGCCATATAAAATTCAGATATCAATGACCGCATAGTTACCTGTTGTGTCAGTTTGAGGATCAAAAAATTAGATTCAATTTAATCTGTTTGTAACAATTTCAAAGTCACCAAGTATTTTCCAAAATTAATCGACTCTCGGATTCAGGTTGAACCTGGAATTGGATTCATACGAACTTATCCCTAAACCGGATTTCTCCTCCAAAAACAGGAAAATTGATTATAACAATTCAAGAAAAATAATGGCTGTTTTGATATTTAATGCTAATTAGCTAAAATTTGGGTCATTCCAGAAGTTGTAAGACTCGACTAAAACATTAATGCAACATTTTTTATGGTCCATATACTGTCAAATTTGGACCCCACAACCCATTAAGATTTGGAATTCCGTTTTCGCTGTTAATTTGTGGGTTTATCAGATTACTGAACTAGCATCATAAACAAACTAAAAACAGACCACATTACATCTCAAGCATGTGTAAAAGATCAAAACAACTACAAACGCAAGTGTACAAACAGAATTCAATAAATTAGATTCAATTTGATTCTTCATTACAATTTCAAAGTCAACAAGTTTTTTTCCAAAACTAATCAAATCTCAGATTCAGTTGAACCTGAAATTGGATTCATACAAAGTTTATCCATAAGCTGAACTTTCCAGCCAAACTCGGGAAATTGATTATAACAATTCAAGGAAAAGAATGGCTGTTCAACTTTTAATGCTAATTCAGCTAAAATTTGGGTCATTCCAGAAGTTGCAAGATTCAACTAAAACATTAATGTAACATTTTCTATGTCCATATACTGTCAAATTTGGACCCCGCAGCCTGGTTAAGATTTGGAATTCCGCTTTCACCGTCAATTGGCAGGGTTATTATCATGCCTATTACTGAGCTAGCAATCATAAACAAACTCAAAACAGACCACATTACATCTCAAACATGTGTGAAAGATCAAAACAACTACAAATCCAAATGAATAAACAGAATTCAAGTCTCACATCATCATCAGAATCGCTTGAAGGCAAGGACTCAGACAAATTCTCTGCAGTAGCAGCAACTCCATACTTCGCCACACACGGAGCAGCTGGCCAGGTGGCCTGCGCCGGGGCAGGCGCAGCTGAGGGAGCCTTTCCAACCATTCGAGCTTCGAGTTTTGCAATTTTTGTGGGCAGAGACTGATCGGATTGGTTTGAAGAGTTGGAAGAGAAATGCAAAAGCATGTCCTCCGACATTGTTAGCCCCAATGCAGATATCCTAACACAGTTCAGAATTATAAGAAAACCCTAAAAATGTTAATTTTCAATCGAGAAAAGCAATTTGAGGTGGACCCATTTAGCAAAACACTTGATCAAACAATGATGAACACAGTTCTGATTGCCCCAAAGCACAATTAAGGCTTCAACAGCAAGAGATATGGAGATAGATACAGAGACTTAGAAGTTGGTAAGATGATGATCAGAGCCTCAAAGGTGATGGGAATTGTGGATATCAAGAGAAACTGTGAAGTTCAGAGAGAGAGTTGAGTCAATTTTTCTGGGCCTGATGAAAGATAAAATTAGGGCTTTTTTTCTTCTTGAGAGACGATTGGATGAATGCAGAATCAGGGAAGAGAAAGGAGGGTGACGGTGGTGGTGATGGTAAGAGAATGAACTGAGGAGATGTTTGGAAGCCAAGAAAATGAGGAATTCAAATGTTGGAATGGTTTTTCATGAGAAAAAAAGATTTCCATATATGACTTGTTTCATTTGGGTCATGGTACTACTGTCTATGGGGGGCTGTTGGGGTGAGGTGGGTTGTGTCCTGCTACCAAAAAAAAATTAGGGTAGGGAGAATGTTATGTGAAGTTGAAGACAAAGGAAAAGTGAGGGGGGAGATGTAACAAAGAATGAGAATAGGTCAGTAAGGAATATTTTGGGAAGTGAATTAAAAGTAATTTTTTAATTCACTTTCAAAAAAGAAAAAGATTCAAAAGTTTAAAAATTAAAAAATTATTTTTTAATTATTTTTTCAAAGTATTCCTAAATTAGAGTTGAAGGGTTGTTTTGTGGATTTGTTCTAGGCCTATTTTTGTGACATGAAAGGCATTGGGGTGTTTTGGAAAGATTGTTGGTTTTTTGATTTTTTATGACTTTTTTTAAAAAATATGTAAAAAATGTGAGAGATGATGTGACTTAAAATAAATTAAAAGTTGGGAAGTGACTTTTAACTCACTTCTCAAAAGAGACTTTTGTTTGATAATTAATTTTTGAAAAATAGGTGGTAGCTCGAAATGGGTGAGGGTCGAATGGCCCGAAATTTGAAAACCACGTCGTTTTGCAATTTTCTTCTTCTTCTTCGTTGAACAGAGGAGAAGAGGAGGAGAGAGGGAGAAAGAGAGAGGAGAGGAGAGAAGAGCTCGTCGCCTCCGCCGCCTCCACCCGCCGTCCTCGTCGCAGCTCGCAGCTCGTTCGTTGCCTCCGCCCGCCGTCGCAGCTCGCAGCTCGCAGCTCGTCGCCTCCACCCGATCGTGCCTCCACCCCCCGCCTCCGCCTCCGCCTCCGCCTCTAGCCCTAATAATTGGGCCCCCTCCAGTCCTCCTCCTCCTCCCTCCTCCTCCTCCCTCCTCCTTTCTTCCTCCTCCTCCTCTAATTTTCTACTTCTTCTGAAAAAAAAAAAAAAAATGACACCAAAGGGAGGGGATGAACGGAACTGTGTGTGTATGTGTGGGTTTTCCAGAGGGAGGGGATGAACAGTGGGAGGGTGGGTGTACAAAGCAATTCGGGCCTTTTAACCCACGCCATTTCGAGCTACGAAATGGGGTTGTTAATTTTTTTAATATTTATAGGTTAGTTTTATTAAACATACTCATTTACCAGTAAACCTTGTTTCATTTGTCACTTATCAATGTTTCTAAAATGTTCTTCCCTCGTCTCTTTCAGTATTTTAACCATAAAAGACCACTTTCATAACCCTCTGTTGCCGACAACTACTTCTAGCTATCGACGAACTCCTTCAAACGTAATTTTTAACTATTGGCAACCACATTTGACTACCAACCACCATCAGTCGCCGTTTTCTAATTGTCAACACTCACCTTCAACGGCCATCTTTCGTCGTTGTCTCAAACTATTGACAACTACCTCCAACCTTCAACAACATTTCTTTGACCATTTTATGTCAAAAATAGTGTTCAACTCTACTATGTCACTACCATCACCCCTTTGGATTTGTTGGCAACAATATAATAATAAATGAAAAAAATCGAGAAAGAAAATGAAGAAAAATAATGATAGATATGAAAAGAATTTACAATAAAATAGTTGTCCACAACCTTCATTACTACAGACCAACACGGTAATAATAAACACATTAAATGACAAATTTATCACCGCTAATTTTCATTGATTGATTTGTAACGCAAATCCGATTCACTTACTATTACTCACACTAACTCACTCTTATTCATAATCGCTCACAAGAACCTCTCGTTTACACACACATACATACATGATAATGATAAATTTATCACTGCTAAATTATACCAGACAACAAATCTCAATTGAAATAAAGATTCAGAAATAAGAAGACACGAACGATGGATGTAGAATGATGATGGTGAAGTATAGATCAATGATGGTAAAGCTAATTAGTGAACGACAACAATGGGTCGGCAACAGTAAAGTGTAAATTAGAGATGGTAGAATGTAAATCGGCGATGATAAAATGTAAATTGACGACAATGTAGAGTAGGGGTGAGTAGTGGATATACCGATCCTTCCAAACCGACCGAACCGAACCCATCCGCCTCATTTTTTATGGATACGTAATAATGAGCGGACGGTTGCGGATTATTTTTTTCAATCCGCCTAGTTTTCAACTGATGGCGGATTTGAGGTTCCTTTAGCCGCAACCGAACCGCCAAACCGTGAACACCCCTTGTAATTTGTAAGACTTTATATTTTCAATTTGTTTAGTTATTCTGCTTGTGTTTTTAATTTTAAAAAAAAAAAATTTAAATATTTTGTTGAAAATGAGTTTTCACCTTGAATATATTTTTTTAATTGAAAAAATTAATGTATTATTTATTTGTATTTTTTTATTTTTAAATCTAACTCTAAAAATAATAAATAAAAAAAGATGATATATGTTAGTTGGTTTTTGTTTTCAAAAACAGATATAGATATAATAATACAAAGACATACAATCTCTACTGCTGCTCTATTCATAATTTTGGTGGTTTGAATTGTTTTTATATTTTAAGAATAACAGATTGTAATATTTTATGTGGATGAGGCATGCTGTGATTGTAATATTCAAAAAACTTTTTTTATTTGGATGAGACATGTAGTGATTGTAATACTTTTTTAAATCATTAACAATAATAATATTAATATTTTTTTTTTTTGAGGAAGTGCACGAGTTGAATTATGTTGAAAATTTATAAAATTTTAAACCGCCAAACCGATTCGCATCCATCCGCTAATCCGCCAATCTGCTCAATCCACATTCGCACGGATTGGTAGACGGATGCGGATTGATTTTCTCCAATCTACTAATCTGACGGACAAAAGGCAGATTAGAGATTTTATAGCCGCAACCGACTCATACCCACCTCTAATGTAGAGTAGATCGACAATGATGGAGGTAATTAGTGAACGACAATGGTTGACAATTATGATGCCTATGGCCGTAGTGGCGGTGGTAGCCAATGGTGACAATAGTTGTATTGGTGGTGGAGAATCTTAGAGAAATTTAGAGAAATAGAGAAAGGTTTATTGGTACAGTCAAAAGGTATATACGATTTTTAGGTATTTAAGTTCATTAAATAGGATCGGATGGTAATTATCTTTATTTTAAAAAAAAAAAAAAAAGTTTAAAAGTTAAAATGTAATATCATGCACATTAAATAATTATTTTGTTGTCACAATTATCTATTTAACCTTTTAAAAACATAATTCCAAACCCCTACTTTTTCAGCTAAAAAAAAAAATCAAAAAATAATGAAAAGAACCAAGTTGGCCTACGAGCACAAAATGATTTACAATTTTTAAGATTTGAATCTTCTTAATAACTATACAAAATGATAAAATTGTAACAAAAAAATAATAACGTCAACAGTTAATTTATGTTAATAGAACACGAAGTGGGCATTTGTTGGGCCAGATATGGCCAACACTGCATAATAAAAAATTTTGTGTTTGCCTAAGACCAACTCAACCCTAACATCAGGTCTCTACATCTATAAGCCTGGTAAAGAAAATAATTATAAATCTCAAGCCTATTTATTGGGCTACTTGTTTAAAAAAAAAAAAAAGTTTAAACATTTCATAATTAAATTTCACCACACATCATATTTATTAAATAAATATATTGACATCATTATAAATTGAATCACACATCACTACAAATGTGAATTTTAATAAAATCAATAAAGATAAAGTATAGATCTCATCAAAAATATATTTTTTAATATATTATTGTACGGGGAGCAAATATTCTGCAGTGCCCGTACTCCTTTCGTCCAAGCTCCTCATCTGTCTGATCAACCTGCGAACACAACGGCGGTGAGCTACCCGACGGTATGTGGTCGGAAAACCCCTCCGACGGTCAAGTTAGCACACACTCAGAGATAGAGAGATGAGAGACTTGAGTTTTTAGGTTTTTCTCACCAAATTATGTTTTTATATCCAACATGGGGGTGTAGTCTTGCTTATATACTTTCTGCGCTCAAATCTACTCCAATTGATCTCTTGACGCGTGGAGCTGCTCTCCCATCTGTCAGTACAAATCCAGCAATCACCACTTAACCATACCACCAGACTACATTAGCGGGAGCTTAGCATCCCGACGGCATCACCTCGGCTTCCTATGACCGTGCTGTGCAACGTGCCTGAGTGTTCTGCTCGCCGAGCTCCATAACAGCCGAGCTTGAAAGCATTTCGGCAGAGTCGAGTTTAAGGCAGGTCGGTCGGTGAACAGAAGACATTTCCCGCGCGAGCTACGCGTGCGACCCATGGAACCCAGGTTAGCAGGCAGTCATCTCAGCCCAGTAAGCTCGGTTCAAACATTGGACCTGGACCTCGGGCCTAAGCCTCGACCGAGCAAGATAAACTCCAGTGAGGCCTCAGTCAGCTCGGCCTAAACAGGGGGCCCGAGCCTCAACCGGGCAAAATCCACTCTGTATTGGCCCAAATTAGCTCGACCCAACATGCTCGATCCTATCCGTCCAGCTTCTACCACGGCCCAAAGCCAGATTATAAATCTCCCTCACAATTGCCCCTTAATTCCATCCGCGCAAGCATGACCGGGATTAAATGATCCGACCGGGGTAGATCCTGCCTCAATTCTTAGTTCGCAAGACGTAAATCGCGCTAATCCCAATGCTCGGTTTCTAAGCTTGCTCGGTTGACGCCTCATCTCGCCACATGTCTCTTCAATACTGACGCCGCCATCAATGGGGATGCGCGTCGACCATTTATTGGCCTCGAGAAGCCAACCCAGCCGTCTCTTCAGATTCAAATTTAGGCGGTTCTTTTCTCTTATAAACACACCACATCTCCCTTCAGTTTCTTCCTGCTGTCTCTCTTTCATTCCTGTCGTTCCAAAGCTGCAGTGCCAACCTCCCAACTCAAACACCATTTCTGCTTTTGCCTGGGTTCATGCTCGAAGATTGGACTCTCGCCCTCATTCTGGTCAGTTCTTCGAACCCCTTCATTGCTTTTTCCTTTGGTATTTCACATCTTAAGACACAAAAGTAATAAGTTTTAGGATATAGCTCCCAAAAACCTTCAATGCCCCCTGTTCTCCTTGTTGTTCTTCAGCTCCAGTGATGAACACATGAAGATCTGGGGCGGACCGGGCTCCAGGTCTTCTTTTGATCCCAAAAAAATCTAAACCGAGCAAATTGTGAGTTTATAAAAAACTCCTATAGGAACCGAGGTAGGTAGAGGGTTTGACCACTTGACCAGGCTAACATCAGGTCCGCTTGAGCGGCCAAGCGTCTGGATTTACCTTTATGATCGGGGTGGTCTGGCACTCCACCTGACCGAGCTAAAGTCAAGCTCGTTTCGCTCGACCGTGCTCCCACTTACACTTACCCTCCTTTTCCTGCAGAGTCCAAGGGGACCACGCACCAACACTGAGGCTCTCAAAGATCGAGTAGCCGCCAAACAAGAGTTTGTGCCAAACCAACATAGCCGTGCTAAAACCAGCCGGCTACATATGGGGCGCTACCGCTTCCTGGTCGACATGCCGGTCGCTCTAGCCGCGTTCCGGGAAGAATACGGTATCCCAGTCGACGTACATCTCGAGCTCGGTGTCGAGGAAACAACCCCCTGGGACAGACTAGACCAGTGCCATTTCATCGTGCTCTCTGTAATAGAAGGTGGCCTTCACTTCCCGGTTAACCCCCTACTGTGCGAGTTCTTGCAGCGCACCGGGCTAGCACCAACCCAAGTCTCAACCAACACTTACAGGATAATTAACGGGATCCACGAACTGAACAACTGGCTAGGAACCAACCTAGGATTAGCCGAAATACTTCGCCAATATACCCTCGGGTATACGGACGACGGCCTTGCCTATTATTTAAAGATCAGACCGGACAATGAGAAGATAGTGACCGACACCCCGGACAAAAACAAGGACGACGACGACTTTTTATGGGTGTCTGGTAATTATGAAACGGCAGACGTGCCGGGTTGGTATATAAGCAAAAACTTCGGTGAAACATGTAAGTCGTGCTAACTGCTCGGTCAAATTTCTTCATTTCTAAATTCCGTATTTAATATCTTTTATTCTTTTGTAGCAATTGAGGCTTTGCAAGCCAACTACCATTATCCCAACGAAGCAGCTATCAGAACCGCGCTGTGGTACCGAAACTGAGATTGTCACGAACTTCTCGACTACGTACCGACCTACCGATACTCCACTCCACACCGGAGTAGAGTGACAGACTTCCTTCGAGCACCGTCGCCACCTCCTTACCCCACATTACCCGACGTGCCCCTCATCCGGCTGACCGAGGCAGAAGAGATAACCAAACGAAGCCGCATTAAAAATCTCATCACCGCTACATCCACAGAGATACCAAGCATCCCCTTCCGCACAGCGGCTGCCGGTCAATCCAGCGGGACAGTGGTTGCACTAGCGTCACCAGCCGCCGTGCAGACAAGCAAAGATAACCGTCGGGCTGGGAAAAGGCCTCGCACTGCCGATCCCTCTGTCGAGCTAGTTGAGGAGTTGAACACCGAGCAACCGGCAATTACAACTGACCCAACACTACCATGGAAGCCCCAACTGAAGCACCGGGGAAAAGAGATCCCGGCCAGTGCATCGGTCAAAGGGGACAAGGAGCATTTACTCGCCTTTGACCTAACCAAAGCCTTGTTTTTGCCGAATGATGTGGTCGACAACGACCACGTGCCTGACACCCGGCTGGTGAAGTCCTCGGTCAAGTCTATGACCCGGGTAAGAATCTCAAACTTTTTATTCAAATTTTTCCAAGTGTTTGCTCGGTTTCCTTTCTTTAATCAAAACTCTTCTTTGCAGGCCATCCAGAAACAACATCTGGTCATGGAGCGGATTCATAGACTCTGGCAGAAGGCAACCGATGCTGCCAGCCAGGTTGAGCACTTTCAAACTGAGCTAGGGCGATCAAAAGCTTCTTTGGAGATCGCAAACTCCGACAACTCCAGATTGCTCGGCCAGCTTGGAGCCGCCGAGCAAAAGAGGAACGCTCTCCGGGCCGAGCTGGAGGCGTTGAAACAATCAAGGAAGGATGAGCTAGATGAGGCAAACAACAAAGGTTTCAAGGAGGCCGAGGAAAACTACACGAAGCAAGTCCATGCCACGCAAGACATTTTCTTCAAGGCCGGCTGGAAGGCTGCTTGCGAATAACTCGGCCAAGGATTTGGAACTAACGTGTTGGCCTCTCCCCCAGTTACCTTTCTGCCGACGTACATGGTGCCTTATGCTAATGATGTCTTCAGCGCGTTGCAGGCTGAGGCTAAGGAATAAACAATGGACAATACTGAGGAAAATGTTGAGGGAGAAAACCACTCGAAGCAGCCCGGCCAGGTGGAGACCGACGTCCAAGATAAAACAACCATGGTCGATTTGGAGGCGACCACAACTGGGGATGACTTCGCCGACCTGTCCCCCTTAGTGTAGTTTTCTGTCTTTTCTTTTTTGTTTTGATGTAACCGGGCTGCCAGCCCCTCCGTATGTAATTTTGTTTTACATCAATGAAATGTTTTGATTTCGTTAAGTGTTGCACTGTGTTTAAACTAAACAACTTCAGCCGGGGTAAAGAACCTTGGCTTAAGCAAATTATCTCGGTTAAAACCACTCGTCCTTGAGCAAATTATCAGCACATACAGCCGAGATAAACCATATCGGAAAAAGCCCTGAGGATATCATAAACTCATCGAACTGGAGTAAAATATCTCGATTGAAATCACAGAGTTGAGCAAATCGTCAACTCATTAAACTGGAGTAAAACATCTCGGTTGAGATAACAGAGTTGAGCAAACCATCAGCTCATTCAACCGGAATAAAACATCTCGGTTGAAATCACTGAGTTGAGTAAATCATTAACTTGTTCAACCGGAGTAAAACATCTCGGTTGAAATCACAAAATCGAGCAAAATCATCAACTCGTTCAACCGGAATAAAATATCTCGGTTGAAATCACAAAGTCGAGTAAAATCATCAACTCGTTCAACCGAAGTAAAACATCTCGGTTGAAATCACAAAGTCGAGTAAAATCATTAACTCGTTCAACCGGAGTAAAACATCTCGGTTGAAATCACAAAATAAGCATCGAAAACAACAGAATGCTTCAGCAAGAATAAGTCACTTCTATTATATTAACAAAAAGGATATTACATTCTAAAGTATAAGGCAAACAAGTCCTTACTCAAAAGAATAACATAAAAACTATGAAAAGCTTAAAAATAGTACAGTTTGAGATTGGCTGCATTCCATGGCCGGGGTATGCCTTTGCCATCCAAATCTTCCATGTGGTATGCCCCCTTGCCTGCCAGACCGGTTATCCTGTAGGGTCCTTCCCAGTTTGCCCCTAGCTTGCCTTCCGTCAGCACCAGTGTGTTGCCCATCACATTTCTTAAAACCCAATCCCCAACTTTGAACGGTCTGGGGTGCACCGTTTTGTTGTATTTTCTGGAAAGCTCTTGTTGGTATGCGGCCACATGGATTAAAGCCTTTTCTCGGCTCTCTTCCACTGGGTCCAATTCTAGGGCGATGGCTTCAGAGTTCAGCTCGGGCTCAAAACTTTCACTGCGGATGGTGGGTATGCCAACTTCCAATGGGAAGACCGCCTCCACGCCATATGCCAAGGCAAAAGGAGTTTCCCCGGTAGATCGCCTCGGGGTCGTCCAGTATGCCCAAAGGATGCTTGGGAGTTCCTCGGCCCATTTTCCTTTGGCTTTCTCGAGTTTTTTCTTCAACCCATCAAGAATGGTCTTGTTTGATGCTTCGACTTGGCCGTTGGACTGCGGGTAAGCTGGGGTGAAGTTGTAGAATTCGATCTTCAATTCTTCACAAAATCCTCTGAATAGGCGCCCGTCAAATTGGGTGCCATTGTCAGATATCAAAATTTTAGGGACGTCAAACCGCGTTACCACATTCTGCCAAACAAACCGTTTGACGTCTTTCTCCTTGATAGTTGCTAAGGGCACAGCTTCAACCCATTTGGTGAAGTAGTCCGTAGCCGCGATGAAGAACTTCCAGTTGCCTGGTGCTGTTAGGAGTGGTCCCACTATATCCAGCCCCCATATCGCAAAAGGCCAAGGGCTTGTGAAGGGAAGAAGTTCTCTGGTGGGCTGGTGAATTTGGTGGGCGACCTTCTGGTACTTCTCACATTTACGAACATATTTCTGAGTATCCGCTTGCATGCATGGCCACCAATACCCTTGCGAGATAGCTCAGTAGGCCAAATATCTGCCCCCGATGTGATTGTCGCATATGCCTTCATGAATTTCGTACAAGAAAGCTTCCACGCTGTTTGGGTGTACACACTTAAGATAAGGGTCGGTGAAAGACTTCTTGTATAAAGCGCCAAATGGAGAGAGCCAAAACCGCTCTGACTTCACCCGGACTTTATGCGCTTCTTTTTTATCGGCCGAAAGGGTCCGCTCCTTAAGGCCGCTTCTTGAGGAAGAGGATAATAGGGTCCATCCAATAAGGACCTAGCTCGATGCAAAGTACTTTTGTCTGCTCGGTTTCCTCGATGCTAGGCCTAGGAAGAAACTCAATCAATAGAGGGCTGGGAGATGTTTTATCGACCATGGAAGCTAAACTGGTTAACTCATCCACACGCCCGTTGTCTTCCCGGCCAATTTGTTGGACCCTGATTGCCTGGAATCGCTTGATGTGTTCTCTCACTAGAGCTTGGTACTTTGTCATTCTGTCATCTTTAGCTTTGTAAACCCCAGACGCTTGGTTGACAACGAGTTGGGAATCGCTGTAAACCATTAACTCGGATGCGTACACCTGAAGGGCGCTCTTGAGCCCGGCCAATAACGCCTCGTACTCAGTCTCGTTGTTTGATGCAGGGAATCCGAGTGTGATAGAGTGTTCGATAGTCAAACCATCTGGGGAGATCAAAACTATGCTCAGCACAACACCGTGACGATTTGAGGCTCCATTTACAAAAAGTTTCCACATTTCTTCGACAAAGAGCTTCCAACACTCTGAGGGGTCCTGGGAGGCTTGAAGATTGATGGGATCACGGTTGCTTGGCTGTTCGGTTTCTGGTTCGCTGCCGTTTGGTTCCATTTCATCCCCCTTCGGCAATGCAGCACCGGATCCAATAAGTTGAATTGCCATGCTCAAGTCCAGAGTCGCATCACCGGGCTGAAGTGCTATGCCGGCTGGAGGTTCTATGGCGGGGCGCGCAAGTTTTGCGTCGCCAACATTGCCCTGCTGTGCAATTTTTGGCGAGCCAGCATTCACCTCCTCGATTGCCGTGGCAAGGTCCACCAGGCATACTGGATGAATTCCAGGTGAGAATTCAGCAACAAAGTTGGCCAATGTCTGTGCTTTTATGGCAGTTCGAGGTTGAAACTTGACTTCGAATTGTCCCAATTCGACCGTCCACTTGAGGATTAGACCAGAGAAATCCACCCGTTCAACCAAGGCATTGAGTGGGAACTCGATCAAAACGATGATTATGTGAGCATGAAAATAGTGCGCCAATTTTCTGGAGGCCATCACCAATGCCAAGGCAAGTTTTTCTAGCGACAAGTATCTCGACTCTGCTGGTAGCAAGGTTTTGCTCACATAGAAGATGGGGAAGTGCTGGATGCCTTCTAACCGGACAAGCATTGCGCTAACTACATGCTGAGAAACGGCCAGGTAAAGGTAGAGTTCTTCGCCGGGCTTTGGTGTCACCAATAATGGAGCAGAAGATAGGTACGCCTTTAGCTCGGCCAAAGCCCTGTCGCATTCCTCATCCCACGAAAACTTGGATTTCAGGGCTCGAAAGAAAGGGTGGCAGCGATTTGATGACCGACTTATGAATCAATTAAGCGCGGCGGCCAATCCGGCCAGATGCTGCACGTCCTTCGCCGAGTTGGGCTGCTTTAATTCTCATGTGGCTTTGATTTGTGTGGGGTCTACCTCGATGCCTCGGTTTGTGACTAGGAAGCCTAGTAATTTCCTGGATCCCATGCCGAAGGCACACTTGGACGCATTCAAGCGTAACTTGCGCTGTCTGAGAATGGCGAACATCTCGGCTAGGTCAGACAAGTGGTCTGCCTGATGCTTGCTTTTGACCACCATATCGTCAATGTAAGCCTCCATCATCCGGCCTAGCAGAGGGGCGAACATTTTGGTCACCATTCTTTGGAAATTTGCCCCGGCGTTCTTCAAACCAAAAGGTATGACTCGATAGCAGAAAAGTCCCCTTGGAGTGGTGAAAGAGGTTATCTCACGGTCGGGGCCATGCATGGCAATCTGATGATAACCGCGGTAGGCATCCAAGAAACTGAGCCTTTCATGTCTGGCCGTTAAATCCACCAGCTGGTCTATTCTGGGCAGAGGAAAGCTGTCTTTAAGGCAAGCTCGGTTGACGATTTTGTAGTCGACGCAAACTCGTCACTTCTCATTCTTCTTGGGTACTACGACCATGTTTGAAATCCACCGAGGGTAGTGCACTTCCTGAATAGCCCGTGCTTCAAGCAATTTTCCTACCTCTTCCGCGACTACCTCAGCGTGATGAAGAGCTGATCTCCTTATTCTTTGAATGACTGGCCGCGCATTAGGGAAAAATTGAGTTGGTGGCAAATAAAATTTGGATCGATGCCAGGCATGTCGTAGGGCAACCATGTGAAGAATTCGATATTTGCCATCAAGAACTCTACCATCTCGGCCATTTTTTGAGCGGTCAGGCTTGATCCGAGCAAAAAGAACTTGTTTGGATTTTTCGTGTTGAGCCGTACTTCTACAAATTCTTCAACAGCTTTGTCCTCGGCCCTGGTTTCTACGTCATCAAGGACACTCTGGTCTTTTGGGCCTTCAATCATTTGTACAAAGCCTTTGGCAGCTTGGCTCCCGTTCACTGCCACGAAGCATTGCTTCGACATGACTTAATCGCCCCAAATTTCTTCAATTTTCCCCATAGCCGAGGGGAATCTCATAACCTGGTGGTAGGTCGACGCCACAACCTGCACAGCATGAAGCCAGCCCCTATCGAGGATCAGATTGTATGTAGACGGCGCCTGCAATACCCAGAACTCCACCTGCTTGACCACAAATCCGGCCTTGACCAGTAAAATTATTTTCCCCAAAGGCCACTCCGGTTGCGAGTTGAAACCTACCAGTGGCGAAGTAGCCGGAGCCAAGTCTGTATCTCGGAGTTTGAGTTATTTGAACGCGTCATAGTACATAATTTCAACCGAGCTTCCCTGGTCAATCAAGATGCACTTGACATCGAACTCTTTGACGCGGAGGGTGACCACTAGGGCGTCGTTGTTGTGGCGTTTGAATGCGCTTTAGGTCCCTTGTGGAGAAACTAATCACATCTTTTTCCTCGGTCTTCCCCCTTTTGATCGCGGGCTGGACTGACAAAACTTCCCTCATGTGTTCGGCTTTTTTGATCATTCCGCGGAGCTCGCATACACGCGCCGGCTCCACTATGCCGTGGATCACATTAACCACTCCATGAGGGGGCGCCTATAAGTCAGCCGGTCCATGCGGATCAGTCGGGACGGGATGCGCGCGGCCTTAACACCTCCATCGATGTAAAGATCTAAGTGTCCGGCTACGACTAACTCCTCAAAGTGTTGCTTCAGAGGCAAATAGTTCTCCGTCCGGTGTCCTCGCTCCCGGTGATATGTGCAGCGGTATCACAGGTTGAAGCCCTTTTGCGCGTCGCCTAACTTAGCAGGAAATCGGACGTAATTCTCGTCACGAATTTCACTAAGTATGCGATAAATTGGAATCTTAAAGACCATGGTGATGCCCGTCCGAGCTTTCAACCTTCTATTGGCATCAGCTACGTCATCGCGGGGGTATTCATCTCGGTCATTCTGACGTCACCTTCTCCGGTTTTGACGATTCCACCCTCAGTCAGATTCCTCGGCACAGTCATTTGGACGGTTAGTCTCCTGTCCGACCGTGTGCACCTTGCCAGCCGACCTCTAGTCTGTGACCACCGGAGTTGTCTTCACGGTGGACGCCGCCGCATCATCCTCTACTCAGATGTGCTCCTTGATACGCTGCATTAGTTGGCCCATGGATGTCGGCTGGTTCATGATACGCGAGTCCCGCAGCCTATGTCCGACCGGGAGACCGCGCTTATATTGGGTGATTGCCAGGTTGATCGGGCAATCTAAAATCCCATTGAAGGTTTCCCAGTATTTGGAGTTGTATGCCTTGAGTGTGTCGCTCGACTCCATTTTGACACTGAGAAGGTGGTCCATCTCCTTGGGCGTTTTTGTGTTGGTCTTGAAATGAGTTACAAAGGCTTCCGCCAGCTGTTGCCACATTTCGATACTTCCCTCTGGTAGCCTCTCAAACCATTTCAAGCTCAGCTCGCCCAAACTCGACGGGAAGATAAGGCACGTAAGAGCGTCATTGCGCCTATGTCTGGCCATGACCTGCCGGAAGTGGCTTACATGCATGTATGGATCGGTCTTTCCGTCGTAGAGCGTAAACTTGGGTTGGTGAAAGCCTGCGGGGAGCGGAGTGGTTTCTATCTCAATGGAGAATGGGGTGGCGTTCAGTCTCACCAAATCTGTGTCTGGAAGGAGAGGCACGGCTGGGCGGGGCGGTGGCATTATGACCTATTCACTGGCGTGGCCCCTGTAAGATAGCCGCTGGAGCGCCGGCACCCATTGAGTCTCTCACCGGTGAGCCCGCTCCTTCAAGACTGCCCGCAAGTCCTCTGAGTGAGCGGAATAGGAATACCTCGACGTCGTCGCCGGACGTGAGGGTTGATAGGTACTATTTTGCGTGCTAGACTTTTCTACAGCCGCGTCGGATTCTCCAACCCTGTAGCTTTTGGTGATAGAAAGGGAGGAAGTGTGCCGCTGGCTCTGACTGCCTGAACAGCGTGGTTGGGTGCGCTCACTGTGGTCTCCCACTCCAGCAACACCCTTCCCTTTGACATGCCGTTTGAGATCTTCCATCTCCGCCGCCATTCTCCGGATGACGGCGTCTTGGTCCCTTAACTTGTGCTCCAGACGCCTAGCGTGCGATTCTCTTTGCCGCCGGTGCCTGTCTGGGCTCCAAGAGTTACCAAAACTTCTACCGCGCTTATCCCGTGCGTCTCTTGAATGTCCTCCTGGGGAAGTCTCTAGGCCCGCCATGTTTGGAACGGCGGGGAGTTCATCTCTCCGTCTAGTTGACTCCGGGGTAACACCGTCGATGGTGGACAACGGTATCTCGTCATTGTTCGCCATTGAAGGCGATTAGATGAGCTTGGAAGACAATGTTTGGTCTATCAAACTTTCCCACAGACGGCACCAATTATACGGGGAGCAAATATTCCGTAGTGCCCGTACTCCTTTTGTCCAAGCTCCTCGTCTGTCTGATCGACTTGCGAACAAAATGGCGGTAAGCTACCAGGCGGTATGTGGTCGGAAAACCCCTCCGACAGTCAAGTTAGTACACACTGAGGGATAGAGAGAGAGAGAGAGGAGAGACTTGAGTGTTTAGGTTTTTCTCACCAAATTATGTTTTTATATCCAGCATGGGGGCGCGTAGTCTTGCTTATATACTTCTGCGCTCAAATCTACTCCCATTGGTCTCTTGACGCGTGGAGCTGCTTTCCCATCTGTCAGCACAAATCCAACAATCACCACTTAACCATACCACCAGACGACATTAGTGGGAGTTCGGCATCCCGGCGGCATCACCTCAGCTTCCCATGACCGTGCTGCGCAACGTGCATGAGTGCTCTGCTCGCCGAGATCCATAACAGCCGAGCTCGGAAGCATTCCGGCAGAGCCGAGTTTAAGACAGGTCGGCCAGTGAACAGAAGACATTTCCCACTGAGCTACGCGTGTGACCCATGGAACTCGGGTTAGCAGGCGGTCTTCTCGGCCAAGTAAGCTTGGTTCAAACATTGTACCTGGACCTCGGGCCTAAGC
Source organism: Camellia sinensis (assembly GCF_055761805.1). NCBI lineage: Eukaryota > Viridiplantae > Streptophyta > Magnoliopsida > Ericales > Theaceae > Camellia > Camellia sinensis. The sequence goes on along the minus strand of NW_028128987.1, from coordinate 15,945,019 downwards.
CTCGACCGAGCAAGATCAACTCCAGGGAGGCCTCAGTCAGCTCGGCCTAAACAGGGGGCCCGAGCCTTAACCGGGCAAACTTCACTCTGGACTGGCCCAAATTAGCTCAGCCAACATGCTCGGTCCTATTCGTCCAGCTTCTACCATAGCCCAAAGCTAGATTATAAATCTCCCTCACAATTATAATTAATTAACTCAATTGTGGACCGGACTGAACTGAATTGAAAGTATAAATCTCCAATTAAGCTCATTAATATATTGGGTTGAAAATATTAAGCCAATCTCCCCAAAAAAAACAAAGTTTAATGAAATTTATTTTATTTGATGTTAATAATATAAAAAAAAAACTCACAAAAAATTTGGTAAAAAACAAATCAAACCAGTCCGAGGAGCCAATTCTCCGAATGCATCCAAACATAGCCTTGTTTCCAAACACCACGTTAAGATTTGAACCCTGAACTAGGGTTTGGTCCTCCACAATTGTTGTCGCTCTGCAATCTTTCTCTCCAACAAAAAAATGGGTAAGAGAGAGAAGAATCTAAAAGCGGCAAAGTATCATATCGAAGAAGAGGAGAACGAAGAATTACAATCGAAATCAGCAAAGTCTCAAATCGTACTGAACAGTAGTAGCGACGATGAAGAAGCCAACGAAGATCTGAGCTTGAAAATCGTCGAGAAAGCAATGCTACGAGCTTGTAGCTCTGGCCAACGGAACGACTCAGAATCAAAGGTCGATAATTCTTTGTTGCCGTTGCAAAAAGATGAAGTTGTGGTGACAGACGTGAAGAGCAAGAGGAAAAGTAGGAAAGAGAAGAAGAGCAAGAAGGTGAAAAAGCAAGAGGAAACTGTGAGTACCTGAATTTAATTGCAAAATTGAATCTTTATGTGTGTATCAAACTCAATAAAAAACCTTTTTCCTTGTGTATATCATCTGTTTGGTTGCCTGGAAAGCTGAGGAAAGCATAGGAAACTGAAATTTTGAGTTTTACGTGCTCTGACTTGTGTTTTGATTTGGCTGTGAATACTAAACTCAACTATGGCAAATAGTTAGTTTTTGATTAGTTGGGTTTTTAGCCTTCTGGGGTTTCAAGTAATGTGAAGTCCAGTATAAAATTTTTTCTTTGTATTTGTTTAATATTTGTTTCAGTTTAGCATAAAAGTATTAAAGATATAGTTAAAACTAGTTTTTGCAATGCTTTGTAATATGTATATATATATGTATTTTTTTTGGTCTTTTAATTGGATTAGGTTGTTGTTGCAAAGGATGAAGAGGAGGCTGAGACAATCAAAGCCATAGAGATTAATGAACTTGCCGAGACAAATCCTGTTGAGAAACCTGATAACATTGTGCTACGGAAGCTTCTTGTGAGTTGAAATGAAATGCTTAATGTCACTTTCGAACACTATTTCGTTTGAAGGCTTAGAGTGGTATCTCTCTTATTGATTTGTTCTATCAGCGAGGGCCAAGGTACTTCGATCCTCCAGACAGTGGTTGGGGAATGTGCTACAATTGCGGTGAGGAGGGTCATAAAACTGTCAACTGCACCTCAGCTAGGCGGAGGAAGCCATGCTTTGTTTGTGGGAGTTTGGAGCACAATGCCAAGCAGTGCACAAAGGTTTGTGAAAGAAAAAAAGTTAATGGAAAGGTTTTTTTATTTTTATTCTATAAAATAAACTCTCATTATTTGGTTTACTGATTTTGGCTCAAGTTGAATTAAGTTTTGAATTGATGAGTTATTTACTGAGTTGTCTGGGTTGAATAGGCTTGATTGTTTTTCATCACTTTTTGGATTTTATTGTGGGAAAAGCTGAATTGGCTGCGAAACATCTATTTGTTACCTACCCTTTAGCCTTTTTCACAATAAACTATTAAAGAAAGGAAGCGTAGATATGCACCATAGTGAAAAAAGGAAATAGAAGGAGACGTATCTAAAGCTGTAAAGTTTAGGCAGTTTTGTTGTAGATTTGTGTTAAGATGCCAAGTGTTATGCATGTTAGCACATAGTTTGGTATGACCACTTGCCAGATTTCAGAGATGTGCAGGAAATTTCTTAGTAACCAATACTTTTCTCCAACACTAACCATATTATATCTCTAGACACCCTATCAAAAGTTTACATCATTTATTGTCTTTGTACTTCTCTATTATTTTCTTAGTAAATTTATCTCTTCCATAGTTGATCTATCAGACATTATTTCAAATTGAGTCTATGAAACTGTTGTTGTAAGCGATGCTTAACCACTCTTTCTCACTTTTTTGTTGTATGACTCATCAACGCAATACCTCTATAATTGTTACCTATTTGGATAATTCCTTTATTTTAATACATAGGTATTAAAATACTTTTTCTCCACTCTTCAAATATTTTCCTAATCATTACAACCTAATTAAAAAAATTTGTTAGCCAAAACACCAATCTTTACCTAAGCATTTCTAAGCCTCAATAGGTATACAATCAAGTCCTAATACCTTTTGTGATTTCTTTTTCTCTAGTGCAAATTGCACATTGAACTCCCTTAGTCGATGATAACATCTATATTCTCTAGTTCCATCAACGCTATCATATTCTTCGCCTCCATAGTTTTCTAAATGCTTTTCATTTAATGGTTTCTTTAAATAGACTTTTTCACATTTTTTATTCTCATCATCTTCCACTAACATTCTCGAATCCTCACTTTAAATAAATCCTCACTTTATCATTTCTATCCTTGTGCCACTGTTTGAAACATTCATTTTTTGTTTTTATTACGGCTTGTACCTCTCTATTCCATCATCAAATATCTTTAGAAATAATTTTTTTCTCCCTTTTAACTCTGCAAAGGCTTATTTTAAAGGCTTCTTTTAATATTCTTTTAATGCATCTCGCCATTTTATACCGCATCACATGTTATTAACATTACCTGCCAAACTCTACGTTGCTTTTTAAAGCATTTTATCCTTAAATATTTGTTATCTATCATTCTTTTTTGGTTTGATTATATCCCCTTTAATGTATGTATATAGTATTTTTAGTCTGTGTTGTGACTTTAAACTCTCTCGGGAATAATCTTGGAATAAAACGTTATATTTGATTCTCATTTGATCAAATTTTAAAAATTATTAAGTGTTCCTCTCTTTTTTTAAAGATGGTGTTGGTTAATATAAGGTCGAATTTCACTGCTAAATCTAAAATGTCCTTTGCACCTTCATTTTAGTCTCCAAAAGCATATCCCCTATTGAGTTAAAATGTACTAGATTTGGGAAGAAGAACGAGGAGAATGAACAAACTCAAAGATGGAAGGTGGTTTGGGTTTTTAATTATGAGACCTTACACCTCAGCATATATTTATACTATTAGATAGATGTGGCCTCATTTCCCTCTTTGTTTCTTCTCTTAAGCAACGTGGGGTGGAAGGGTGCTGGGTTTGATGCCGCTTCTAGACATAATCTTTTACCTTAGTATTCCCTTTCTTGGGCCAAAATCATGCTTCTATTTTTTGTGAAATGGTAGGAGTAATACCCATTGAAGATAAGTTAAAAAAGAACATACTATAATGGTTTGATCATGGTGATGTTTGGTAAGTGAATTTTAGCCATTTTTAGGCTTAAATCCACAAAAAAACAAAATAGGCCAAAATAGCCAATAAGACAAAATGTCACATCAAACCCATATCATTTCATTTTTTTTTTTTCACAAACATCACATCAAACTACAAAAAAAACCCAATCATCTTTCCAATCACAAAAATTTTAGCCTACTAAAATAGTCAAAAACTAAAATAGCCTACTAAAATAGTAACTTCTCAAACACCCACCATGTATAACATAGATTAGTAGATGCAATAGCAAGAGTAATATAGTCACTATTAATGGAAATGCTAGGGAAGGGGAAAACCTAAATTGACATGGGGCATTGTAGCAAAAAAATTATATGAATTTATTTAATTTAATTGAGCACGTAGCTCTCGTCAGAACAAAATGGTGAAAAAAGCTTCATGTGGCCGACCCAAATTGATTGGAACACAAGGCTTTAGTTTGGTTTGGTAGTAATTTTGAATCTATTCTTACTTATGAAACAGCAATGTTGATCTGGACATGCCAAAGTATTAATTTTGTCAATTAGTGGGACAGAAATATGAGGAAATTATAGATAATTATTCCTTTCAATATGTTCTAGAATAGAGTTTACGGATTATAGATTATTATTCCTTTCAATATGTTCTAGTTTCAGAATAGATAATTATTATTTTCAATATGTTTCCATTCCTTGCATTTTTATTTAAGAAATTGTCCAAATTCTTATACTGTGGAACCCTTGTTTGTCTATTTACAATTACATTCTATTCATATTGGGGGGAAAAGAGCCAAATTATGAAGTTTATGCTGCAACATCCTACCTGTTGTGGCAGCATAAGGGTGATGTGGTCAAGATAAGAAAGAGTTTGTATAACCTAGACATATCTGAGGCATGAACGATAGGGGATTTCTGTGGTGTTGGGGAAGTTCCATGTCCATCATTGTCATGAATCCTTTGCACATACAACACTGCCCACAGATAAAATAGTTGCACATGCTATGCAGGAGGATATAGGATTAGTCAAAACAGTTCTCGTATTTACAAATATGGGATTGAAGTAGTTTACCAAATTACTATGTCATGCCTGATAGGTAGATATGTAATCCACAATTCACATAAAGCATATAATTGTTTATTGGTAGAGGGGCCAATTTAAGAGGAACCTACTTGCTATTATAAAATTAATAGTTCGTTGAGCTCTTAAAAATCTTCAAATGGATGGACACTTTGTTTTAATTCCAGATTGGATACCTACAAACTCTGGAAGGTGTGTTTTCTAAGGCTTAGCTTGTTCGAAATTATAATATGAACTTTGGATTTTTACTACGTGTTTGGTGTGAGCTATTATTCACTTTGAAGGTCTGGAAGATTGTATGATATCTCCTTGAAAAATTTTCATCTTCTCACATGACAAAGTTGCAGTGAATCTATCTGCCCACATGACAAGTACTTTGACCTGTATTATTTTTTCTTGCATCATCTCCTCTGCCGGTTTCCTTCAAAGTTTTTCCATCATTATTCAGTTGGGAGCAGTAATATCACTCTATTCTATTAGGCTTTAACTTGAATTTTTTTTGGTGTGGTGTTCAGGGAAAAGATTGCTTTATATGCAAAAAAGGAGGTCACCGTGCAAAAGATTGCCCAGAAAAATACACAGGGGGATTTCAGAATTCTAAGATATGCTTAAAATGTGGAGAGTCTGGTCATGATATGTTCTCATGCAAGAAAAATTATTCTCTTGATGATTTAAAGGTACTTTTGTTCTTCATGTGTATATATTTACACATTCATATATAAGCAGAAATATATTCAGCTTGTTTGGTTCCATTTTTCCAAAAACACTTTTCAGAAAATTCTATTTTCTTATTTTCCGTGTTTTTTTGTTTTTTACTGAATTTTAAAAATATTTTAAGCAATTTTTTTAACTTTTTAGACACACCTAACATAAATACACCTAAAAAGTAAAAAAATTGTAAAAAAAATCTTTTAAAAATTCATTAAATACCAAAAATACAAAAAAAATACAAGAATTCAGTACATTTTTTTTGTATTTTTATGTATTTATTAATTTTTTAAAATATTTTTTAAAATATTTTTACTTTTTAGATACATCTAAGTAAGGTACATCTAAACAAGTAAAAAAAATGTTTAAAAATTAAAAAAAATTCATTAAAAACAAAAAAAACGAAAACCAAAAAACTCAGTTTTCAAAAAATTTAATCCAGAAAACTCAAACCAAATACACTGATTATTATTCTCTTGATGATTTGATGGGTTTATTGAATATTACCTTCCTGGAGGTTTTTATGGTTTTGTTTGGATTCAGACTAGACTGGAATTCTTGTTGTATAACAATTGTTTTGGCCTTTTCTCACCTCCTCTTTTGAAATTGATCAGGAAATACAATGCTACATTTGCAAGAATTTTGGCCATCTTTGTTGTGCTGACTTTACCGATACTGGTCCAAGAGAACTTTCTTGTTATAGATGTGGTCTTTTGGGCCATAGTGGTTTGGTAAGTTTATTCTATGGTTTCGTATTTGCTGCCATGGCCTATTTATCAATGAATTATGTCTTAAGGTTATAGATACAAACATCATATCTCAATTCCAATATGAACGGTTAAGAAGTGTGAACCAACATTTCTAATATTTTTTATAAAGCTTTATTCACAAACAAATTGGAAGTTTTAGGTTTAAGAGTTTCTAAAATTAAAAGGGAAAGTGAAAAAATCTATTGTGTGTGTCTATTGAGCCTTCTTTCTTTGGATGACACTCTTTCAGTTTTCTCACTACTCTCTACCACTCCAACACAATAGTTCTCCATTTTGTTAAAGAGGACAAATGTATGGAAAAAATCGAGATGGAGACTTTTGTGCTGAAGATAATGATTAGAAATGGCAACGGGGCGGGGCGGGGCCGGGGATCACACTTCCCGTCCTTGATCCCCAATGGTATAAATTTCTCCGTCCCCGACCTTGATCCCTGATGGGGAACCTATCACAGTTCCCTTCCCCGTCCTTTAACGGGGATCGGGTTTCCCCGAACCCTAAAATTTCCCGGACCAAAAAAAAAAAAAAAAAAAAAAACAGCAGCAGCAAGTTAGCGACAACATTATCAACCAACATCAACAACAACATTATCAACATCAACATCAACATCAACATCAACATCATCATCCTCATCATCAAACAACATCAACAACAACATCATCAACATCACAAAGAGATATAGATTTGAGAGAGATATCTAAGTAAAGAGAGATAGAGAGAGAGATCGCGAGTGAGATCCAAGCCGCATGAGGCACGACAGGATCTAGCGGCAGGACGGGCATGAGGAGCGAGATCCAAGCCACATGAGGCAGATCGGAGACTTGGTGGCCCCGCTGAGTCTGGCGTTGACGGTCGAGATCTAAGTTTGCAAATCTGAGTTCAACGGTGATGGGAGGAGGGAGAGGAGGATAGCGGAAGAGGAGGGAGAGAAGGACAGCGGAGAGAGGGAGATCGGCGGTGAGGGAGAGGAGGACAATGGCGGAGGAGGGAGGCTTTTAGAGAGAGAGAGAGAGAGAGAGAGAGAGAGAAACCCAGAGAGAGGTCTGTGTGAGTTGTGTCTGTGTTTTTTGGGTTTGGTTTATATATGTAGAGGGGTATGATAGTAATTTCACTTTGGGGAGAATTGGTGCCGGGCCGGGTTCGGGGCTGTGAAAGCTATCCCAGCGTCCCTGGCCCGAAACTGATCGGGGATTCAATTTCAAATACTATCCTTGTCCCCGGCCCGAAATTGATCGGGGATTCAATTTCAAATACCATCCCCGTCCTTGCGGGGGTATTTTTCGGGAAAAAACCATTCTAATCGGGGTCGGGGGGGTCGGGTCCTCATCAGGCCGGGTTCAAATTGCCATCCCTAATAATGATTATGTCCTCAGCTTGGATGAGGTGATATGGGTTTATAGATACATGTGGTATTTCTGCATGTTTGCGTACGACACCATATTTGTGTTTGTGTTTATACTTGAGAATATTTTTTCCTTTTCTTTTTTATAAATTTTATTTTAAAGAGATACCCTATTCTTTCTCATTTCATGAGTTTTTGTACTTAATTTAGGAACATCTAAATGGGGTTTTATTTGTGCTATTGTTACAACTACTTTGCCATATATACGGAAGATGCGTCATATATTTTGCTTTTCAATTGTCTTTAGTTTTGTTCATGTATGAACCTTGTTATGAATATCCTGAAGTTGGTTTCAGATTTTCATAATTTTTCCATGGTATCAATGTTGTTGTTTCCATATATATTTCTTTAGTGAGGTACTATACATGTCAGTCAATTTATCATTTAAACTTTTGGTCTTAATTTTTACTTGTTTAGAAGAACATTGCAGTCGTTGGTACTGCTTTCTTATTGCTAGGAAGACAATTGTAATTAACATGGAGTAAATATATGCAGGAATGCACAAGGCCACGTGGTGAGACAACTAGTGTGGCTATGGAGTCTTTTGGCTCATGCTTCAAGTGTGGTGAAGAAGGACATTTTGCTCGTGAATGCTCAAGTTCAACTAAGGTACATTTCAGGTTTTCAGTGGGTGGCCTCACAGGATATCAGAATCCTAATAACTACACATGAGCTCTGAATTTTGATTTGTTATCTATCACAATCTTCTTCTGTTCTTTGCTGTTATTCCTCTCTTCTCCCCCTTTCTGGATGTTTAATGGTCTTCTCAGTAAGGTGGTAGTTTATTTTTGTTCCACAGGTTCGTAAGAGGAATCTTGACTTCTCAACCCCCACTCAGAAATTTTCCAAAGATAACAGAGACTATGTGCGAGTTGGATCTGTACCTTCTGATCCTGCCAAGGCTCACAAAAGGAGAAAAGGTCAATGTGAAGGAGAATTTACTACGCCATCTAACTCAAAATGGAGGGGTGGTTGGATTACTGAAGATCCTGGAGACTTACCCCGTGGAAAAGCCAAAGTGCATGGATGGGTATCTCCTGCAACACCAACTAATATGAGGAATAAGAGTTATACTTCCATAACTGGTGGTCACTCTTCAAGTTCTTATTCTTCTAGAAAGACTCAAAAGTTTCAATGTGAAGGAGAATTTACTATGCCATCTAACTCAGAATGGAGGGGTGGTTGGATTACTGAAGATCCTGGAGACTTACCCCGTGGAAAAGCCAAAGTGCATGGATGGGTATCTCCTGCAACACCAACTAATATGAGGAATAAGAGTTATACTTCCATAACTGGTGGTCACTCTTCAAGTTCTTATTCTTCTAGAAAGACTGAAAAGTTTCATTTTGGAGCTTCAGCTTCAAATGGATCCTCCAAATTTAATCAGCACAGATATTCAGCATCAAGGTTTGGCAACTCTAGTAGTGACGGGATGAGGAGAAACTATGACTGGTAGCAGGAACATTTTTTTCCCTTTCTTTCTTTTCAGTTGTAGTAAGGTTAGGAGGCAGGAACTGCAAAAAGATGTAAATTTGGAGGCTCAACATTTGAGTTTTTAAACCTCGTAAGTACCTCTGCTTCTGTTCAAGTCAACTATTAGTTTTTTTTTTTTTGTTTTATTCACCATCTCCTTTGTTGTCTGGTTGCAAGATACATGAACTTTTCTAAATGTGTGAATTCCCCTTGTCGGTGCATGATGCCTGGTTGTCGTATGAGGGCCTGAGCTTTAATATGTATCCAGCAAGTATCTCAATTGTTGTTGTACATAAAACCCTATTATATGATCCTTTTATCGCTAGTTACTTCAATATGAGGAAAGTATCCATGTCGAACACTTTGTTACATGAAGAACACCATTTCACTTGAGGAAAGAAAATAAGAATTTTTTGAAATATGAACGTTAGTTTTGGACTTTTGTCCTTGGATTTGGGGTTAGATGAAATTATCATCCAGACACATACCCCACATCTGACACAAAGTCTGTGTAACATAGTGAACTAAAACACTTGTACTATGGTGAACTATGACACTTCTTTGATTTTAATATATCCAACTGTAAATTTTCTATCCCATTCCCGTTAAATATAATTTCTTAGTGAAGTCAATATAATGCAGACAGCAGATGCTCTATTTTTTTAATTGTACCAAACTGAAATCATTTGAATTGATTTGTGTTTGTATTCCTGTGCAGTGAATTGGAGCTGATACACTACCAGAAGGGCGGTGTTTTATGTTCTTTCTCTTAGAAAGTTGTCACTGTACATTATCGGTAGGGAAATCCTAAACCCTGTACTTGGGAGCTTGAATATCTCCCGTCATATTTCAAGTTTAGTCAAAATGCTTGCTTAAGTTTATTATTATTATTATTATTATTTTGAGAATGTTTCTTTGCTTCCTAATATGTTGATGTTCGCTTTAATGTTGAGGATTGATAGGTTTTTAGTCTACATGGGAGGATCTTCATATCATAATTATGATGGAAGTATTGTATTTTTGAAGATCAGTTGAAAAAAGGGAAAGAAAGAAAGAATGATAGTTGGCTTACGATTCTGGATTGGTTGATTTGGATGTATTCTTGGTAATTTTTAATATAAATCATTCCTTCCTGTGTGGCAGTTGTATGTTGTGATAATGTTCTGTATTGTGTGCAGGGTGTCTTGTGGTATTTCAAGATATGCTTAGGTTTTTGAACTGGACAGCAAATTTTTCAGCAATTTATTTATTTATTTGTGTGCACACGTGAGAGAGAGTTGGGGTGGCTGCTATGCACCTTGCAAAGCAACTAATTTTGGGTTTATCTTCATGATTCGAATCGTTCATTTTGTACAGTTTGTCGAAAAAATTATCTATATATAAAAAAAAAAGGTTAATAGGACATTGGTAGTCATATGATCAGATCATATTCGTCTTACGAAATTAATGGATAGTTTATTCTCAGAATCTCATTTGCCTCCATTTGTTTAAGACAACGTGATCTGGCACATGGCTATTTATTTTCGATCAACTCGATGTTTTACATTTTCACAGATTTTTTATATGGATAATATGCTCAATGGCTTTTACAAAAAGAACAATTCAGATCATAAAAAATATGTTTGTTATGGGACTCACCAAGGAGGCATTAAGTCTCAATTGGCAGTTCATTAGTTAGGCTGAACATGTATGCTTATTTTTGGGCAAAAATGAAAACAAAAAACTTGTTTGGAACACGACTATTTTGAAAACAAATGAAACGGGGTTGACGGCCATGGGAGTTGGTGGCCAAAGGTGGCTGTTTGTCACGGGCTATGGTGGCCGAAAGTGATTGATGGTGGTTGTAGATGGTGAATGATCAGCTAGTTGAAGATGATTTTTACTTGGAGATGATAGCCAAAGGTGGTTATAGTTGATGAGAGGTGGTTGGTGCTGATGGTAGTTAGTATTGATAAGTAATGGGTAGTCATAAATGGTAGAAGAAATAGAAATAGATGAAAAAATAATAAATAAATAAACAAGAAGAAACACAAGCAAGGAGAAGAGCACAGCGGAAGACGAGAGTAAAAACAAATAAGAAACAAATAACCTAAAACTGAAATAATTGAAATCCAAATTAAATTAAGACTTACAATTGTTTATTGGAAACTGGGAAATACTGCTTCAAAATACGTAGCTTTATGACTTCTAGCTTGAAAATAAGTAATAATTTTGTTACAGAGAGGAGAATGATAGAGTTGTTTGTCAATTTTTTCAATCTGCCTTCTTCTTGACTAAGAAAACTCTTTTATAGCCAAAGTAGAATAACTTTGAGGCTTATGAATTGGGAATTATGTCCGAAAAGTAGCACATGGGTGTTGTCTGCTGCTTTCGATGATTGACTGAAAGTTGATTGTTGATTGTTGCTTTTGATTGTTCTGGACTTGTCTTTGAATGAATAGTGAATAGTGAATAGTGACTTTTTCACTATTCACTTACTTTTGGTGGAGAGGCGTGACTGCACAGTTAACTAGTGGGGAATTAATATATAAATCAGCAGCTTTTTTCAAAGTAATAGCAGTGATTGAAACTGGTGTATATATGGAATCCAATGACTGTGTCAGCCATAAGGGTCTTGAGCATCTTAAAATTGTGGACTATATGGATCATGACTTGTAGAGGCTTCGGATGAGGCTGATCCATCAGAAACATCATCTTCATTTTGTGACTTGGCTTGGGCCAATAATAATTTTACAATATGAATTAATTCTTCATTAGTGGTCTTGGATTTGGGCTTTGTTTTGGGCTTGGGCTTGGATGATTTGGAAGGCCCAGAATTGGTTGTTGGGCTTCCAAGTCTAACTGTGATGAGAGGAAGTGGACTTCCTTGAGTGACTGAAGTAGTTGGGTTCTACTGAGAGGACTTGACCATTACAGGAGTGGGAGCATGAATGTTGACTGGAAATTCTTGCTGGACTTGTTCAATAATGCGGTGGACTTTGAATGTATCCTACCATTTGACAAAATGTTGTTGAATGACCATGTTATCCAAAAGACTGTATTGCCATTTAAAAATCTAAGGGACTTTGTATTTGGACATAAAATGAAGCAATGTAGGGAATTGACGTTTGTGTTGACTCAACTTGTAGACTGAAGAGAAATAATTGACTTGTTCTATTAGTTCAGTAGGGATAATTCTGTGATGGCACCATGATGAGACCACTGTCTCAAAAACCATGAAGGAAATTCTAACTTAAATTTATGATCAAAAGAGAAAAACCATGAGTGACTGTATGACTCATTTTGGTGGAGGAGGAGTTTGAACCAAGCATCAATGTAATCAAAATAACTATATTGTATCTTGTGATTGGGAAGATCTTGAAGTAAGAAAGGGAAATCTCATTCATCAAGGGATACAATGTTGTGTATGTAGAGGGAATGGTAAATGATTTTACTAGCATTAACTCAATCGTAAATAGGTTTAATGACTATAGATTTGTGGTGAAAGAGTATATCCTTATAGAAGGTAATTAACTTGTTGGATGAGAGGGAGTGACATGCCTTCTAGGAGGGAAATATGATGGGACTAGATCAATAACATTGTGAATGTTTTTATGGACTGCTTCTTTGTAGAACAGGTTGGATGATTGTTTAAGAACATAGTCTGTTCTTGGGGTAGATCTAACTGGATAATTAGTCGGCATGGGAGTAATTGGCTGACATGCAAAGGGGTCTGAAGCCAGAGCTGAGTGTAGCTAGGTATAGGAATGTTACCAAGAATTTGATATCAGTTGACTAGATCAATCAGGGATGCAATAATAGGCTGATTGGTTGGCACAATGGCAAGAGGTTTTGTAGAAGGTTTGTGGCTTGACATCTGTAAGGTAGAAACAGATTAGCATCTACTGAGGAGATCTAGTTGGTCAATATGAAAATTGAGAAGATTAGTGTAATGGGCAATCAAATTGTGTTGACTACGAATCTGTTGAAATTGAAGGTAAGGGTCTTGGTCTATTGACTTTAGGAAAGATATTTTAAAAACACAACAACGGATTAATTTGCGATAACGGGTAACTTGTAACTTGTGGATAGAAATATAAAGAGTAGGCATGGTGCACTATCCCCCTTGTAAAAATTCTCGGGTAAGGAAATCAGGAATAAAATTTTGACTATCAGGAATATATTTAATATTAAAATCAAAGATACTTAAAATAGATTGCTATCGGGCAAAAATATGCTTACTAGCAATATTTTGAACATCTTTTTCTAAAACATATTTAGCACTTTTACAATTAACACGAATTAAAAAAATTTGATTTAAAATATCATATTGAAATTTACTGATACATAATACAATGGATAAATTTTTTTTTTTAGTATTACTATAATTTTTCTGTGCTTTGTTCTAAACACCAGGATGAAAACGAGCAATTTGTTCAGATAACTTGGGTGTGACTTTCTGAAAGAAGATGCCACCATAACTAATGTTAGAGGCATCAGTCTGAATAATTTTAAATGAATTCTTAGTAGGAATACCAAGGCTAGGCATGGTTTTGACATATTTCTTGACTTGTTGTACGATAGTAGTATGACTGGGAGACCATGGAGGAGCATTGTCCTTCAACCAATCAAAAAAAGGTTGATAGGTTTTCTGAAGGTCTTGATAGAATTCAACAACGTAATTAAGAGAACCTAAGAATCGTTGTAATCGGGTTTTGTCTAAGATTTCATCAGGAAACTTAGAAGCAAATTCAATAGATCGACTTATGGGAAGAATTGTACTTTGGTATATATCATACCCTAAAAATCAGACCTTGGTTTGAAATAATTTAATTTTAGCCGTAGAGGTGACTAAACCATTATGTTTTATAATCTGAAGGAAAGATAGGAGATATTTCCAATGTTCATCGATTGACTTAGAGAAAATAAGAATGTCATCTATGTAAACAATAGAAAAATGATTGAAAGGGTTAAATATTTCATTCATGATATTTTGAAATTCACTGGGTGCATTTTTCAAGCTGAAAGGCATTACATTCCACTTGTAATGACCAAAAGGGGTAGTAAATGCAGTTTTATAGCGATCATTGGAGTGAATTTGTATTTGTCAAAACCCACTTTTAAGATCAAATTTACTAAAGATGACAGATTGACTAAGTCTTTTAATTATATCTTTTTTTATTGGGAATTGGATACCTTATCCATTCTAAACTTTGTTTAATGGTTTATAATTAATACTAATCTTGGAACGCCATGTTCAAGTTCAGCATTTTTGTTGACATAAAAAGCGGGACAAGACCAAGGTGACTTACTTGTACTGATGATATTATCGTTAAGTAATTCATTAATTTCTTTTTTACACATTTTTACTAATGCATTATCCATTTGAATTGGTCAAGAATTAGTAGGAATTTGCCTTCTATTAAAAATTTTAATATAAGGAAGTACAACGACATGTTTTTTCCTGTGCCACAAAGCACTAAGTAAAGTAGAACAGATTATAGTTTCTAAATGCTTTTTAAATTGTTCAATTTTTGCAACAAGATTAGGATTGGTTAGTTGGGATTCAACTCGTTTATGTTTTACTTCTTCTTTGAGAAATTTGAATTGTTTTGTTAATCGATTAATAGATTGGGATATTGAACATTCTTTTAATAAATTTAATTCTTTGATTTCAGGAAGAGTTAAAAAGTTAAAAGTTACGAATTTACCAAAAGCTTGGGTTGTGATACCCTAATTAGTAGTAGTGAAAAGGTATAATAAGAAAATAAATGGTGTCCCTAAAATAACTTTATTTGTCATATTTCTTACCAAAACAAATGATGTTTTAAAACAGACATGATTTTGACAAATATAAACTTTGGGTAATTTATATTTAATATGCATTTGACTTCCATTAGCAGAACTTAATTGCTCACTAGTCTTATGATAATACTTTGTGGGGATTAAACCTTCTTGAATACAATTTAAATTAGCGCCAGTGTCAACGAGGGTTATGACGTCAATTTCAAAATCATTAATAACTAGTTTAACCTTCGAATGTCATTTTTGAATATTAATTCTATTAATTATGTTTAAACGATTACTATTTTGGTTATCATTGTCACTATTAGTTTTAGTAGATTGATTATCAAAGATGACACGGTCGGGATGAGATCTAGAACTAGATTCATCGAAGGAAGAGTCATTATTATTTTGCAAATCAATAAGACTCTTATTATTAAGTTTTAATATTGCTAATTCATCTTCTAATGATTTGTCTTTTATTTTTAATTCTTTAATAGTTAATTTAATTTGGTTAATTTCATTTTGTAAATCTTGTAAAGTAACTTTTTTTGTTTATTTTTTCGGAATCTTTCTAAAGTAGTTGTTAAACTAATTATGAGTTTATCTTGATGGGGTTTTTTTTTTATATATATATCTTTATTAATTAAGAGAGATTTTAATTTATTAGTGTATTTTCGTTTCAATTAAGGATTGTCTAGCTTACTAATTAATGCTATTAAGGAATCTTCTTTTTGTTCGGATTTACTAAGTACATTGACTTGTTTATAGCATGTATCATCACATCCTAATTCAATTTGATCATCATCCGAATTATCAGTAGGAGAATAACAACTAGAAGTATCACTTGAAAGGGTAGTATCACTAGATGATTGATTAGAAGTATCAGGAAATTGTTTTAGTTTAAACATCTCAAATATTTGATTTTGATGTTCTTTGGTAATGTTTAGTTGATTAAGCTTTTCTTTGACTTTATATTTATTAGAATAATGACATTTTTTACTACAATTATAGCACGTAACATCTTGGGTAGATTTGGACTTGGTAAAGTGTTTGGTTTTCTTATGATATTTCCATTTAAGTTTAGCATAATATTTGTCAGATGATTCAGAGGGTGAATATTTTTTTTTACCATGCTTTCGTCATGAAAGGGTTACAGGAGGTAGACTATATTGTTCACAAAAGTTATCTAATTCATATTTAGTTTTAGGGTAAATTACACTGACACCCCCTGAGATTTATGTTTATTACAATTTTTCCTCTCACATTTGGAAAATTATACTGACCCCTCTTGTCAGTGTAATTATTTGACGGTGTTAATTTTTAAGTTAAAATGACATATTTACCCTTAACCATCACATATACTTTAAAGGGTAAATTACATTGACACCCCTTACAGTTTCAATTTAATACGGATTCCCCCTGACATTTAAAAAAAAACTAATTTAATAAAAATAAATATGAAGAAATATATTTAATTTATAAAAAATTATTTCTAACCACTCGAAAGATAAAAATTATAATTATTTTTTATTTTTTATTTCTTAACCAAATTAATTTTTAATTTTTAAATTTTTTTTCAAAAAATCAAACCATACATAGGCTAAGAATCTTTTGATAAGTCATTTCTTATGTTGGTAGGTTATTTAATTATTTGTTAATTTTACAACATTTTTACCATCTGATACCGGTTTGGTAACCATTTCGTTTTCAGTTTTCAATTTATATTTACAAAACTTTAAAAAGGTTAAAAAATAATTATCATATTTAAAGGGGTGACCATTGGTTTAATTTAAAGGGGTGACCATTGGTTTAATGGTTAAAACTTAGCCTAATAACCTTGAGGTTATGGGTTCAAGTCTTGGGCCACCACTTTACGCTTTATGCCAAAAAAGGTTAGGTGTGTACTGAATCTTTCCCCTCCCAAACACGCATTAATGTGTATTTCTTGGGCGTTGTTTATTTACAAAACTTTAAAAAACTGTCATAAAAATTTGTTTGATACTTTTTTTAGTTTATAAATGGTTGTCTCAATTTTTAAATTTGAGGAAAAAACGTAAATTCAAAAAATGAGTTTACGTTGGTTTTTAAACAGAAGTTTAAAAATTTGACTAACAAAATTTTTTTCAATTAATTTTTTTTTTCAATGAATTTTTTTTTCAACTAATACTAACCGAGGGGGCAATCAGTAATGCTACTTTAAACCTTGGGGAGGGGATTGTAATTTCTAAAATGTGAGGGGTGTCAATGTAATTTACCCAGTGAGGGTAAAATTGGTATTTAAAAAAAATAAATTGCTGACATCGGCAAAATTTGTTAGTTGACTTAACAGTCAACTAACTGAGAGAGTAATCTGTAATGAAACTTTAAACCTCAGGGAGGGGAATGTAATTTCCAAAAGGTGAGGGGGGAACTATAATAAACATAAACCTCAGGGGGTGTCAGTATAATTTACCCTTAGCTTTATGTTTATCTTTAACAGTTTTTTGACTAAGTTTCATATCGATATACATTTTTAATCCTTTTTTTTGAATTGTACTAATAATATCACCGTAAGTTAAATTATCATATTCAATTATACTGGTAGGCTGACTAAGAACATCTCTGATTTTATGGGCAAAAAGTTTGGGTAAACCATTAATGAATTTTTCATTCTAAAATGATTTAGTACAATCATCTCTAAGCATGACTTGAGAAGTAAAACATCTTTATACCATCGAAAATCACTTAAAGAAGGCAAGTTAAATTACTAAGTTGATCATGGATTCAATAATGAACGTTAGTAGGTGTGCCAATAAAATGTTTGACTATAGTAAATATTAAAGTATTTATTCCATCAGATTTACTGATTCCTATATCTTCATCTAGTTGGACCGCATATTGATTAGCTTCACGCATATCAAAAGTGAGATATTTACCCCACCAAGATTTGAGCACACCAGTAAAGCCAGAGGTAAGTAAAAAGACGATTTCAGGTTGGGAGTAATCATGATAATTACTAAGATAACTATTTGCAACCATTGACATGTGATTTAATTTTTGTAGTATGTGATTTTCACTAAGACCATCAATATTCCATTCATATAATTTTTTAGCATAAATAGAGAATTGATTATTAAGATTGGTTTCTTCGAATTGAAGATCTGGTGGTGCAGGTTCAGTATACCAATTTTTGGTAAGAGTAATAGGGTTTACTTTTGAATGTATGATTCTATTTAGATTTGTAGGTTTAAATTGCTGTTGTAATTTACTAATTTCATCATTGGTAGATGTCTTGGAGTCACTAGTTATAGTTAACGGCGGTTGTTGGTTTAATACAGTAATTCCTTTTTCTGGGAAAGGATTAGATAGCTTAGTAAATAATTGTTCGATAGCTTCAACATTATTAGTATCTTGAGTAACTAGACATAATGATTCCTAGTACTAGGAAGATTAATAAGAGGTTTTTCTAAAGTTTTACTAGTGGATGTATGACTAGTGGAGCAATCTTCAAAAATAGTTTCAATTTTATCTAACTGTTTACCAATAGTTTTCAAGCATTGATTTGTATAATTATTTTGTTCAATGACTTTTTTAATTTTAGATTCATCACCGGGAAGCTTGAATGGAGAAATAGGTAAGAGTGAACCTTTATGTTCAATGAGGATAGTTTCTAGGGGAGGATGACTAGAAGAAACTGTAGTATTAGGGGAGGTTCTCCATTTGGTTTTTGTAATAGTATTGACTTTTTGGTAATAATTTTCTAAATAATCAAAGAAATTAAGTTCAGTACTGGTTTCATTCATAAATTTATACCACTTCTTTGTGATCTTAGATTGTTGTTGTTCATTGTATTGAGTCTTATATTGTTTTCGTTTAGATTTATTTTCTTTAGATTTAAATTCAGCATGAAGGGTATTAAGATCGGGTATAAAAGGTTTATGAAGAGTTAATAATTGTGGATTAACAGGAGGAACGACTTTAAAATCAGTTTGAGTAGGTGAATCTTGAGATGTACCATCTTTCTCATAAAGATGTGTGTGGGTTGAATAAACGGGTTTACTAATTTGAGATATAGAGGAATTATCGATGCCTTTTAGCTTACTATTGGTAGTATGTGAAGGTTGACAAATGTGAAGTTTTCTATTTGTTCGAGTAAATAAAGGAGTATTAAAAATTGCATCTTCTTCTGTGGGGATACTGGAGGTGCTACAACGAGAGGATTGACTATGCTGTGAGTGATTAAAATGTATGTAGACTGTACCATTATCGTATTGTTGAATTTGTTGAATATCATTATTATCAGAGTGATGTGGGTGTGAATAATTTTCATTGACAATAACCTAATTATCAGGAAGAGTGACTTTGCTCCAACAAATAGTAGTAGGGACGTCTATATTGGCTTCACTAGTACTACTTTGGATGAGTACAGTTTTATCTTTTGGGCTTTTAACTAAGGCATGTACATTAAGATTAGTTTTTATACATTTGTAATAAATACGGTAAATTAAAGCAATAGAATGGGCACCACCTAGCATTTTAGTGAATGCACCAGGAATTTTGATATTTAATGTTAATGCTTTTAGTATGTGTGGGTCTCACATAAAATTAAAGTAAAATCAGGGAAACAATTAAAATGGACAGGTCCTTTATGAAGACCAGATTCCATCATACACATTAAACTATCATAATAATTAACAAAGTGAGCATCTTTTAAGCATAATAAAACAGAAGAATTACGTCCTTGAGTAGTTAGTGGTTTTACGGCAACTTGTATTAAGTCTAGATGAATAAAATTATGACCAGTAGATAGATGTTTTTTGATTGACTCTTTAGTTAGTGGTAGTAGTTATTTATTTTTTTTTCTGTGTAAATTTTGTAAATCGTTTATAACTTTTTAAAGATAAAATAAAAAAGGATAAATTACACTTACCTCCCCGAGGTTTCGGACAAATACAAGAACTTTCTTTATGATTTCAATAATTACAGAAACTTTCCTTATTTTTGCTAACGATATCAAGATTTTTCAAATCCGTTATTTTAGCACAAATAACATTACTTGACTATTTAAAATGACCATATTGCCCATTTGAATTGAGTTGGAAGAGATAAACATTACTGGCCTCGTTTGGGAACATGCCACTTCAGTAATTTTTTGACTTTTTACGAAAAGATGTGCAGAAAAGTAGAAAGAGTGATGTGACAACTTATAGTGACTTTTTGATTTTTTGACTAATATATGGGGGTGTTTGGGAACTTAGTTTTTGGGTTTTTTTTTTTTGTTTTTTTTACTACAAGACAAATGTTTTACAAAACCAAACAAAAATAAATCCAAACAAAATATCACATCAAACCCCATAATCATTTCACTTTTTCTCTCACAAACATCACATCCAACTACAAAAAAACCTAACTATCTTCTCAAACACAATTTTTTTTTTCCCCAATAATATCCTACAACTAAAAAACCTACAAAAAAACCCACTTCCCAAACACCCACTACATAGTTGACAAATGTGACTTTATTCAACCAATAAGCTATTAAAAGAAAAAATTTCACTCTTCTCCCTTGAGGATTGTATATATATTATTATAAAGATCCATACATATTTTAACTTAACACCTTACTAATTTAATATAAGACCCTAATAATTAATACAATACTTATAAGACTTATTTCACATTATATTAATAATGAAAAATTTATCAATTTTAATTATTATATTTATTATTTAAATTTATTTTTATTTTCTTTTTTTAAATTGAAACAAATGAATTAAAAAAAAATCTCTAACAATTTGTCCTGCTTATGTATTCATATGTAAGAAAATTATTTATCCCTTAATTGTTAAGATATTATTAAAAAATTTTAATTTTTATCTTTGAGTCATTAAATTTCTAGTCGATGGATATTTTGGGGAAAAAATGCAGGTCATTCTTACATTGTAACAACTCGAAAATTTAAGTTATCCTTTAAATTTTATATTAGTATTATTTAATTATAAATGAGAAAACCCTAAATGATTAATTAAATATCCCGTAAGAGTAAAATAAAATATTAAATATTGCGGGTGTATGAGATAAAGTGTAATTTAATTAGGGATTATTATTTGAAGCCAAATTAATAGAAATATGGAATTATAATACTAGTTAGGCCAAATTAAAGTTAAAGATAGTAAATCAATAAATATAAAAGTAAGAGTAAATAATAATAATAATAATAATAATAATAATAATAATAATAATGAGTGTGGTAGTAAAATAAATAATTAATTTACTGTTGGTATACGATAGAGTATAATTTAATTAGGGATTAATTTATTTATATAGTTATATTAGAAAATTGGGTCAAAGTGTAATTATTTTAAATATTTATTAAAGATAAGTACAAATTCATGAAATTTATTATCGAATCTGGGGAAGATACGCGCTGCCATGTGTTGGCCAGAGGACGTGCTTACCTCCCTACATAGGGAGGAGGTGATTCACCTGGAAAGGAAAGAAAGAAAAGGTAAGAAAGAAATAGATGAAAGAGAAAGGAAAGAAAGAAAAAAAATGAAAGAAAAAATAATGGAAGCTGAGAGGGTTTTTGGTAGTAGAAAGAAAGAGTAAGATACTACTTTTCAGGTGAGTTATATTATATTTTAAGTCACGATAATATATTTTATATATGTTTTGACTTACCATATTTAGTTTATACAAGTTATGTTTTATAAATTATATTAATATTTCAATTACGCGGATTAATTTCTGAACTTTATTTGCTAAAATGAAATCCATGGATATGTTTGTTTATATTTTAAAGAATATTTGACTATGACCTTATAAACAATTATGTTTTGTAAATACCACCACAAGAGTCTCATGTCTTGGGGGACTTAAATAACCATTGGTCTCTGTTTGACCACTTTATGGTAATCTATTTGTCATTGATCTATTGACCTCTGTTTTGTAGGGAGCAAAGTGCTGCGCGGAGATAAATGCTACACTATTGTGGGAGCCACCTTTATAATCCGTACGAGCTACTTCTTAAATCTGTACTTCTGTTCTGACTGTCACTCCTGTGACCTCTGTTTTGTTCTGTTCGGTACCGTGGTTGTGGTTATTTATTTACACAATCTCAATTTTGCTACTTAAATGATTACTTGTTCAAACTAAGTTATCTTTAATACTTAAGTTACATAACTATCTATGGTTATTTTGTGTCCCTTATACTCTTGGCATAATATTTCTCACTTTGTCATGTGCTTATAGCTGTTTACCAATTTTCAGGAAATAGTGCAATTCAAAAATAGCTTTTGAAAAGTCTTAGATGCAGGGCTGTGGAATAGATGCATACAACACTTTTGTGATATTTTTATATGTAAATATCGGCATTTTTGGTCAATAAATTTTGTAATAAAAATAGAAACTTCGATGATTATTTTGGTACCTTCACTTAAATATTATTTCTGCTCGCGTTCATTAATTTGTTTAAGAATTGGCCGGAGGTAACTTCAGTTACTGGCCATCACGATACTTAATTCTTGGGTACGGGAGCGGGTCGTGACATACATGATTAAAAAAAATTAAAACATAATTATAGAAGTAAAAAATATATATAATCAACTCACAATAAATTAAAAGTAATTAATAGATAATGAAAAATCAATAAATCATTTGAGAATAATAAACCATTCAAATAATTTCTCATTTCTTACATTTAAAATTAAAATTAATCTTTACTTGAATGGAGAAATTATTTGAAAAAACTAAAATGCTCAATTTAATTTGTTTTATGATAATTAAAATATATTTCTCCATCTTTATTTTTCTCATTTAAATTATTTTTATTAAATTAAATCTTAAAATTAATTTATCACCTTCATTAATGGTTAAATTTTTATTTTATTTTTTAATTTCTCACCTTTATTTTGTTCTATTATTATTTATAGCGAAGTGTTATTATTTAAATTATCTAATTTTATTTCTTTTGTATATCTAATACTCATATAATTTTATTGACAAAAATGATAAATCTAAATCTAATACTAATTTAAATACACAATGAAATCTAAAAAATAAATATATAAATGTAATTTAATTTACTTATTAATTATATATGAAATTATTATTTATTTTCATAATTGTTTTAAAATATAAATGTAATTTCTTAACTCTATTTTTTTCCACAACAAGTGTTTGAACTTTTATAAACGAAAAATAAAATAAAAATTCAACCACTAATGAAGGTGAGAAATTAATCTTAAGATTTAATTTAATAAAAATAGTTTAAATGAGATAAATAAAGATTAAGAAATAGATTTTAAGTATCATACATAATAAATTAATTGAGTATTTTATTATTCTCAAATAATTTCTCTATTCAAATAAAGATTAATTTTAATTTTAGTTGTAATTAATGACAAATTGTTTGAATTGTTTGTTATCCTCAAATGATTTCTTGATCTTTCATTCGCTATTAACTAATTTTAATTTATTGTGAGGTAATTAGATTTTTTTTTACTTCTATTTTTATTTTTTTAATCATGTACTAACCTACGTTTTTTAAAACATCAACTATAAGTTTAATAACTCAAAAATAAAAATTAAAATTTGAGAATAATGTATGACTGAGAAAATATAAAATAATATTTTTTTTACATGTGAATAAATAAGTAATGCAAATTACTGGGAAAAAAATAAATCTATTTATTTTAATTTTAAAAAATTCAAATAATAAATGCATTACTTAAAATAATAAATTTTAGGTTATTTATGAAGTGTGAAATAAGTCTTGTATTAAATTATTAGAATGTTATCTGATATTAATTTTGGAGAAATTATTTATTTTTAAGTACTTTATCAATAAAAATTAAGTTTTTTTTAATTTTAAAATTATTTAATAACGTCTTAACAATTTAAGCATTTTATTTAATATTGCATGAAATTTAAGAATTTTAATAAATAATGGTAAAATATGTATGAATTTTTTATAATATATATGCAAAACCTCAAGAAAGGTAAATGAAAATTTTCATTTGAATAGATAAAGTAATTAATAGACAATTTCTTCATTTTGGTATGACATCAGCAAATTCTGTTAAATAGCTTAACAGTTTAGAATCTTGATAATGGTTTCAAAAGTAAGGGAGGTTAGTGTAATTATTGAAACCATAGGATGTTCCTATAATTCTTAGAAACCTCAGGGGAGGTAAGTGTAATTTACCTAAAAAAAATCAAACGAATTTTTATTTATATTTTTAAAAGATTCTATAAATATAAACAGCACATTGTAGAGGGACATAAATTAAGAGAGAAAATAAGTATGGACCTAAGTGCTGAGGTCGTCTCTGTTAGGTAAATAAGAATGATTAAAGGAGCATGGGCTAAAACCCATGGGGATTGGGTCAACAGTAGGCCGGAACAGGTCTGACTTGCTAAAGGTCCGAACAAGCTCCATGAAAAAAACTGGCTAAGTCAAGTTACGGAGGTAACACTTGCAGCGATCAAGTTGCTAAGGCACTTTGTCTCAGCACCACCATTCCTAGTATTGTTGGCGCTTCCTAGTATTGTCGGCGCTACCATTTAAACTTACTGAGGGAAAGAGAAACCACTGCAACTAACCTGCAGAGGGAAGACTTGCAGCGGTCAAGTTGCTAAGGTACTTGTGTTGGCGCTGCCATCTCTAGTATTGTCGGCATCACTATTTGAACTTGACGAGGGAAATAACTACCGCAACAACTACAAATACCGTAACTAACATGTAGAGGGAAAACTCCACTAGGGTAATAACAGCCTTTACGAGATATTTTTCCTCCACAATTAATGGCTAATGCTTGGCGCTGATAGCAATACTCAAAGCATTACCAGCTTAAGGTTAATAGTAAGCCCCAAAGTCATTATTAGCTCAGAGCTGATAGCAGGCCCTGAAGCTTACTAGCTTGGCGTTGATACCAGGCCCCAAAGCTTACTGGTTGGAGCTGATAGCAGGCCCCCTATATACCAGCATACCGCAGCAACCCTGCGAATATGGGAGCATGGCAGCCCGAAAGCAAGGTTTTCCCTTCCTATTTACCCAGGTCATGGACCTGCCTTAGTTACACAGGCAATACTAAGGAAGCCCCATTAGGCTTGGTACGAGGTACAACCCTTGCTGTGGCCCGCGCCCTAGGAAGTTAGGGAGTTTGTGATTAGGTGGCTAAGGGTGGAGGAGTCAGTGAGGTAAACATGAACATGGCTGATAGCAGGCTATGAAGTCTTGAGAATGCATGTCTTGGCCAAACTGAACTGAGAAGGCATGTGCAACAACAGGTATTACTGCTGCAAGTACACTTGCTAAGGTTCAAAAAGGAAGTTGTTGAGGTATGTACTAAACAGATAATACAGTACACATGCTAAGGCACCTGTGCCAAACAGAAAGTACATAGTACATGTAGAGGGACACGTGGCGACCTTAACTTGGTGGTTAAAGACAAAATATTCCATGTGATCCTTAAGAACACGTCGTCATATTATTTGGCTACCTTGTACCCTTTGGTACTAAGGAAAAACAAATAAATATGACTAATTTCCTTAGGCCAAAGGAGAACTTCTTGGGATTTGTGGGATATGCTACCCATTTATGCACTGTCATTGTAACAATCCTGGTTTGTGATTAGCCCATGATCCTTGATTAAGACTGCTAATACGTAGTTAAGATGAAATTCTGAGTTAGTTACATGTGAATTGTGTTATTTATATTTGTATCTGTTTGTCATAGAAATATCTGTCTGTGTTTCTACTCTATTATGTGAATTGAAGGCCTTATCAGCATCCGATCACGAAATTAACTCGGTATATGTGTTATTTATAATTTTTAGAAAATTATGTGGGTTTAATTGGAATTCGATTTGGAACGAATTAATTGAAATAAAATAATGCCAATTGATTAACTTTAACTAAGTTTAATTAAGCTCCCTAATCAAGCCTATATAAGGCTTATATAACACTTTAGACTCATCTCATCTTCATCTTTTGAGCCTCAAAACGTGTGAGAGAGAGAGAGAGAGAGACTTAGGAAAATTGAGTTCAAAACTTGAATATTGTAGAGACTTGAAAGATTTGACATGGAAACTCAAACAATTATGTAGATGTCCCCGAACGCCCCGGGAGGAACGAGCTCCCCGTTCCGTTCGATATTAGGCTCACTACAGCTCAGGACTCTCAAATTTGTCACGGTTCTATGTCTGAACCAAAGAGTCCAAATCCGGCAAATCGTTTTGAGAAAATAGATTTTTTGAAAGAAGTGCCAAACATGGACTGCTTTGCCAGATACAGAGTCGCCACCTAAATATTTTATTCTGGGGAAATTTAGGAAACCCTGACTCGTTTGCCTAAGGCCACGTGTCTGTCATCACCAAAGTTGCCTCGGCTCGAGAACTTGGGTACGATTGGGGAAGGTCACTTCGTGAGCACCCCCGTTCGCCCGATCAAAGATCGGCCTCTACTAACTATGATATCTATTTTTGGAAACATTATGTGTTCTTATTCCGGTTATTAGCCTAGATTTACTATGTGATGCGCACATCATACAAGTATAGACTGGATCATCTGAATTGGAACAAAACATTTTATGTTTGTTTATTTGAAAATGGTTTGATGGTGCTACCCGCAAGTAGGCTAAGACGTGGATTTGCCACCCTCGGGTGGACTTAGAAAACATGATTTTGCCACTATCTAGTGGGCTTAAAACACACATTTGATGAATTGTTCCAATTCAAATAACCCAACCTTCACCCACAGGCATTCAAGCAGTTACATCACATAAGCATATAGCCTCATGGTAAGTATGCTATTCATGGCAGTCACTCACACGCATGCAAGGATGCTAAAGCATAAAACTTACCGAGTACTCCAAGCCAAAACAAAAGCTAATTAGAAATCCATGCATGATCCTAAATATGCTGAAATGCCTAATGCAACACATGCAAGAGTGCAACTATAGCAGGCTCGGCTATTCTAAACATGGCATATGAAATGCTACAGCTAACATGTATTCAACTTGGAATTGAAAATACAATGCAGTTAGTATGATACGCCGAGCCCGGTGCATGCAAAACAGATGAATGAATACAAACATGCTATCATACTGTATGCTAATTGAAACATGCCCTAATCTAACCATCATAAGCGGGTAAATAAAAGGGAGAAAGTCGTGGGGTTGGAAGACATACATCGCACACACACACACTTATTACAGTTGTGCCCTCGCGCAGAGGGTCCGAAAGAATAATGCAGTCCCAAATAATACAGTCCAAATATTTACAAAAAATCCTAATTAATTATCAAATTAACTAAGAAAACAATAAACTGGCATGCAAGCCAGGGACTGCCTTGACTCTTCTTCAGATAATGGATGATGCATGTCCGGGTCGCCTTTTGCACGGAAATCCACTGTGATGCCCCAATTAGCCTCTGTTTTGCAATATTTTTTGGAAAGCGCGCCAACCCCCAGAAGACTGCTGATTCTTGATTTGCTGCAACAGAGAGCAGGAAAGGGGCATGGCAATGTATTTTCACAAATGTATGCATGCCTCGATCCTCGTGCCACCAATCACGCATTTCGATACATGATGGCCGAGGGGTCGAATTGTGCAACTCAATATGAAATGAATGCACATATAAACACAACAAAACCTAAACTCCATCATGGATAATCCGGAGTGTCGGTGACTCGGAATTGAGACACGTTCCGTCACTCGAAGTACGAAGCGTCCCTCGTTTCCCGTGCTCGGGCTAACTCCTATTCCAAACACAATGCAATATGCATGACATGCATGAATGCGACTAATATACAACCTAGCATGCACAATGCTATGAAATGGCATACACGATACACGAGATAACATGGCATACACAATGCGCTAACATACAACCTAGCATACACAATGCTATGAAATGAAATGGCATACACAATGCAATATGGGCTTACACCAACATAAGTGGACCTCAGCCACACTCACATAAGAGGCCATGAGATGAAAATGAGACAACTCGGAATGTGTGCACACATGCACGCAAACCAAGGCCCGAACCTAAGGCACGAATGCCACTCTAACAAGACATGGCAAGGCATGGAATATGGCATACTAGCATGCAAATTTCAGTGCTAAAATATGACCCAAAACAGCCCCGAATCATGGAAACATGGCACCCGATGCATGGAATGAACCCGAAACACGAAACTAGGCATATGCATTGGCCTATAGCTATACAAAACATGTATTATTTGATCATGAAATGTGAAGACAGATTCAAGGAAGCCCCAAAAAAAGCATATTTACAGTTTTAATCAAGGCCAAACAATGAACACAAATAGGGCTATACTAGCATGCAAAAATGGCCCCGAAAGAGAGGTAATGAAGCAAGTAACAGCTTCTGGCCCTAAATGGCCAAGAGCCCTTCAACAAAGTTGAAGAGGTGATCAAAATGAAGTACTTTAAAGTTTACAACCGAGCCCAAAACAGTGAATAAGTAAGCTTAAAATACTATGCAAAATAAGGCTTAAGAAGAGGCTTAAACACAAAGTGTAAAAGGGGAGCCTCAAACAGCAAAATACCCTTGATCAAACATGAATAGGGGGTCAAAATAAGGCCATTTATAGTTCGGACTAGAGTCCAAAAATGCAAACACAAGGGGGTAACAAATCATGCAAAAATAAGGCCAAAAGAGGGATATAAAGGCAAGTGGAAAATGGAAGCCTCAAACAGTGATGAGCCTTTCAACAATGTTGAATAAGGGCTCAAAATAAGCTACTTTATAGTTTATGACAGAGCTCAAAACAGTTTACACGTAGGCCAAAAATACTACACAAGAAATAGGCATACAAGAGAGGTAAAGAAGCAAGTGCAAAAAGGAAGCCTCAAACAGTGATAGAACCTTAAACAAACATGAAAAAGAGCTCAAAAAAATGCTATTTTAAGTTAGGGTCAAAGCCCAAAAGTGTAAGCAAGAATGGCTAAGAAAGCATGCAAAAATGAACTCAAAAGAGGGGAAAAGAGGCTCACCCTTGTAGACCAATCTTTGAAAACCTCTTGGCACAAGAAATGGTGCTCCTCAGCTCTGGAAAGCAGCTCCAAGTGGATGGAATGGAGGTGGTGGTGTGGTGCTAGGTGGTGGTGTAGAAATGGTGTAGGAACTTAAGGGTTTTGAGGGTTAAGATGTAGAGAGGGAGAGATACAAGGCAAGAGGCTTGGGGGAAATTTTTGTAACCCTCCAAACAGAGCTGAAGGGTCTGATATATAGACCAAAAGGGGTGGAAAAGAGGGGGGAAATGGGGGGGAAAACAATTCAAGTTTCCCCCCAAAATGCAGCCCCCCGGATACAAAATCTGGGAGGAAACATAATGTATATTTGAACTGTACCAGTGGAAGGGATCATGGCCGGCCGGTTATTGGAGTTGCAGGTGGCCGACCAGCTCTTCCCATGGCCGACTGGCCAAGGGTCAAAAGGCTCAATGAGGATTAATGGCCGGCCATACCAAAAAAGGAGCCTCTCATGTGTGCACAACACAACCATGTAGTCAAAAACTGGAGAAAGTAAACCAGGAGAGAGGAAAGGCCACTTTTAGGAGGGGTTCAAAAGGGTCAACTAGAATTACTGGCCGGCCATGTGATATTGATGGCCTCCCAAGTGTGTACAACACAAATATGTGGTTTGGGGCAAGAAAAAGTGGCCTTAGGATGGTCAACATTGGCTTTTAAGTGAAAAAAAACGGGCGATGGAGGGCGATGGAGGAATAAAACTGGTTGTCTGAACAATTGTTGCCCTCCCACCCTTCTACGACCTTCTTACCAATGAAACAGAGGTCCCTGCCAAAAATGAACCCAAACCGATGCAAAATGAAGGTTCGGGGGCCGAAACGCGCAACCCGAGGCCCCGAAAACTGACTGTTGGGCACCGGAAGTGGTGTTCGACCACGAAGTTGGTTCCTCAAGCCACAGTGTCCCTCAAAAGGGATCAAATAAGATGTATGCCAAAAACCAGAGCGAACGGAGGTGGTGAAGCGGTCCCGAACCGAGGCACACGGCCAACGGCTCCGAAAAACCGAAAACCGGACTCCAAACGGGCAAAATGGCCTACGACCACGAAATGTAGCCTACGGCCACTGAGAGATGATCTACGAGACCTCTCCCTCCCTTCGGGAAGAGAAAACAGAGAAAACAGAGCCTGGTTTGCAAACCGAGTCAAAGCGAGGAAGAGTCCGGAAGTCCGGAGGCAAGGCTCGCGGCCAAGACTCTGAACTCTCTGAACGAGCACGATATGCAACATCACCAAGCGCTCAATCGGTGACGTCTGAGTCTTAAGGTCGGTCAAAAATGGGGTGTCTACAAATTAGCTAACTAGAGCTCAATTAAGCACCTAAGGTAAGAATTCAAGCGTCTAGTTTTGTAATTTTGTTGGTTAATGCATGAATTCAAGGGAATTAAGCTCTAAGATGCATGAATTGAACTAAGAAAGTAAGAAAGAAGAGTTAACCATGAATATATGCGCATTTCATAGAGTTTTGAAGTCGTTTTCAAAAGATTTCTCTCATGCATGTGGTCATTCTAGCTTGGTTTTAAGAATTCATAACATTTCTCATCATTTGATCTCAATTGATCATGTTTTGGAAGGTTTGAGTTCATAACAATTCATGTATGTTATGTTTTGAAAGTTTCAAGTTTAGTTTTGGTATAATTGGCAAAGCTTTTGGGCTTGATTTTTTCGAAATGACTTTTAAATCATGAAGTTCTATGAGTTTACAAGTGTTTTCTTAAGTTTTAGCCCAAAAGAACATGTTTTGTTGCCTTAGAATAGAGTTTTGAAGCTGGGAATGTAATTTGAAAATTTCAGAATTCTACATTAACGCTCGAGCGATAGAAGTTGCACTCGAGTGACCACCGTTTGTTTTGTACCTCCGCTCAAGCGAAGAAGTATAAGCACGAGTGTAAAATTCATGCTCCCAGAAGTTTCGTAGAACTTTGCAGACCGTTCGAGCGACCAAAGTGGCGCTTGAGCAGGGACCTTGTTTACTTAGTCTTTGGCTCGAGCGACCATCAAGCGTTCGTCGAGCGGAAAAATCATGCAACCAGTACTTTTGCAGACTTTGCAAATAGCTTGAGCTACTAATGTTGTGCTCGAGCAAACTGCCCTGTTATTGAAAATTTGACCAAGTGTTTCAAGTTATATTTTGGCATCCTCATTGCATCTTAGCCATTCTCATGTCCTAATTAAGACATAATAATAAGGATAAAGATTAGAAAGATACCTAGGCAAGAGAGAAATAAATTAAATGAATTCCGAGCGTATGTTTCAATGTGTATCTATTCTGTGTTTGTGTTGGTCATGCGCCGTAGGCTATCTGGTTATCTGCTCTATTTGTCTGCTTATCTGTTCTATCTGTCTGCTATTGGAGCCAACTGTGAGTAATAACTTTGTAAAGCTATGTTCAATTATAAAGTATTATCTGAATGATATAGATGATTTTTTTTCTGAAATATTATTTTATGTATGAATAAATGGTTGTTCAATGTTTCTGAAATGTATTCGTGGAATCATTAACTTCAGATGACATCTGTTATCTATTCTGTCATGTCCCAATTATGGGCCAATTGTACGTCTCATGAGCCAACTGTACCGTCTCCGTGTACATGAGTCAACTGTATGCCTTTGTGGCTGTCCCTCTATGGGTCAACCGTTTTTGTTAGTGCTAATGGATGACCATGTACGATTGACTGTAAATTCTGATTATGAATATGATTCTGATTTCATTTCTGTTATGTATACTGATTTCATTTCTGTTATGGACAACATTCATTAAATCCTTTACTCTGTTATTATTCACTGGGCTTCAACACACTGTATTTATTTATATATATAGGTGACCAGGCACTTGACCAGGCTCAGAGTTGATTGCTTAAAGTTTCGTTTTGTGGGCCAACCTTTGTGCCTCTTGAGGAGTTTCCAAAAAGAGTCAAGCAGTCGAGTTTTGTGAATTAAGTTTAAGACTTTGTTTTCTTTTTCTAAATCTGAACAATTTCTGTTTATCTGTATACTAGGCTAAGTCTCATTTTGGTTTAATCTGTACTCGTGGGTGACGTAAGACTAACGTAATTATGACGTCACATATGTGTATATAAGGTCTTAAATTTATGTTCCATGTATGTCTTCACAACTCTATGGACATTGTATTTTGTTTAGTTGCTTCCGCTAGCCCCTTAATTATATGTTATACTATACAGAGGCCTTCGGTAATCCAAGAATTATTGGCCGGTTACGATACTAAACCAATAGGGGCAAGTTTGGGTCGTGACAGTTATTTCTTTTTTCTTGGGCCACTTGCTCCACTCTCACCCAACTACTTATTCTTTAACCTTCCCAGATTTGTTGACTTATAACATAGTTTTGCCTCTCTGATTACTCTCATAATCACTATTCAGTTCGAACCCCTACAAACATTACAAATATAAATGTTACCAAATATGTCCTTAATGTTGACATCATGGGTAGGTGAAAGTGAAGAGGGAACGTGTGTGTATGAGAGAGAGAGAATGTGTAAGAGAGAGAGAGAGAGAGAGAGTAGTGGAAGTAGTTAATTTTACTTTTTAATATTGGAAATTTAAAAAAAAAATTACAATTGGACCCTGGTAATAAAATAAATTCAAAATTTTTATCAATATAAACTTTAATTTTAGAAATTTTAATTTTACCAATTTAAATCTTAATTTTTTAATCTAAATCGTATGTCTATTTTTGTTAAGTAAAATTGACGATAAAATTGTATCTTAGTCATTAAACTCGATTCAAAATGGTGATTTAAGCATTTTATGTACACCTAGACATTGGGGCTTTGGCCTAATGGTCTAATAGCCACAACTTAAGATGTGGTAAGGAATAAGTCAAGGGTTTGAGCTAATGGAGCAGCAATGAACCCTTTTAGTTACAATCTAACTATACTAATGCTATCTTTGTATATATATATATATATATATATATATTATGTGTACCTACATTGAGTTTAATGGCTAAAATATTATTTTTTCGTCAATTTTACTTAAGAAAAATACACAAATGATTTAGATTGTGTTTGCACTCCTCAGAAATTCCTGTTGCCAATCAAGAAATCCTGCAGGTGTGAACATAAAAAAACTTGTTGATTAAATGCAGGCATGCTAGAACTTGTGAACCTAATTCAAGGTGTAGGAATTGTTGAACATTTCTGACTTCTAATACAGAGAAATGACTGTGTGTGGCTGTCACGACTCAAACCCGCCCCTATGGGTTTAGCACCGTAGTCGGCCAGTAATCCGTGATTACCGAAGGCCTGCTTAACAGTAATGATAGTAATACAGAGTAAAGGGGCTGGCGGAAGCCAAAAAAGTAAATAAAAGATGTCCAATGAGCTGTGATAGTCTGAATGCAAAAAGACTTTTTATAAAGATGCCACATTGACAACCAAAACATATATATATGCAACATATACACAAACATCCATGTCAGGGATCAAATCGCTAACTACAACTGTACAGTCAAGTCTTGTTCAACTATTACAAAACAGAAACAAAAGGGTGAATCTGAACACCGCAAAACAGTCGTGGCTTGGACGAACTTAGAACCTTGAGGCGAGGCACATAGGTTGGCTTGACAAAACAAGAGCTAACCCGACGCTCCTAGCTCCGGTCCGGTGCCTGGACACCTACATATATATATATATATATATATATATATATATGAACAGTGAGCTAAAGCCGAGTGAATAACAATTATGTAAAGGGGTTAAGAATGAATGCCCTTTCAGTAATTAAGCAGTCATATCACTCACTTAGAAACCATAACAGTCATATATGGTGCATCCCATAGCAAAACAGTACAGTAGGTCTTAACAGACCGAACAGTCAGTTGATGGCCATCATAACAGTAACAGTAGTGGTTCCAAACATGGGAACTGACAGAGATCTCTGTGACAGTAGCAGTAACAGTATAGTAATAGTAAATTGCTATGGATGCCACGGATACAGTTTACAAATCAGACAAACATTCATTCATTAAACAATAATGTTTCAGTAAGTAGAACAGTTGATCATTCAGAAAATAATCATAATTGAACATATCTTTACAATATTATTACTCATAGAGCACTGGGCTATAGATAAGCTAACGAGCGTCCTCGGATACCAACCCTACAGTTGCAGAACGAACACGCACTCGGGATTAATAACTTAGCCCCTAATTATACATGGTGTGGTTCTATAACATTATCCTCATTAAGATGCCTTAAACTTGGCCTAGGAATGCCTAGGATGGAATGAGGATGCAAAAATGCACTTTAAAATACTTTTCAAATTTTTGCTGAAACAGGGGACTCACTCGAGCGTGGCTTTCTACGCTTGAGCGGACATGTAGACAAAGGAGCTCCGCTCGAGTGTGATTTCCCTCGCTCGAGCGGGCTGTAAACTCATAAAAAAGTACTGGATGCACGATTTTCACGCTCGACGGACGCTCGACCTCCGCTCGAGCGTGAGACTCAGATCCTCGCTCGAGTGGACTACAAAACATATGAACTTCTGGGCATATACATTTCACGCTCGAGCGTGACTTTTTACACTCACGCTCAAGCGGAAGTGCATGTACTCAGAGTGTACGCTCGAGCGTGAAGTCCTCCGCTCGAGCATGGATCCAAAATCTGGAATTGCCAGATTGATCCTCAAGCACAAAATTCAATTTCTAAAGCTTCAAACTCGATTCTTTTGGGCTAATTTTCTGAAAAACACTCGAAGACTCATAGTACAACATGTTTCAAAGATCAATTTATGAAATCAAGCCCAAAAGTAAGCCAATTGAACACAAAATTAAGTGT
This sequence comes from Camellia sinensis, assembly GCF_055761805.1. Taxonomy (NCBI): domain Eukaryota; kingdom Viridiplantae; phylum Streptophyta; class Magnoliopsida; order Ericales; family Theaceae; genus Camellia; species Camellia sinensis. The sequence continues at coordinate 15,910,437 of NW_028128987.1, read as the reverse complement.
AAATACGAAGAATAATGCAAAATCACACATGCATGAGTTTTCAAGAGCTCTAGTGTTCCAAAACAAGATCAAATGCAATGTTGAGCTCAAAATCATGGTCAATTCATGGACCTCTACCAAAATATGAGCATGCATGTAAGAGTCTCCATGAAAACAACATCAAAATGCAAGAATGTGTACATGCATGCATGAATTAGCTCACAATTCAACTCTTTCAAATTAATTCTTGACTTTAAACTTCAAATCTCCATGAACCATGCAAGAAACAACTTAATTTCATAATGAAGAAGCTGAATTCCTACCTTATATCTTGAATTCTAGATGTGGAAGCTCAATTATGCAAATTCCCTTCAATTTTTCTAAGTTCAAACAATTCTTGATGAATTCAATCTCCTACCAAGTCTCTCTCTCTTTATCTCTCACGGTTTTGGTCTAGGAAAGTGATGAAGAGTGATGCCAAACATATAGAAATCTAGACTAAATAAAGGGCCTAGCATAGTCCACTTAATGGCAATAAGGTAATTACTTAAACTAATGCGATTTAACATTATTTAATCTAATTTAATCACTCCAAATCAAATTTTAATTAAACCTACCACAAAATCACATAAATTCTAACTAGCATAAAATACTAATCAATTTCTGATTCGGTCGCTGATAAAACCTTCAATTCGCAGTTTGAAATTAAAACGTGAACAGATCATATAATGACAAACAGATAGAAATGCAACTAATACAACCCACTCATGCAATCAGTTCAGAATTTCAGCTTAATCAGTTACTTATCGTGCTCAATCACAGATTAGCACTAATCAGAGGTGAGGGTTGTCACAGTGGCTAAGAGAAACCGCTACTGGTTCGGATCTTATCCCAATGAAGAGGACTTTTAACAAATTTATAGGTACCAAAGATAATTAGACTAAAATTGTGATTTGCATTAATGAAATACAATTGATAATCCAAGGTAGCTAATTTATGAAACTAAAGGAACTAAGCTATGAAGCTATGAAGCTAAGTTAAGATAATTAAACTATGAAGCTAAAATAAATAAGCTATGAAGCTAAGATGAATTAAAACACATGTATTGAGAGACTTTTGGTTGATATTTGGTTGGGGACCTCTTCAAATGTTGCACTTGGAGCCCTTTATATAGTGTTGAGGAAGTCCCTATTTTCTGCTCAACTGCTAGAAATGTGGTAGCCCTTCCTAGTGACATTTGTCTTTGATGCTAATCTTGACTCCCCAAGAGTGGGAATGGTTTTGATCTTCAATGGCTAAGGCCTATCCTTATTACTTTGACTTGGTCCATTGAGCTCCACAAAGCTGCCACGTGTCCCCTAAGGATCAAACTTGAATTTATTTTGTATGATTTATGAAAAATGCTTATTTGGATTGATCCTCAAAGCCTTTTTATTTGCCGTGTGTGCTTATTGATATAAACTCTCAATCCCAATCTTGCATGATTTGGGGAATTCAGTTCTTATATTATAGCCTTGTTGTTGATTTTGCCAAATCTTCAAATGTTATATAATCTTCATCCACAACAGTCATTTAGCAACAAACTAGGAGATAAGACATCAAAATAGGAGATAATGCTCAACAAGTTTCTAATTATTAAGAACGAGTAAGGTTCACCTTATCAAATCAAACTAAATTGAAATTAATTAATTAACTCAATGACTTGACTAATTTAATTAATTAAAATAAATCAATTTCAACCACTACTTCATTAACCTTGGTGGTGGGTCCCATAAACCCTTTGGCTCCCCCATCTTCCATTGCCACATGGCATTAAAAATTAGAAGAATTGCCACGTGACAATTTTTGCCAAAAAGGGTACAAATAGATTAAAAACAAATCAAAATATTAGAGTTTAACTTGACAAACTTAAAAACTCTATATCTATTTTGTTACAACTGTAAGAGTTTTTTTATTTTTTTTATTTCTCCTAAAATATGTAAGAAACATGTAATATTGTTGTAATTTTTAGAAAATTAAAATTTTATGATGAAATTTCACGCGATTTGTATGCCTTACATAATAAAACAAATAATATAGCACCAGAATCAACTTATAAATGTCTAAAACCCATTTATAATTCTTTTTTTTAATACAAAATTCTGACAAAATAATATTTCATAAAACTAAGGCCTAGTTTGGGAAGACTAAATAAGTGCACTTTTTGACTTTTTATGAAATATAGGTTGGGTTTGGGTTGGGTTTGAAGTGATGTGTTAGAGATGTAATGTGACTTAAATAAGATGATGTGACTTAAATAGGATAGTGACTTTTTGACTTTTTGTCTTTTTCCAATTATGCCAAACTTGGCCTAAGCATTGGATTTGATAAATTTTTGTGCCCATCATGTATGTGAAATTTCAAGTCAATTGAAAATTGGGAATTATTATCTCATCCATAAACTTACATTTCTATGGGGTGTTTGGGAAGAAAAAAAATAACATAATTTAGGCTAAAATTCACAAAAAGACAAAATAGGCTAAAATAGCTAATAAGACAAAATATCACATCAAACCCATAATCATTTCACTTTTTCTCTCACAAACATCTCATCCAACCATAAAAAAATCCAATCATTTTTCCAAACACAAAAATTTTAGTCTATTAAAATAGCCAAAAACTAAAATAACCTACTAAAATAGCAACTTCCCAAACGAAACCTATATATAACCCTTATTTAGACCCACTATTTGGTGAGAGATGTGTTGATTTAGAAAATTGAAGCGAGAACATCTTCTTTTTTCTTTTTTTTTTTTTTTTTTTTTTCTTTTTTCAATTGTTGGGCACAAAATTCAAAATATTTTCGTTTCTTGTTTGTCAATGGATGCTTCTATTTACACTATAAAAATAATTTAGGGGCATTTACACATAAATCCTAATTTATAAACTTATACTCCATTAAGTCATAATTAAGATTTTTTGAACCTTCAAGTTCTATTAAATTTTTAATAGTTAGAATTGTCCTTCAAACAATGATTGTTCATCCTTTATAATCATAAAGGAATATGATGATTTGACGTTTATTTTGATTTTCAAAATTTTAAAACATCAACTTTCAAATTGAAAAAACTATAAAAAAAAATATGTGCAAAAAAAACCATATATTTTTTTTTTGAAAAAATTGAATTTTTTTTGTGCAAAAAGGAGCATGATGGTGGAACATTTATATGCAAAAATGAAAAAAAAAAATTAAAATGAAAAAACTGATAATGTTCTCGGTTTTAAAATGAAAAAAAAATTGATAATGTTTTCGATTTTATTGGATAGTTGATTCAAACTAATAAGTATAAAGGAAAAAACATTTAATCTCATACTTTGTTTTTTTTTATCAGTTAGCGAAACAATTATCTTGAATATTATTATGCAAAATTGATAATGTTCTTAATTTTAAAAATTGAGAAAAATTGATAATATTATCGGTTTTACTAAATAGGACTTATTGGTTCAAAATTTTTTAAATAGGACTTGACCTACCATAACATTTGTAAATAGGACTTTTAGGTAATTAACTTAATAATTTATTATATTTTTTATTTCTATCTAAAATTATTAATTCAAACTCTACAAATTCAAAATCTTAATTTTTCTATACACCACTCATTCTCCACCGGACCGCCACCATTGCCGCTCCTCTCTTCCCTATCACCCTTTCTGCCGCCACCCTTAACCCCTTTCTTCTCTTTGTCCCACTACCACCTCATCCACCTCTTCTGCTTCTTCTCATTTAAATTCTAAATTTGAAAACCCTAATCTTCATTTGTAAATCCTTGAAATCCTAGGTTTCTATTTCTCTATAGTTGTGGGTGTCGTCGGGGATTAAGAGGGTGGTAGTTCGGATGGGTGAGTTAGTAAGGGTTTGAAATGTTTGGGGGTCTAAAAAGAGAAAATAAAAAGCTGGGGATGCATATGGGTTTTAAATTATGTAAGGTGGAAAATGATAAAACAAAAAAAATTGAAATTAAAAAGGGGTGCAATAAGAAAGTAGGTGTAAATACAAATTTACATTTGATAAACATTTCTATCCGTCCCATTTTTCGCACCACGTTTTTCTCAGTTTACGTCATTTATGTTAGTTCAGATATCAAGTATTAACCAATAATCAATTGCTCAATTATCAACTACCAAACAAAATCAATTGCTCGGATATCAAATACTAAAATAGGTTTTGTTAGTTGATATTTGAACAAAAAAATAGTATGAACTCGTAAAGTTTAGTGTGCAAATAGAAGCTCTATTTGTGGATTTGAGCTTCCATTTGCTCGTTACACTTCCTAGTTCACATCATTACTTAATCCACATATATAATTTTAAATTTTGCCGAGTTCAAACCACTTTATTCTTGAGATGAACCTTTTAACTTTGATCATCTGTAGTCGCCTCTCTTATGCCACTCTTTCCATGTCTCCTCTTCCTCAATCACTTCGCTTCCACCACTCTTTCTTTAGCCTCTTTTGCAAACCCGCCTTCTTTCTATATCCTCTCTCTTGCTTTCTTCCTTATTTGTGTCATCCTTTTGATTGCCTCCCACGTCCATCGCCTCCTGCTTACTTCCTTATTCTTCAAATTTGAAAACCCAGTTTCTTTTGCCCCCTCCTCACGCTCCCTCAATCTAAGGGTTGCAATAGTGGAGAGCTAGGTGTGATGAAAATGACAGTAGTCAAGATTGTACATTTTGTTATTTGGAAGTTACAAGAGTAATCACAAACATTCAAAAAAATGATGTCGAGAGAGAAATTCTATTTGCACACCACAAAAATATCAGTACACTACTTATATGCTTCGAATATAAACTTTTGAACAATTATTTTTTATTCATAAATTTATATATGAACATTTAAATTTGAGCAATGCTATATATAACAGTAACGTTAGGAATACAAAAAATAACCAATATTTGTACCAAACAATCATATAGGTGTAGAACCCACACCTATGCGAGTCTTTAGTAAAAAAAATTAGTAAAATTTTGATATCTCTAGCATTATAATCCTATTTTTACATACAAAACAATGGGGCTCACAATCATAAATACATGTCAACCCATTCATTAGTCTATTGATAGTAAAAAAATGACAAAACCATATTTTCCAAAATCTTGAAAATTCCCCGTGTATAATACTCCTTTCATCCAAAAATATTAATCCTTTATTTCATTTTTCATTGTCTCAAAATATTAGTTCATTTAAAAAATTAAGGATTAAAATGATATGAATTTTCTATTTTGTCATACATTAAAATTCATTAATTATGACCATTAATGTTTCAAAAAAAAGTCAAAGAATAATTTTTAAAAATTAATATTTTTTAAGTGTAATAATTATACTAGTCAAGAAAGTTAGATTTTCTAAAAAAGAGGGAGTAAACCTTTCTTTTTGAGTAAATTATAAATACACTTTATGACATTTGTTAAAATATAAATTGCCTTATATGATTTTAAAAATTACATCTTATCCTTTTAAGTTTATAATTTCATAACAAATTACTGTTTTAAATAAATTATTAAGTCAATTAGTAATTTTTAATGATATTAAAAATTTATTTTACTTAAATTATTAAGATAATTTTATTATTAGAATTATTATTATTTTTAATTAATTTATGTTAAATAAAAAATCATTAAGAAAAGTCTATTTGTAATTTACCTTTTCCTTTCTGTACTGTAGCCCTCCTGGTGATCTCCATCGCACTTCGCAGCCTGGCTCTAATTCTAATTCTCTTCCTCTTCCTCTTCCTCTTCGTCTCATATTCACCGCCGAAGCAAACAAACCCTCATCTCTACATCCATGACTCTCGTCACTCCTCCCCCAATTGATGTACGTTTCTCTGTCTCTACATATACATGTATGTGTATGAATGTTTAGGTGTGTACATGTGGATATGTGTATTTCAGTGGCTTTCGAACTGTGTCGATTCAACCAGCATTTCTGGTTCTATCTGATGTTTCTTTTTTTTTGAGTTTTTGATCGTATAGGGCTTTGAAAATGCGTTGTTAGGGTTTAGAATTCACTTCTGCTTTTTTGCAATTCTGTTTGGATTCTGGGGTTATATTATGATCGATAGGGATTGGTTGCACTTTGGATCCGGAACTGACTGTGGTGCGTTTTGCAGCAAGAGGACGAGAATATGCTTGTCCCGCATTCCGATTTGGTCGAGGGACCCCAACCCCTTGAAGGTACACAAATTCATCAGCATATATCTTATGTGAAATGTTTTGTTAATTTATTTTGATTGAATGGGTAAAATTTGTATAATTTGTACCTTGGTTTCTCTGAATGTGGAGAAAATGATATGTGCATTTTGTATGTTTTCGGAACAGGGACGGATACGGAAAACTTTGATAAAATGTTGGGAAATTCTATTTGCATACCACAAGAAACCACAGTACACATCATTTATTTTGCTAGGATACAAACTTTCAAACGAAAGGCAAATGTTCGCACATAAACTGATGAACAAAAATAAATTGTTCAAATATATATTCCATTCAACTGTTTGTGTCCAAACAATTGCTTGTTTGCTCATAAGTTTATATATGAACATTTGACTTTTGTTCGAAAGTTTATATTTGAACGATATAAATGGTGTGCACTAAGTTTTTGTGGCGTGTAAATAGAATTACTCTAAAATGTTTTGAAAAATGGTTTTTGGGAAGGTTTTCTGAAAACACCTTTTAGGATACACTTTAATTTCTAGCTAATAAGACGTATTTTGGAATATTGATTTATTTATCTGTTTATTTATGGATTTGAACAATCATTAGTTGTAGCACAAGCAGAGACGGGTAGTACTACTGGGAATCAGCAAGTGGAGGATCCTCAGGCATCAAGGTTCACATGGAAAATCGAGAACTTTTCTGGGTTGAATACAAGGAAGCTATACTCTGATTTTTTTGTGGTTGGTGGTTATAAATGGTAATTCTTATCACCTCACTAATAGGTTATATTGTCGTTGCTTTGTACCTGGTGCTGATTCAATCTCTTTGTTTTACTTTGGGCAGGCGGATTCTGATTTTTCCGAAGGGAAACAATGTCGACCATTTGTCTATGTATCTAGATGTTGCAGATTCTTCAAATTTACCGTATGGGTGGATTAGATATGCACAGTTTAGCTTGGCTGTAGTTAATCAAATTCATAATAAGTATTCAGTGAGAAAAGGTACATTATTCACCTCTGTTCTGCATTTGTTCTATATTTTTTGGAGCAATATAAAAACTGGGTTTTGTTGAGTAGAGTGTGTTATATTTATGGTGTCTTTGATTTTATCTAACGACCATTACTTTATTTTTTAATAAATATTGACGTGGTGTGTGGGAGGGAGTGTCTCTAGGGGTCAAAAGTGCTGATGAACTTTTTTCTCGTGTCCCATGAGAATATAGTGTGCGTACTAGCAAATCTGCCTTTGAAGGATCTGATACGATCCATGTCATTTGGCTTTGACTTGACAGTAATATTCCAGGAAACTGAAGAGCAATGCTAAATTATTCTAGTTTGAAATAAGGAATTGAGAAAGCTGCCTAGATATTAAGGAAATTACAGTAATTTAGAAAGTAATACACTTTTCTTGTTCAGCATAGGAAAAACCATTCTACAGACTAGACTTTTGGATAGAGAGTTACTCAAGTAGTTGGAAAAGTGGTGTTACAGGATTGCTTGGGGTCCATCCGTTTGTGGTCCATTAATTTTTTCATGTTAAACCCTACATTTTAAAAGTTATTTGAAGTTAAGTCATCCATCCATATCTGTTATCTTATCTAATGGATTTTTTATATTTTTTTGGAAGCACGCGCGGCACTATCTCTTTTACTCTTTCAACACGATGTAAATTCTAATGATGAGCTTGATCACACCACATTACAAACTTACCTTATCAACCATCTACCATGTCAAAATCATTTATCATCAATCCCACTATACACCTTACCACATTTGACCACACCCATCCCCGTCCCCGTCCCCGTCCCCGTCCCTATTTAGTGCCACCTAGGGGTGCACATGGTTAGGTTTTGAGCTAAAACAGGAACCAAACTGTAGGATATGGTTTCAGGATTTTGGGAACCAACCCAAACCATGTATTAGTGTAACTGCACCAAACGGTTAGGTTTTGGTTCAAAACCATGGTTTTATGCCAAAACAACCAGTCTTCTATCAAAACAATCAAACAAGTTGTTTGTGACACAAAATTAGAGCATGTTGTTGATCTTCAAATCAATTTGAATGGGGCAAAAGCTGTGACCAATTGATTTACTAACAACCACCATCACCACATAAAACGCAAAATAGAAAAAAAGATAAACTCAGCAGAGAAAAATTAATATATATATATATATATATGGATACCGAGACCAAGAACAAAGCAAACACAAAACAAAAACATAGGCAAACATTCATATAGACCAAAACAAACACAACACAAAAACATAGGCACACATACAAAAACAAAACAAAACAAACAATATATATAGAGTAAATAAGGGGGAGATAGACATAGAATTTGAGTAGTCCCAAATCTTCTGATGGCTTCAATGGTGGTTGATCGACAATTTTGCTCCATAAGCTGATGGCATTTTGAGACCCTCCTCCAAGAAGTTTGAGTTTTTATATATGGAGATTTTAGGTTAGTTTTTCAGATTTGAGGATGTGAAAAATGTTATTAAGGTTTGTGATGGAAAAGAGAGTGCAATGATAGAGAGGGAGAGGGAGAGAGATCAAAGATGGAGAAGAGAGTAAGAGGCAGAGAGAGATCACAGATAGAGAAAAAAGTGAGATGGAGAAGAGAGCGAGAGGTTAAGTCTGAGTCTTCCAGAGATAGAGAGAAATATGAGCGAGGAGATTAAGGTGTGTGATTGAAGGAGAAGGGTTTGGGGTTATATATATAATGTAAGTTATGCATAGAATATAAGATATAATAGTAACATGTTAAAACCAAATGTGTAGTTGAGTTGGTTATATGTTTGGAATTCCAACCTTAAGGTTGGGTGTTCTACTCGTGCGGTTCAGCTTAGAACTATAATTAGAGGAACCAAACCGCAAATTGGGCCTTTTCAAACGGTTCCACCATTTTTGAAATTAGTAATAAAAATCGAACCAAATTGCTGATTTGGACTGGACCAGTTCTAACTGTTTTTTGGTACACCCTAGTGCCACTCCTTCCGACCCAATTCTAGATCTTCTTGAAAACCCTAGTTGATGAGTCATCCGTCGTCTTCGTAGAGGTATGCAAATCTTCATGAAAACATTGATCTTCACTGAGAATTATTTGATCTTCATCGTTGCCTAATTTTCTAATCTTTGTTGGGAATCGTCTAATCGCCTAATCATTCGTTGTCTCATCTTTGCTAAGGAACCTTAGTCATTCCCTGTCCCCGTTTCAATTTGTGTTCGCCTTTTGATATGTTGTTTTGTTTGAGATTGATCTTGATCATCATCATGGTGTTGTGTGACCCTTGGGGGGAGTGACAACCAGGGGTTGGGGAGGAAGATGAGAGAGGTGGATGGTGGAGAAGGGGGCAAGGGGTGGTAGGATGGTCGGAGGAAGGTGGAGGTAGGATGGTGGGGTATAGCAAGAGGGGTGGTGTGGTGGGATGGGGGAGAAGGAGGTGGTGGATGGTGGGTCGAAGAAGAGGGAAACTGGATGGGGTGGTAGGGGTTGGTAGTGGATGGGGGGTGGCGGCGGCGGTGATGGTAGTGGAGGAGCTGATGCACTGGTGGTTATAAAGTATCTGTTGTAAGAATTCTGAATGAATAATCTATGTATTCAATTGTGTATTTGATTACAAGAAGACCCTAGATTATATAGCCCTCCTAAACTAAGAAAAGAAAATACAAACACGCCTATACGCAATCACGCCTATAATATGTACAACCACAATCATGCCAAATATAAAATGTACACAATACACAATATATTATCACACCACCGCTCAAAGTCAAGGTTTTAGCAAAAAACACTGAGAGTTTGCTAAGAAGAAACTGAAACCGAGCGGTCGTGTGAGTCTTGATAAAGAAGTTCGAAGAGACGAAAGGAAGTGAGATAGAGCCAGACTGCAGATGCTGTCGGATAAAGTGAATCAATCTCAATGTGTTTCGTCCGTTCATGGAAAATAGTATTGTGGGCAATCTGAATAGCACTGCGGTTGGCACAATAGAGAGAGGTTGGAAAAGGCTGAGGGACACCCAAATCAAACAGGAGACAACGAAGCCAAACAATCTCAGCAGTGGCAAAAGCCATAGCACGATATTCAACTTCGGCAGTAGAGCGAGCAATAACTGATTGTTTTTTGCTTTTCTAAGAGATTAAGGAATCACCAAGCAATACACTAAAACCAGATGTAGACTTGCGATTAATAACATCATCAGCCCAATCAGAATCAGCATAGGCCACCAAGTCCAAAGAGGAAGTAGAGGACAACGATAAGCCCTGAAAGATGGTACCTCTGAGATAGCAAAGAATGTGAACCAAAACAGTCCAATGGGTAGAGCGAGGAGCAGAAGCGAACTGACTAACCACATGAATAGCATAAGCAAGATCAGGGCGAGTGACAGTCAGATAACCGAAACAACCCATAAGCTCGCGATATAAAGTGAGATCATCCAGAGAGGCACCATCAGTAGAGTTGAGCTTTACGTTAAGCTCAATAGGTGTAGTATAAACCTTAGTATCAGTAAGACTAACACGGTGAACGACCTCATTAGCATACTTAGCCTGAGACAGAAAATAGCCCTTTGGAGAAGTAACATCAATACCAAGAAAATACCGCAATAGACTCAAATCTTTCATTTCGAAGGTGTAGAGAGATGCTGCTTGACCTCAGAGATAACAGAAGAGTCAGAGTTAGTGATGATTATATCATCCACATACAATAAGAGAGTAACAAAGCCAGCCGAGGTATGTCTTAGAAACAAAGTAGAGTCGGAAGTAGAAGAATGAAACCCAATCTCAGTAACAGAGTCTGAAAGCGATTATACCAAGCACGGGAAGATTGCTTCATACCATACAGAGCACACCGAAGACGACAAACCTGCCCAGAGGAGTGGAGAAGGCCAGGGGGTGGACGCATGTAGACCTCCTCATGGAGATGACCATTAAGAAAAGTATTCTTAACGTCTATTTGATAGAGAGGCCAATGTTGAATAGTAGCAATAGAAATCAAGGTACATACAATAGTCATCTTGGCAATAGGGGCAAAGGTCTCCTCATAATCAATACCATACTCCTGCGAGAAACCCTTGGCAACCAGGCGAGCTTTGTATTGCAGGCAAATGAACCAACACCCAAGTATTAGTCTTCTGCAAGGCAAACAACTCATCCTCCATAGCTCGAATCCAATTGGGATCTTGACATGTTTGGAGGATGACGCTCTTGAGTAGGATATTGGTGTGCTGAGGTATCAAAGTCTTCAGAAGCAGAAGAAGCAGCAACTAAGGCAGAGACAACTGGTGGAGGGAGAGCCTTGAGACGACAATAGACTAACAGCGGAGGAGGAGGAGAAGCCGAAGGAGGAGAAGTAGCCAGAGGTGAAGCAGGAGGAGAAGTAAGAATAGCCTCAGGGGGTCAGTGGAGAGGTACTTAACAAGAGGGGTGAAAGGTGGAGAAGATAGAACAAACTCAGGAGGAACAGTGGAGATGTACTCATCAGATGAGACCTTAGAAGGAAATGGGTTAATGTGAACCAAATCCTCTTTTGAAATTGGAGTAATGAGAGGGGGAAGCTAAAAAGTAAGACAGACATTCGAGAAAGGCAACATGGCGAGAGATATAAAGGCGATGAGAGACAGGGTCATAACAACGGTAGCCTTTCTGAGTAAGATTGTAACCTAAAAAGATACACAGGACAGACTGGGCATTTATTTTGGTCCTATCTTCAAGGGAAAGAAGGATAAAACAAGCTGACTCAAAAACACGCAGTAGGGAATAATTAGGAGGTTGGGAATATAGAGCCTTATAAGGAGATCGTCTAGAGAGAAGGGGAGTCGGCATGCAGTTGAGGAGAAAAGCAGCAGTAAGAACTGCCCCACCTCAGAATGGTGCCGGAACAGAGGCAGAGAGAAGGAGAGATCGAGTTGTCTCAAGGAGATGACGGTGTTTACGCTCAGCACGACCATTTTAGGCAGGTGTATCAGTACAGGAAGTTTGATGAAGGGTATCCAAATTAGCCAAATACTCACATAATTTAGTTTTAAAGTATTTCCTACCCAAGTCAGACCGTAGCATTTTAATGGTAGTCCCAAATTGTGTGGTAATTATAGATTGAAACGTATGGTAGATCGGGTAAAAGTCAGATTTATGAGTCATAAGATAAACTCAGATATAGCGGGTACAATCATTCTCAAAGGGCACATAGTATGCAGAACCCCTTTTAGTGAGAACATGAGAGGGTACCTAAACATCAGTATGGACAAGAGAAAAAAAAAAAAACAGAAATGGAGGAACTTTTATTAAAAGGTAAAGCTGTCATTTTAGCAAGTTTACACCCTCGACATTCATTAATTTGACTAGGAGAAACCTTACCCAACAATCCTGACTGAGCTAAAGATCGTAAGCGGTCAACAGACAAATGACTGAGGCGAGAATGCCATAAATAAAACTGACTCGATTGAGAATCTAACTGAAAAGATGAAAGTGCAACGGGAGAGGTAGATAGAGGAAGATGCAGGCTTTCCACCACATAGAGATCGCCAACTTTATGGCCGGTCTCAATCTGCTTCTTGGACACCCGATCCTGCACACAACATACAGAAGAAGAAAAGATAACATCAAAACTAGAAGTATCAAGTTGATTGATAGAAAGCAAATTGACAGATAGTTGAGGAATATAAAGAACAGAGGGAATAACAACAGCAGACATGGCAGAGGGTAAAACAGACCCAATAGATAAGACAGACATCCAAGCCCATTAGCAGTATTAATAGTAATAGGAAAAGGAGGGGAGATATAGTTTTGGAGTAAGGAAAGGTGAGGAGTTATGATGTGAGGCACCAGAATCAAAAAGCCAGATAGAAGAAAGAATACCTGAAGAGGACCCAAGCAAACCTGAATGAAGAGAGGAGAGTAGAGGCAGATGAAGATGATTGAGAGGTGGACGAGATCTGCTGAAGTTGAGCAAGCTGAGTACTCAAGGAAGCCAAATCAGGACCTGGAGCTGGAGTGAATGCAGTATGAGTAGTGGGAGGCCGGAAATAATTATGAGTAGGAGCTTGGGACTGAGACTACTGAGAAGATGAACGTCCCTTCTTGGGACAGTTGTACTTCCAATGACCCTTCTGATGGCAGAAAGCACACTCATTTGATGCTAAGGGCTCTTTTTTTGGCTTGGCAGAAGACTGAAGCTGAGAAAGAGGCGCCAATAGGGGTTATTGTGTAGGTGCTAAGAAAACCGAAGGGGACACGATTTGACTGGCCGTTTTAAGATGGGTTTCCTCGGAGAGGAACTCACGAACAATAGCATCTACAGAAGGAAGAGGAGACCAATGAAGGATGCCACCACGGACAGCCTCATACTGAGGAGAGAGAGTTGTTAAGAACTGTACTAAACGACCCTGTTTCCAAAACTCAATATAAGCGTCTAGTACCTTGAGGCTAGGTGGTTCCATGAGAGCCAACTGATCCTAGAGACCTGTCATCTCAATATAGAAATCCTGAATAGATTGATCCTGCTGACGGGCGCCCTGAATAGTTGTTTCCAACTCATACCGCTTGTCAAAGTTGGACTGCTAATAAACATTCTGTAAGTAATCACACAATTCCTTGGCAGTATTGTATTTGGAAAACATCATTCCAATACGGTCATTCACAGAATTATGAAACCAGGTCAAAACTTGGGCATTATCACAATCCTAAGTGTCACAGGAAGTCAGATATCTTTCTTGTTTTAGGTCCGATGGACGAGGAACTAAACCAGAGACATATCCCCATTTTTTTTGACTGAGGAGAAATTTTTTGATAACACTAGACCAATAAGCATAATTGTCACCAGTGAGTTTGCATTTAATGGCTTGAATTTTATCCTTCGACTTAATAATAAACCAAAAAAAAAATTGATGGGGCAAAGTGTAATAAACAGAGAACTGAGAGGTCGGAGAGTAATAAACCTAGAATAAGTGTATTAAACTCAAAAACACTCAAGTAGAATCAGGGGGAGAGAGAGAGAGAGAGAGAGAGAGACGAGTTGAAGTCGACTCTGAATTGAAGCAGCCGACAAGCTGATCAAGAGGAACAAGGGCAGACTTCTCTTCGATTTTGGTGAACTAAAGGGAAAGACGAATAGATCACACTTAAGAGAGGGAAATCACGACCAAGGGAGTCCAAAAAGTGAGAGAAGACTAGGTCGCGACTTCGGCGAGAGCAGTGGCTGATCACGGCGAAAGCAGAGGCGAGAAATGCTTCTGATACTCTCGTGACTTCAGAGAACAGAGATGGCAAACAACGGAGAAGAGATATTCGAATCACGAACTAGACTCAGATTTCGAACCGAGAAACAACAACCAAGAAGACTAGGGTTTTGCACGCATCTCTGATACCATGTAAGAATTTTGAATGAATACTCTATATATTTAATTGTGTATTTGATTACAACAAGACCCTAGATTATATAGCCCTAACTCCTAAACGAAGAAAGGAAAACACAATCACGCCTATAATATGTACAGCCACAATCATGCCAAATATAGAATATACACTACACAATTATATTCTCACATCTATATGTACAATATATATAACAAAGATATAGTAGTAAATGGCCAAAATTGCCCCGTTTTCATTAGTTTCAATTAACGGAAATAGACTGATGGGCTACATTTTATCTAATTTGGAAAATCAGGATTTTATTTGACAAAAATAGATACTCCGGGTGTAATTTGTTACAAGAATCAAACCGTAGAGTTATTTTTATAATTTCTCCTTTAATTTATAATGGATTGAGAATAAGTTCTAGAACAGAGGAATGAAGACATTTTTCTTATGTCCTTCAAAATTTCAATATTGATCCCTTGAAATATAAGGGGCAACGAAGATGGCACCTTAAAAGCCTAATGCTTAGTCACAACAATGTGTGCCATCCAGTCCATCTCTACATGGTCAATTCTTCCTACCTACGATGTTTGTTAATTAGAAAAAGATTTGGGCATTTATATTTGTAAAAATGTGATTTGTGACACTAGTTGATTGACAAGAAAGAGAATCTTTCAATTTGTCAGCTTTTAATATCCAACCAAGTTAATTGTGTTCAAGTTAAGCCTTATGAAAAGTGTTTTGACCACAGGGCTAAATTGAATACCAAAATTAAGGACTTTTTCTATATTTTAAAAAATGCATTCGAAGAAGAGGTGATTCAATCCTCTGTTTGGAACCCAGTCAAATATAATGTAGAATGGTAAAAGAATTCATGTTCTCAAACCTCTGTCTTCTTTTCTTGTGTATGTGCCTTGAACATGAAGCTTACATTTTCAGATTTAAATCATGTAGGGTCTAACTCTATGTGGTTCCATATAGGAAGACTAGTGTATGCTCGTGCCTAAAGGCATGGTGTAAATAATGTCGGTACCACATACTCTACAAAAATCAATTAAAATAAATCAATTCAAAATGATACCAATTTCACTGTTACAGAAATCAATTGTAATAAATCAATTCAAAATGACAACAATTTCACTGTAATATAAAACTTCACATATAAGAAGTCGAAATATCAAATTATAGTTTAACAAACTTCAGACGGAAAATATCTTTTAGCAAACTTTATAATTAAAGTTTAAATAGCAAATTTATAATATAAAAATGTTGTGTATATCATAAGCAAAGATATCCACGTCAAAATGACACATGTATAGTGAGCTAGAATGGGACAACCTTCAATAAAAGAATGTTTCTAAATTAATATCATAACTGAGTAATCCTTTCACTTTATCAAATTTCAATGCTTCGAGAAGTGGTGAATGAACATTTTGATACAAAAGAGTAATCATCCTAGCTTTAAAAAAAAGAAAAAGAAAATGAAAAAATAAGACTAATCATCCAATTTAGAATGAAAGAGCCAACTATCAACACAAAAAAAAAACAACACAATCCCAACATTTCTAATGTGGATTAGTCACCTGCAACGAAATCACTCCTATGCTTGAATTCACTTTAAAAAATCAATTAAAAGAAATGATAACAGGAAAAATCACATCAAAATACCTTTGAGAAATAGAGAAACAAATAACTATGAATTAAGAGGAATTGAACATAAAAAAAAATTCAATATAACTCTTCTTGATACATATGATCAAGCACCTTTCAATTTAGTTCCCAAGTCTCTTGATTAGTGTATATCATGACTTATGAGTTCACATGTTGCTTATTGAATATGAATATGAATCGTATCGAAAAAAAAGAAGAAAATGAATATGAATTGCTAAGTATAAGAATTCACAATTTAGCAGTTGCTAATTATAACTCTTCTTTCTTTTCTTTTTTCAATTCAGCAAGAAGAATTTAACAATTTAGATAATACACTAAAACAAATAATTATATCTAATATGTGCCGCCCAATTAGTCATTACATAACAATTTACTAAAGTTGAGGGAAGCTTTAACTTTTTTAGATTTTAAAACAACATAGGAAATGTACTTGAAATTCTCAGTATCATTGTTTTTCTTCAATATAATCATCACAACAAAAGAATGCGTAATGAGAAACGTAATAAAAAAATCTAAATGCAAAGATCATGGACAATTGCCACTTTTATGCATCTGAAATTTGAAGTGAAAAACAAAAATAAAAGTCAAAGTCAAAATATATCATTCTAATCGAGTGCCAAGAATTCACAAAAAATAAAACAATTAGAAGAGATCGAACAATTTATGTTGGTGATGAGAAGAGATCGAACAATTTATTTGTAATAAATTTTTATATTACAATTTATTAGGCAGTGCCTAATGAAACGATTAGAAGGCTTTCTTAAATCCAACAATTAGAAGGCTTAACTAAAATGAAAATTACCACCACCTCAATAAGATAAAGATCTGGAATGATTGAAGAGATCATACTTGAGTGTTCAAAGTTGTGATTTAAAACATTCCCTACAAAAACCATGCATGTTGTGTAAACAAATTTTAACGTAAATAAAAAATTGAAAAATAAAAATAAAACTAACATTAAACAATCAAGGCTGAGTTAAGTCAATTTTTCCAAATGAAAACAACTCTTCCATTATTATATTAACAATTAACGAAAGGATCAAGAGATTCGATTCTCCCTCTACTTCTAAACACACCAGTCCATTAATTGATTATTATGTAAATTGAAAACCATTACCTAATCACAAACATAAACATTAAGAGAGACATTATAGGTTGTGCGAGAATCACCAATCAGATGGTTGCAGTCGAGAATCAAATAGAAAGCTTCCAAGAAAGAAAAGGAAAGAAGCAAATTGATATGTACACAGTTCCCCTAATATATTCTCTGCCACTGGAAATCCTTAAATCAAGTAATTGATCAAATGTAAAATTAACCGTAAGGATAGATATGTGATTTTTTAAAATTATAGTCCATAACTACACAATTGGGTGAGGAATAAGCTTGTGAAATTGGACAAAACTTAGGGTTTTGCTTAATGTTGCCCCCAAGCCAAAATATTGGTTCTGCCACTAAACCCATTAGCAATATAATTTAATTATGAGGCTAGGTTTGATTGTTCTAATGCTATGTCCTGAAACCGTAATGTTGAAACCATAATAGAAATATAAAATTAGAAAAATTGCTCTAATGCTATGTCCTGCAAAGACTAATATATTGAAACCATAATAGAAATATAAAATTAGAATAAACAACACCAAGAACATTGAGACTACCATTATGTTTAGGGACCAAGTTTAAAACATTAACCAGCTTTTAGGAAGAGTTGTCTCTGTTTACGGATGATGCTACATTTCCTCCTAGCAAAGGAACAATAAGGAGGATGTGCTCCTAGTAGTACCCATCACTTGATCCACCCACTTGGCATCTATTGGGTAACTAAGTGGAGTAAATGATCTTTTGACAAAATCATAGAATCCAAAAACCAACTCAACAAAAGCAGCTAGTCAAGTGACTCCATCCTAGTGTCAAGTTGCCAATTGGTCATCCAAATATTATATTTAGTAAAACTTTCTACATTGGAACCCCAAAATCATAAAGAAATAACAAACATCACATGAAATAGAATGAACAAATTAGAGATTAAAATCCTTCATTTATGTATGTAATGACAAATTAGATCGATAGTGCGTATGGTTGGAAATGGAGTTGAAAAAAAAAAGAAACAAAAATAGAAGTTACCATAGAACTTATTCTAGCTTAATGTTGTCGGTTGATCTCACTCCACATGTCTGCAAAATTGAACCGTTGTAATGGTGTATTAGTAGTGGACAACAACACACTATTACACAATGGGTTCTCTTTTTAATAGACAATGGCATTGTCAAATGAGAAAAAAATAACGACGAAAATGAGTAAGCTGAACAATATATCAATCGGAGACCTGATTACCATGGGTCCATTACCGCCATGGGTCTTCTCAATTATAGCAACTAATGCTTTTCCTTCAGCAAAACCAACTAAAATTTGAGTGTGAGAGTGCAATCTAACAAACAATCAAAGTAAAATAACTTTTCAGAGTCTAGTTGAAGATTGACGATGGTTGAGTACCGAGTAGGCATCACTCTAAGCCAATCCACTATCACCGATTGGTACCAAAATATATTGATTCCAGATTTAAGAAGAATATGAAGAAGCTACCAAAAGGAACAGTTAAGAAACAACATCACTACGCTAGAAGTGATAAAGAAAAGAACATGATCATAGCTTCATATTAGATACTAATGGAAGAGAACTCTATCAGAATTGGCATTCAAGCTCATAATGTGCCTGCTTACATGTCATGAAGAATAAGTTAAAACATTATTTGATATTAAACCTATACCCATTAGAAATAAATATGAGTGACTCCAGCTGTTAGCACTTTGATATTTGGGAGTGGCGGCCTGACACTTGGTGGCACCTTGCGCCTATGTCAAGCCTGGACCGCGACATGAGGGAGGCATGCCAAAACAAGAAAGTGGGCAATTAGCTATGTCGTTTGGCGGTAACACTCAACCCTTGGCCAAACAATGGCAGCATGGCACGTGCAAGGCATTAATATGACCTTAATGTTAGGCTGTAGCATACTTGGGGGTTTAACACAATCAGATGGCTTGACTTGACTAGATAGCAAAGCGTAATGCATAACTTGGATGGTTAGCAAGGCAGTTATGCTTGACCAAGACCAACAGATGGCACTCAGGGCTCTGTTTGGCTGGTGGCTTGAGAAATTCGAATTGTCTAAGGCAAGACAAAGTCTTTCTAAAATATAGGGGCGGTTGGGGGTGGTTATGCACAGAACCAGATATGCTGGCTAGGAATAAAGAAGCCTAAAATAAAGGAGCAGTTGGTGACAGTTATTTTTGTGGACTTGTTTTAAATCTGTGTTAACCCCCTGGCAGTTGGGGGTGTCAATTGCCATACCAGATGGCATGTGTCGCTTATGTTCAGCAGTCTATTTGAATTTTAAATGTTCTGATTGTAGCCTATATATAGGCATGGCTATGCAAACTCAAAATCATCCAGTGGAGAGTTTGGCATTTGGCTTTCCTTTGTAGTTGTTGGTGCAATAATAAAGGTTGGGTTTTCCCGTAATTGTTGTTGCTTATCTTGTATGCTTGACGAAATTTAATTTGTGTATGTGAGTTGCATACATTGGTTGAGACTAAGTGTTGGGATTTAGTGCCATCACAGTAAAATTTTATAGACTGAAAATTAGCCCTGAATGCACAACCAATTTGACAATAGGTGCCACAACTTAAAAAGCAAATTAAGCCGAGAATAAACAAAAGAAAAATGGGTTTATATGGGTCAGTTGTAAGGAGCCAGTGGTTATGCAGTTAATTACAGTTTACAAAAAATTCAAAAGGTCAAAGTAGATACACCCATATAGCAAACATTTCAAACTAATTTCATAAATTAAAACCAATTTCATAAATCAAAAGCTTTTCAAAACCATAGGAAATCAACAACACCCATTTCAAAAACCAATACCATGTCAGAAATCAAACTGAAAATAAAAATTCATTTTTGAAATAAAAACCCATTTAAAAAATGAAACCCATTTCGTGAAGATCAAGTATTATTTCAGACCCAAAACCTTTTAAAAAATTAAATCCATTTAAAGAACAAAACCTATTTCAAAAATCAAAATTCGTTTCTTATTTCAAAATCAAACCCATGTCAAAAGCCAAACTGTAAATAGAAACCCACCAACCCAACCAACACCTACACATGTTAGAAAGGTTTAAGGTTTAAAATTGATGAATTGCAATTTCAACACCAATGCACAACCCACAAAATAAATGAAAATATATCTAGATTCAACAAAAATAACTAGATTAAAAAATATCTAGATTCAACTTTACAAATCCACAAAAATATCTAGATTCAAGCAATCAGAAACAACCAAACTCACAAAAATATCTTGAATTGCAAAAGTTAGAAGTTCTAGTTTACCTTGCAAGAGGAGAGAGACGAAAGAGGAGGGTGAAAGGAGAGGAGAGATGGTTAGTGGTGTCGTCGAGAGGATGACGGCAAGAGGAGAGATGGTCGGTGGTCGTCGGCGTCACGATGGCGGAAGAAGAAACGAATAGGGACTGGAGTTGGGTATCCCACACAGGATGGGCTTGGAGAGAGAGAGAGAGAGAGAGAGAGAGAGAGAGAGAGAGAGAGAGAGAGACAGAGGGGGAGAGAGATTTTCTTCAACTTATATTTTGGACCATTAGATCTTGATGGTAATTGATCTCAACCATTGATGCTCAAAGAGCATTTGAGTGGGAAATGAAGACTTCTCAACCAGTGTTTTTAAAGGCTCAAGGCGCACTAAGGCGTTGAAGGTCTCTCGGGGCCTAGGCGCAAGGCGAGGTGCGGGCTCTATTGAAGTAAGGTGCACAGTCTTAGTAAAAAATAAAAAAATTAACATAGACTAATCATTCATAGTTCTAAGACAATTTTTTTAAAAATAAAAAGTAATCAGAATCAGAATCTAATTTTGAAAAATATGAATTAATTTTAGTTTATTAGAATCAGAATCTAATTTTGGAAAATATGAATTAATTTTAGTTAATTAGAATAAGAATCTAATTTTGGAAAATATGAATTTTGGAAAATAAGAATAAGAATCAGAATCTAATTTTGAAAAATATGAATTAATGTTAGTTAATTTTAGTTAATCAGAATCAGAATCTAATTTTGGAAAATATGAATTAATTTTAGTTAATTAGAATAAGAATCTAATTTTGGAAAATATGAATTTTGGAAAATAAGAATAAGAATCAGAATCTAATTTTGAAAAATATGAATTAATGTTAGTTAATTTTAGTTAATCAGAATCAGAATCTATTTTTAGTTAATCAGAATCAGAATCTAATTTTGGAAAATAATTTTAGTTAGTTAATCAGAATCAGAATCTATTTTTTTCCCCTAACAGATAAATGGAAAAAAAAAAGATTAGTAGAACATTGTATTAATTAATTATTTGTAATTTTTTTTTCAGTGTATTTTTTTTAGTTAATTAATCAGAATCAAATCTATTTTTTTCCCCTAGCAGATAAAGGAAAAAAAAAAAATTGAAAAAAAAGGGGGCATAATTGAAAGGCATAATAATCTATTTCAGTAATCTATTTTTTTTAGTTAATTATTTTGTATTTGTATTTGTATTTGTATTTGTATTTGTATTTGTATTTGTATTTTTTTTTCTAACAGACTCAAAAGGCATAATTGAAAAAAAGAAAAAGAAAAAAAGGGGGCAAAATAGAGTAGTCGCACAGCCAAAAGAAGAAGAAGAAGGAGAGAGAGAGAGTCAGAGTCAAAGAAGTCAAAGCCAAAAGAAAAAAAAAAAAAATAGAACCGAAGAAGTTGAACTAGTCGAGCAGCCCAGTCGAAGAGGAAGAGGAGGAGGAGGAGGAGGAGGAGGAGGAGGAGAAGAAGAGGAAGAAGAAGATGGCGAAGCATACCTGCGAAGTCGAAGACGAAGTCAAGCAGCCCAGTCGAAGTCGCAGTCCAAGGTGAGGCGAGAGAGGAAGAGACGACACAGATTATGGTTCATTTCAGTCGTATTTGGGCCATATTGTACATGAGTTGTAATCCTCTGTGGTCAAGAGCCATTCGAACGCATCCCGCAGCTGTTAGATCAGATCTGTGTTTAAGAGCCATTCGAAAAATCAAGCGCGCCTAGTTTGCGCCTTGCGCCTCTATCGCCTGGTTCAAGTCGCGTCTAAGGCGCGCACCTAACTCAAATTGCCTCGCCTGGGACCTGTCCAGGCACAACCAGTGCGCTTTGTTTCGCCTTGCGCCTAGGCGCGCTTTTCACAACACTGATCTCAACCATTGAAGTTTAGATGGGACAATCTGAACCATTGAAACAAAATGTATCTCTAAGACAAATTGGACATTTTCAAAAACCCTTGTGCCATATTATATAGATTAGCAACATAAGAAAGCTTAATATCTTTTTGTTTTTTTTAAATATATATATATTTAAAATCCTACAATCGTATGTGAGGCTTTATGAAGTGTGAAACTAAGAAGCCCTTCTAAGGACACGTGTCACACAAGTCCCGACACATGTCAAAATGCATCCTATTATTTTTGTAATCCTTTTTAAAATCACACTTTGGACACTCTGGGAGCATGCATTTTTATCCTTTAACACATGAAACACCTATGGGTCTTGGATTAAGTTTGAAGAAAATGATGTGGGGTTAATGATTAAAATTAAATCAATATAAATATTTATACCTATAAATTTCTCCTGGTTAAAGCATTTTTTAGAAATCTTGCAAACTACCAATTTGTTTGGAAATAGAGCTTTTTAAAATAGATGTAATTTCCTATTAAAACTTGCTGTTTGTCATGTAAAATGTGACAAATATTTTCTTACTATTTTGATATAACAAAGAATAATTATATTTAAAGGTCAAGGTTAATACAGCAGGAGTAAGCATATTTCCAGGTCAAGGGTCTGGGAGATAACTGGTAGGCAGCCCTACCTCCATTTTTTGTGTGGAAGTTCTCATGATAGACATACAATATGATGTTGTAATTCAAACACAAGACATGGATATGATTTGGGATGGACACGCCAACAAAATAATTTTTAAAAAATTGTGGCACGAACATAGTGTGCCTGATGTAGTAGAATAAATAGACTAAGTGTTTGTGAAATAACTTATGAGTTTTAGTCTGTAAATAGGTGATGTAATACTCATTGTACTTAGTTTTGGAATAAAAGAATATACATTGAGATTGGAGTAGAAATTGGTTTCTCTCTCTAGCCCCTAGGGGTTTTACCCCTAATTGGGGCATTTGTCTTCTCTCTCTCTCTCTTATTTGATTCTTGATTTTCATTTGGACTTCATCATTTGGTATCAGAGCATTGAGTTTTGGATCCTATCCTTCTAATTTTTCAATATTTGACTTTGCAGCAACTGGGTTCAATTGAGATTGTGATCTGGGTTTCTTGGAAATTGATGAACCCTTCTAATTTTATTCAAGAGGTTCTCATTTGAGATACAAAGTTGATTCTTGTATTAATTCAATTGCAACTGCAACCGCAACCGCAACCCTAGGTGGTTGGTTAATCTTTGGACTTCATTTTGCAGCTTGAAATTCTGACCTAGATGATGGTATTTCAAATTTGATCCAAGCCGTGTTCGAAGTCACGGTCTGTTGCGAAGGACCTATCGTGATTTGAAAACTCATCATGAGTACATTTGGATGCACTTCGCAGATTCAAGTTCAACTTTCGGTTGTGATTTGTATTCAATTTCAATCGACTCTGGGATTCCCCTCCTTGATTCGAGTTCGCAGATCAAGTCTCCATTTGGGCTCTGAAATTCTTCGTTGGTGAGTTCAATCGATCGACTTCGCATATGAACTTCGCTTCAAATTCCGACTTCGATTTGTCCTTGCGATTTGGTCTCACGAATTGATATCGTAATTTTGGAACTCGATTGATTTATGTGCCTGAATCGAAGCACAACTTGAAACCCTTGATTTGATCTGAATTTGTCTGGAAACCAGGGAAATACTTAATTGAGAGAGCCGACACCCAGAAGGAGCTCCAAAATTGACCCGATAGTCTTGGGTAAGGTTTGAAATCGACCCGACAATCTTAGGTAAGGTCTGAAACCGTGATTCTAGCAATTGCAACTTGGTTCTTGAGACTTCTCTTCCTTCGAAGCTTGGTTGCTCGTTGTTTCGACTCTTACATTGAAGATTGTTGAATCAATCTGGATTACTCGACTTATGGACGTGGGTTTGTTCGTGAATCGAAATTAGACCTAGCTTGTTTGACTGTGGCTTGTTTGATTGTGGCTTGTTCTTGGGTTTTGTGACTTCAAATTTGGGCTTGTGATCTATTCTTGCAATCTGGGGTTGACTGGATTTGGTTCTTCGATTTTTAAGATGTTGTCGACTTTGGTATACAATTTATCATTAGCTTGACCATTCTTTGAATCAAATTGCATCTGTCGTGAATTGGTTCTTTGATTGGAAATCGATCTATAGTATTGTGGTCAATGACGTCTTGGAAATTGTTTGATTAAGTTGGAATTGTTGTGGGGTGCTTGCTGATCTAATATTACTGTGATTTTGGACATTGGATTCGTTTGGAGGGGGGGGGGGAGGTGGCGGCTTATGCTGACTGAGATGAATATTTCAATTGGAAATAGCAATGATGTAAATCTAAATCAAACTTACAATCAAAGAGATGATTTGATGCAAATGAGTGGACGACTTGTCGCATCACAAGCCGCCATTGAAAAAAATTTCAAAGAACTTATTTGAAGTTTATCATTAGGACTTTTTCATACCACTTTACAAAGTTGTTTTGAGTTAAGTAGGTTGCTTCTTGTGTGCTCAGTTCACAATTGTGCCTAGGGAGGAAAGAAAGAACGCGTTTTATGCCGAATTCCAGATCGTGATCAACTACTCTCATGGTTTGCCTAGTGGATGCATTGTCAATCCTATTGCGTCAATCTTCTCAGCTTTGCTCTGAGGATGTCATTTGCCAGCCATTAGTCTCATTCCGACAGAATGAGTACTCTTCTGCATGAGTATGCAGGTTAGAGGTGAAGGGGTTCAGAAATGGGGTCTATTTGAGTTTTTTTAGCGAGAGGATATGGACTCACCTATGGTTGTTTAGCCAAGGATGCAAGGATGAAGTTCAATGTATCTGGAGACGGCTAAGTTGAGAGAATCATGTTTGTTCTTGAGCAAGGAAATGCAACACTTATTCCTTACCTATGGTTACATGAGTAGTGTTAACATTGAATTCACTTAGTTGCTGCTTAAACTTGAGGACAAGTTTCTTAAAGAGGGAGAGTATGATGTAGTAGAATAAATAGACTAAGTGTTTGTTAAATAGCTTATGAGTTGTAGTCTATAAGTAGGTGATGTGATACTCATGGTACGTAGTTTTGGAATAAAAGAATATACATTGAGATTGAAGCAGAAATTGGTTTCTCTCTCTAGCCCTTGGGGGTTTTACCCCTAATTGGGGCATTTGTCTTCTCCCTCTCTATTTGATTCTTGATTTTCATTTGGAGTTCATCAGTGCCCTTATTGTGTTGTATTCCTTTCCCGTGTTTGAATGCATAAGTGCCATTTTTGTATGGCTTGTGAAGGTAATTTAGTGCTGTGCAAGTCACATGAGTTTTTGTATGACATGTTTGGTAGTTGTTTGTTTCTCAAATTGGAGGTACAACAACTTAGTTAGCAACTCAATTCTCTTAGAGTAATGAAGGAATATTCTTCCTTTAAATGCTGTTGCACCGATGTGAAAGGAAGATGAGAAGAAAACTGCATAGAGGGAGAATAGAGTATAATTATTTCGAAGGACAATGTTTTATTTATGGGTTTTGAAGGTTTGTTGAATGCATTTGTTCAATACATTGAATAAGTATCATTGTAAGGTTCATATTTGATTTTAACTGAAGAAGTGATAACTTTTTTATGATGACAATTATACTTAATGTTGATTATTTAACTTAGAATAGTTTTGCTCTTTTGTTGGGTTTTTGCGCCTTGCAATCTTGGTGTCATTGTCATGAGATAGATGATGGCTTGGATGTAGTAATCATTTTTTAGTCTTCACCTTTAAGAAAACATGGTTAGTGTTTTGATGTGCATGGTTTTTTGTCATAACGAAGTTTAACACACACAAACAACCACACCTGACCTAGACTCACGGGCTTGTGAGTGACTTTTTTCTTTTAAGATAGGCTGTGTTTTTCCTTGTGTGGTTTTCGGCTTGCTTGGCCGTGTTATTGTGCCCGTTTTGGGTTGTGTATTGAGCGTCATTGTATAAATTTTTTTAGGTATTGAAACGCTTTCCCAAAAAAAATACCACACTCGTGCCAAGGAAATCCAAACCCACAAGCTATTTCCAAATAGGTCGAAGTCTTGGAGGAACGATGAAGAATTGTATGGCTCGTTTGTTTTCCAGATTATGGGGGAGGAGTTGGGGCTTGAAAACATGTGATCCCCATATGTCTTAACTTGTCCTTTGTTGCTAACATGTTATGCAAACATGCTTTCTAGATTATTGGATTATTTATTTATTTTCCTTATTTTATTTTATTTTTATGTTGCTGATGTTTTTGGAATGGTCAATATTTGAATAAACTATTTGATTTTGCCTGCAGAATCTTTGAATCTGTAATTACATGTTTTCTTGATGTATCTTACTATGAAAAAATAAGCAGAGTTGGATGTGACTGTATTGTAGACTTTATTAACCTTTTTTGTTTTGTTTTGTTCATTCTGTAGAAACACAACACCAGTTTAATGCCCGCGAAAGTGATTGGGGTTTCACATCTTTTATGCCTCTTAGTGAACTGTACGATCCTGGCAGAGGCTATCTTGCGAATGATACATGTATAATTGAAGCCGAGGTTGCTGTTCGTAGGGTTGTTGATTACTGGGCATATGACTCAAAGAAGGAGACTGGTTTTGTGGGCCTGAAAAACCAAGGAGCAACTTGTTACATGAACTCTCTCCTCCAGACCCTATATCACATACCTTACTTCAGGAAGGTTAGTTGTTCTGTTCCAATTTTTTCTCTATCTGGTTACGGTTTGTTTACATGAAGTTATCAGGAGCAGAAGATGATATTGTAGATTGTGTATTCAGGCCGTGTATCACATGCCCACAACTGAGAATGATTTACCATCTGCAAGCATTCCTTTGGCTCTGCAGAGTTTATTTTATAAGCTCCAGTATAATGATAGTAGTGTTGCAACAAAAGAGCTTACTAAATCCTTCGGGTGGGACACGTATGATTCTTTCATGCAGCATGATGTGCAAGAACTTAATAGGGTTCTCTGTGAAAAGCTTGAAGACAAAATGAAGGTATAAGAACCTTAGAAGTTGAGTCCCTTGATTGGTGTTCTCTGAACTGTGGCAATTACTTCAACCCTGATTAATGCTTTATATTGGCACCAGGGAACAGTTGTGGAGGGTACTATACAACAGTTATTTGAAGGGCACCATATGAATTACATAGAATGTATCAATGTGGACTATAAATCTACTAGAAAGGAGTCATTTTATGGTATTTCTTTGCATCCAAAATCCCTGTGTTATATAAAGCTTTATGGTTATTCTTGTGTTTGCATATTAATGAGTTTTATATGTTTGTGGATGGCAGATCTTCAGCTTGATGTCAAAGGTTGCTGTGATGTTTATGCATCTTTTGACAAGTATGTGGAGGTTGAGAGTCTTGATGGTGATAACAAGTATCAAGCTGAACAATATGGTTTGCAGGTCTGTTGGCACTGTCATTTTGCTAAGTAGTGGTTCACTTAAAGTTTAAGCAAGACATCATTGCAAACATGTGGTTGCATGAACAATATTGGGTGACTAATCTTGTGGTTGGCTTCCTACTTTTTTTTCTTTTTTTCTTTTTTACATGGTTCCATGTTTCATTGGGACAAGGATTATATTTTTATTTTGGTGTACACATTATTTTACTCAATTTTATGTACTGTCATCTTTTCTTTTGTATCATCTGTAAGGCTGTTGACCATTTCAGGATGCTAGAAAGGGTGTATTGTTCAATGACTTCCCTCCTGTCCTTCAACTTCAGCTGAAGCGGTTTGAATATGATTTTGTGCGTGACACTATGGTGAAGGTTAGCAGTTTAAAAATCATTCATGCCCTGCTGCTTAATGTCAAAATGGTGCATTCAATTCATGACTTACTCCAAGTTATTAAACTATCCATATATAAGGTCTATAACTTAGAACACACACCCTATGAAGTCACTTAAACAGGGAAAAAAAACCTCTAGATTTTTCTGTTATGCATTTTCCTATAATTTTTAAACGTATAACAGGTTTGTCATTATTGTGAAAATGATTCCTAGAGCTGTGAATATTACTGTTCTGGGGAAGTCAAGATTGTTGGAATAGCAGGTAATGTTGAAAGGAAAAATTGTGAATTACATGACAAGTAAGGCAAATAATGGTCAATTAGTGATCTTGAATTACATGACATGTCAAGTAGTGATCTTGTTATTTCTTCTTCTGTTTCAGATATGAGGAAGGTGATTTTGAATAACAATTGGTAGTATTTAAAGTTGTTATCTTGTATGCATGCGTGCACATGTTTATGTTGTACTGTTTTTATGGTAAATGGTTGGTGCACTTGGGGCTGGTTAAGCAGCGTTACATGTTTCTGTTTTTTGTTTTAGAAAGGAGGAAACATAGGCTGTGTTTGGAAGGGTTTTGGAATCAAAGTTCTACCCTTACGTTCTAGTATGATGTTTGATTTGAGTTTTGGAAAATTAATTCCATCCCTCCTTTTGAAAACTCGTTCCTGGCGGGCTTTTAAAATTTGAAATTTGGCCTACCGGACATCCAGCCAGTTGACTTGAACAGTTTGATTTTTTTTTTTAATAAAACAATATTTTTGAAATTTTTTTACGAGTTTTTAATAGATTTTTGAGTTTTATGTTTGGTTATGAGTTGTAAGTTTTTGTATCGGATATCATATATCACATCAAAAATTCCTCACTCAATTCAAAACTCTTTTCAAAACTCATTCACCAAGCAAAGTTTCTACATTCAAATCATAATTCCAAAACTCACAAACTCAAAATACAACTCTTATTCTCAAATCATATTTAGAAAACTCTACCAAATGCTACCATATTTTTTGCTTTTGTTTTCCAAGAGCGTTTATAGTGGGAGTGAACTTTCATTTACTGTTCATTCTCATGCTAACTAGTGAAAGCACCCTTTTTGTGTTTTCATTTCAAAGCCTTGTTTTCTAGGCAATTTTCAAAAAACTATTGGAATTGCACTGGTGTGGGATTTCTTAAGAATATAAAAACATTTGCCAAACTTGTTTTTATTTTGTGTTCACAAAATTGTTGAAAAAAATACACAAAAACATGAAACAAAACACAAACCAAACAGGCCCTTACTTTTTTGAATGGAAACTCATAGAATTCGGACTGGTTTGATTTAGAATAGATTTTTTATTTTTATTTTGTTCCCTCCCCAACAAAAATGGACATTTGCATTGGATAGAGAAACAGTCAATGGCCATTGTGTGAACTTATGATAGACAACAGAGCTGGAAGGCGGACATGGCAAGTTATGTTGCGGTTGATTCATTACCAGTTTGAATGGATTACTGACATGGCAACATCATTTTCGTCCTCATCATTACTGATATAGCTTATTCGTCCTCATTATTTTCACCTTTTTGCTGTTACTCATCAACCCTAACCCTAGCCCCCTTTATGCCATTTCTCTTCCACTTCTCTCTCTCTCACCAAAGACTACCAGCCCTGATCACGAAACTTACCACACCCCATTCTACGATACCCATCTTCATAATCCCCAACTGTATCTTCACAACCCTTACAGCCAACCTCTATGGCTGCCAACCACACCACCGTAGCCGCCAATCCTTTCTCTTTCTCACATCCTCCATCATTGACCACTATAACCCCTCCCATGCCAACCACTACATCCCACTCTACCACTGTTGGCATTACCAACATCTGCACCACCACTCTCTTTGTTTGTCTCTGCTTATCTTTGAAATCTAACCCATTTTGAGTCTTTGATTTTATAGAAAAATTGTGTTGATATTTTTAGCGAGAATGAAAGAAAGATGTGGGTTTGTGCTTGGTTGATTGATTGAGAGCTTTACGTGAGTAAACCCATTATTTACTTAGGCCTCGTTTGGGAACAGGTTTCTTTAGTAACTTTTTGGCTAAAATGTGATGTAAAAAGAACTAGTATGTTTGGGATGACTTTTTGGCTTTTTACGAAAAGATGTGTAAAAAGTAGAGAGAAAAGGGAATCTTTGACTAACGAGGACTTAATCAAAAAAAGGAAAAGAAAAAAGAAGAGTCAATTTTCTAGATCGAGGAGGAGTTGCGTATAATATGCATTAACCAACACACATGCGAATGGCAACTGCAATGATTAAATTGGTGTATATACAAAAGTAGTGGACTGGATGAACTTGGATTGAGATCCCATTGGTGTATATGTTACAAAACTCTACTACCCTTATCCTGGCTGGGAGTTGGAATATGAGTGGCCGGTTCTCATTTGCATATATATAAGCCCAATGTTTATACATAAATTAAATTATTGTGGAATTAAACTAAAATGCAAATGAAATATATTAGAATTATCATTTCAAGGGTAAAATGGGTATTTTGTAAATCAATTGGTGTATCATGTCGTTTTGACTAACGATCCTCTAACAGAAAGGTTAAACTGTTACGGGATTTTAAAATGTAAGGGAGGATGGTGTAATTTGTGAGAATATTATGTTAGTTATGGACATATATCAATTAGGTTGATTGTGTATTTTAGATTCATTGGGAATATTAGATTGATTGTATTTCCTATTTTAGATTAGGGTTATGATTGCTATATATGGTTGTAATCTTTGTATTAGCATAATTGAATGTACTGTTTCATTCAGAAAACTTACATGGTATTAGAGCCCTCTCTGAGTCGAAACCCTAGAAATTGTCTCTACGTCGTTTTCCTCATCAGAATCCCTCTGAGTTCAAGTCGTCCTTCGTCTGGTCATCTAGTTCGTAACCCAGAGAAACCCTCATCGAAGACCCTCATCGCAGCTCATCTGAGTCCAGGGGACCCTGGTAATTTGTCTCTGCCTCTCTCGTGCCTTGCGCGAAGGTTTGCTCCCTCTCTCTCTCATCTCGCCGACAATAGTTGGTCTTCTCTTCTCCAACGAGGTTCGTCTCCTCTGTCTGGTGGTCTTGGGTAACCCATCTGGTCGACCTATTTGTTCGACGTGATCACTGTGCTTCTATCGTTGATCTTCTCTCTCTGGTTCTTCTTCAGTCTGTCTTTGTTCGTGACTTGAATCTCGTTCACTGAGTTCCTTCTATTTTGGTTATATTTTGGGTTTATTACACTTAAACCCCTCAATTGCCTATTTATCACCCTTTGATCCCTGGTTTGACTATTTTGCTCTATTTTGGATTTGTTACACTTGAACCCCTAATCTCTTTGATTATTATGATGTCTTTGGCTTTTGATTAGTGTGCCTTCTACCATCAGAGGGGCCATTGGAAGTATCGCTATCCCAAGAAGGGACATCTCGCTACCTTATCTTTTCAGCAATCTCATAACCTATTACGGGTTCCTCCTACTGCGTATACTGCATCTGCTTTGGCTCCTAATCCTGATTTGGTTTCCTTGACTGCTCAGATTAGTTAGTTTTTCAGCATATATTGTCTACCTCCCAGCCATCCTTGTCTGGCTCCATTGTTTTTTCTCTTCATTCAGGTTTGCTTGGGTCTTCTTCAGGTATTTTTTCGTCTGTCTGGATTTTTGACTCTGGTGCCTCTCATCATATGATTGCCCATCTCTCTTTACTTCAAAATTGTACTTCTCTCCTTTTTCCTATTACTGTCAATGATGCTAATGGGTCTAATATGTTTATTGTATCTGTTGGGTCTGTCCTACCGTCTGTTATGTCTACTGTCTTTATTCCATCTGTCTTTTATGTTCCTTAGTTATCTGTCAGTTTATTATCTATCAGTCAGCTTAATGCCTCTGGTTTTTATGTTATCTTTTCTTTTTTTATTTGTTTTGTACAGGATTGGATGTCTAAGCAGTAGATTGGGACCAATTGTAAAGTTGGAGACCTCTATGTGGTAGAGAGCTTGCATTTGCCTATGGCAACCTCTCTAACTGCCTTTTCTCTTTTCAGTTAGATTCTCTGTCTAGTCCTTTTTACTTGTGGCATTCTAGATTGGGGCATTTGTCTGCTGATTGCTTACGGTCTTTAGCTCAGTCTGGTATATTAGGTAAAGTTTCTCCTAGTGAACGTACTGAATGTCGAGGGTGTAAACTTGCCGAAATGATAGCCTTACCTTTTATAAAAGTACTTCTATATTTGATACACCATTTTCTTTAGTTCGTACTGATGTTTGGGGCCATTCTCCTGTTCTCACCAAAGGGGGGTTCTGCTTATGTGTCATTTGTTGATGACTGCACTCGTTACACTTGGGTTTATCTTAGGATTCATAAGTCTGACTTTACCAGATATACCGTACTTTCCAGTCTATGGTCACTACACAGTTTGGGTCTACTATTAAATTGTTGTGGTCTGACTGGGGTAGGAAATACTGTAAAACTGAATTCTGTGAATATTTGGCCAAATTGGGTACCATTCACCAAACTTCTTGTACTAATACATATGCCCAAAATGGTCGAGATGACCGTAAACACTGTTATCTCCTTGAGACAGCTAGGTTTCTCCTTCTCTCTGCCTCCGTTCCGGCTCCATTTTGGGTGAGGCAGTTCTTAGTGCTACTTTTCTTCTCAATCGTATGCCTACCCCTCTTCTTTCTAGTCGGTCTTCTTAGGAGGCTCTGTTTTCTCAACTTCCTAATTACTCCCTCCTTCGTGTGTTTGGGTCTGCTTGTTTTGTCCTTTTATCCTAAAAAGATAGGACCAAACTTAGTGCTCGGCCTGTCTTATGTGTCTTTTTGGGTTATAGTCTCACTCAGAAAGTTTATCACTGTTATAACCCTGCTTTTCGTCGTCTTTATGTCTCCCGCCATGTTGCCTTTCTCGAACGTCTACTTTACTTTCAGCTTCTTCCTCTCATCGCCCTAGTTTCCAAAGAGGATTTGGTTCATATTGATCTGTTTCCTTCTGAGGTCCCCGTTTGATGAGTCCATCTCTACAGATTTTCCTGAGCTTGTTCCATCTTCTCTTCCTGCTTCTCCTTCAGTTTCTTCTCCTCCTCTGTTGTTAGTTTATTCTCGTCGCAAGGCTCCTCCTTCACCGGTTGTCTCTACTCCTACTGCTGATCCTCCTGCTCCTGAAGACTCTGATCCTGCTGCACACTGATAGCCTACTCGAACGCATCATCCTCCAAACAGGTTGGGTTGGTGTAATACATATTTTTCTGTTTCCTATCATACTTTTTTATCTGCTATTTACTCTTTTTCAGAACCTCAGTCTTACAAGGAGGCCTATCAGGATCCTTATTGGGTTCAAGCTATGGAGGATGAGTTGTCTACTTTACAGAAAACTAGTACTTGGGAGTTGGTTCCTTTGCCTGCTGGTAAGAATCTGTTTGGCTGCAAATGGGTCTACAAAGTCAAGACTCATTCTGATTGTTCTCTTTAGTGTACAAAGCTCATCTAGTTGCCAAAGGTTTCTCACACGAGTATGGTATTGATTATGAGGAGATCTTTGCTCTTGTTTCCAAGATGATTACTGTCCGTACTTTGATCTTTGTTGCTGATGTTCGTTCTTGGCTTCTTTATCCGATGGATGCTAAGAATGCTTTTCTTAATGATCATCTTACTGAGGAGGTTTACACGCGTCCTCCTCCTGGCCTTCACCATTCCTTTGGACAAGTTTGTTGCCTTCGACGTGCTCTGTATGGTTTGAAGCAGTGTCCTCATGCTTGGTATGATCGCTTTCAGATTGCTGTTACTGAGTTTGGATTTCATCCTTGTGTCCAGGACTCTACTTTATTTTTTCTCCACACTTCAGCTGGATTTGTTGCATTATTACTGTATGTGGATGATATGATCATCACTGGTTCTGACTCTTCTGCTATATCTGATGTCAAATAGCATCTTTTCCGCACCTCTGAAATTAAGGATCTGGGCTCTTTGCGTTATTTTCTTGATATTGAGGTAGCTTCTTCTCCCAAAGGGTACTTTCTATCTCAGGGCAAGTATGCCAATGAGGTTATTCATTGTGCCGATCTTACTGACACTAAGATTTCTAATACCCTCATTGAGCTTATTGTCAAGCTCTAACACTACTGATGGTGTTTTTCTGGATGATCCTACTTTATATCGCGAGCTCGTGGGTTGCTTAGTCTATCTAACGGTTACTCGTCCTGATCTTGCCTATGTTGTTCACGTGGTTAGCCAGTTTGTCTCTGCTCCTCACTCTCTTCATTGGGCTGCTTTGGTTCGAATTCTTTGCTGTCTCCGGGGTACTATATTTCAGGGTTTATTGTTGTCTTCTACTTTTTTGGACTTGGTGGCTTATGCTGATTTTGATTGGGTTGGTGATGTCACTGATCGTAAGTTCACTTCTAGCTTCTGCATGTTTCTTGGTGATTCCTTAATCTCTTGGAAGGCAAAGAAACAGACTATTGTTGCGCGTTTTACTGCTGAGGCTAAGTACCGTGCTATGACTTATGCCACTGCTGAGCTTGTTTGGCTTTGTTGTCTCTTGACTGAGTTGGGTGTCCCTCAGTCTTCTCCGACCTCCCTTTACTGTGACAACCGCGGTGCTATTTAGATTGCACATAACACTGTCTTTCATAAGCAAATGAAGCATATTGAGATTGATTGTCATTTTGTACGTCAGCATCTGCAGTCTGGCTTCATCTCGCTTCCTTTCGTCTCTTCGGCATTGCAACTTGCTGATTTCTTTATGAAGACTCACACCACTGCTCGCTTTCAGTTTCTTCTTGGCAAACTCTCATTGTTTTCTACTAAAACACGTTGAGTTTGAGCGGGGTGTGAGAATATTATATTACTTATGGACATATATCAATTAGGTTGATTGTGTATTTTAGATTGATTGTGAATATTAGATTGATTGTATTTCCTATTTCAGATTAGGATTAAGATTGTTATATATATTGGTTGTAATCTTTGTATTAGCACAATTGAGTATACCGTTTATGCCAAATTTGGGAAGCTATCTATATTTTTTCATTACTCGAGGGAGGTCAATGTAATTTACCCATGTAGTTATTTATAAGGTAAAGTCTTGTTCCCATTGTCAATGAACCATGTGGATTAGCATATCTTGAAGAACAAGATATCAACAGGAGTCTTGGAACATTGCAGTAATCTTTTGGACAATCAAAAGGAGACAGAGTTCTGACATATGAGCCAGGATGAGATGGAAATCAGTGTGCTGATATATGTGTATAAAATAGAAAATATTTTGCGGTTTCTCATGTTTTTGATTTAACATGAAGTCTCATTCCTTTTATTGTTTAATTTGATTGATATAATAACCATGCCATTCCATTTGAGTTCCCTTATATTTTGTTGACATATTGTTGTAACTGCTTGTAGACAAATTTGAAATGAATAAGGTACTTGATCTTGTCTAAATTCATTTTTACTAATATGTTCTTCTATAGAAAAGGCGTAGCACCATGTTGATTAGTAATTTTATTGTATGTGTTGGCGAGGATGGGCTTTGGAGAGAAGTGGTGATCATGGATTCATTTTTTCATCTCAATGGTTAGATTTTCAGTTTTGGTGAGTGGCTCCCCTTTACGCTCCTTCCTTGTTCAAGAGGGTGGTTAGGGCAAGGAGACCCCCTTTCCCTTTTTCTTTTCATCATTGTTATGGAGGCTTTGATTCGATTGATTAACTGTGCATTTCAGGAATGTATGATATCAAGTTTTGAGGTTGGTTAGTGGGATGAGAGTTGTTGACATTCTCACATTTGTTGTTTGTAGATGACACTAATATTTTTTATGATGCATATAAGGAGCAGTTGAGATACTTTAGGTGTATCTTAATTACCTTTGAGGCGGTCTTGTCGTTAAAAATGGATGTTGGAAAGAGTGAATTGATTCCAGTAGGAGTAGTGTGGTTCTTGTCTCTTTTTTAATGTTACAACAATGTTGGCTAATGAGGTTGAAAGGAGATTGGTGGGATGGAAGCTCACACTCATCAGCAATACCCTGGCGAGCTTACTTACATACTTTGTCTTTGTCTCTTTTGACCATCCCTGATTCAGAAAGATTGGAGAAGTTTTAAGAGGATTTTTTTTGTAGTAGTTTGGGAGAAAGTTTTAAGTTTCACCTAGTGAATTGCTTTGTTACATGGGCTCTTTAGTTTTGGTAAGTATCAGTCTCGACCTGACCTGACAGGGGTATCTTACAGGTACAAGATATGGGATACGAATATGATCCTTCTGTTTTGAAATGGATAGATACTTTCATTTTTTTTTTTTTTTTTTTGAGTAGAAAATAAAATTTGGAGTAAAATCATTACCGATATAGTAAAATCATTGTATTCTATATTTTACATTGCCAATATATTAACACTATGGTAAAATCTTTGTATATAAAAAGATTTATCATGAATAAATTATTTTTTTACATATTATTTATCCAAAAAAAAAAAAAAATTATGGCTTTGTTTGGTTTGTTTTTGAGAAATAAATTTTGGAGAAATTTTTCTAAAATTTGTTTGGTTTTGTGATTTTGGAAAAAAAAATTTCAAAATCACTTTCTATCTCCTACATATCAATCAATCACTTTTTCTCTTTTCTCTCTCTTTCTCAATTACTTTTTCTCTCACACATATCTACTCAACTACAACAAAATATCAAATCATTCCAAACTCCCACACTCCAAACCTATTTCCAAAATATACAACCAAACAAACCCAAAAAATTTCTAAACTCTTTCCTCAAGATTTTTTCTGAAAATTTATCTCCCAAAACTAAACCAAACACACCCTATGTTTTTACATATATAAATTTATTTTTTTCCCAATGAGACGTATCCCCATATCCATATATTTTTTGGATCGTGTTTTGTCAAGCTTGCATATCCTAAAATTTAAAGTTTGATGTGTCCGACACTTGCACCTGTACCTGAGTCCATGTAACATAGGTGAAATGAGATTGGGTTTGTAGCCTAATGAAAGAAGCTAGTTAGGGCATTAGACATTTGCACGACTTCAATCAAACTCTTTTGGGAAAGTGGTTGTGGAGGTTTGCTACTGAGTATGGATGTTTATAGAGGAGAGTCCTACATTCTAAATATGGCATGGAGGTGGGGGTTAGACCTCCAAGGTTTGGAACTCAGATTGAGTTGGGCTTTGGAAGGGGATAAGGAAGGGTTGGGAAGATTTCATTAGACATGTGAGCTTTGTCATTGAGGACTGGGAGAAGGATTAACTGTTGGAAGAATATATGGGCCTTGTTTGGTTTGTTTTTGAGAAACAAATTATGGAGAAAATTTTCTAAAATTTTGTTTGGTTTAGTAATTTTGAAAAAAAATTTCCAAAATTACTTTCTATCTCCTACACATCAATCGATCACTTTTTCTCTCTCTTTTTCTCAATCATTTTTTCTCTCACACACATCTACTCGACTATAACAAAATATCAAATCATCCCAAACTCTCACACTCCAAAACTATTTCCAAAATATACAATCACACAAACCAAAAAAAATTTTAAACTCTTTCCCTAAATTTTTTTTTGAAAATTTATCTCCCAAAACCAAACCAAACCAAACACACCCATGGTCTATGGATACCTCTTTAATGAGGACATTTCTGGAGTGATATCATATAGTAGCTGACAAGGAAGCGTAGGTATCAAACTATTTGAGGATTTTTGAAGCAAGGGTGGTTTGGGAACTGCACGAACTGCACTTCATTTGGCCTATCTAGGATTGGGAGTTAGAGGCTGTTAATGAATTTTTATAGCTTCTATATAGTGTTTGAGATTGATTGGAATGGGGAGAATGCGATGAGATGGAATGGTGGAAATGGGAGGTTTTTAGGTAATTCTTTCCATTCTAGTCTTGTTGGTGGATCAAGTAACATTTTTTTATTGGGGAAGTATTTGCAAGTCAGGGGTGCCATCGAAGGTGTCTTGTTTTTTTGGGTTTGGACAGCAGCTCTTGATTCTATCCTCGCTAGTACAACCTGGTGAGGAGAGGTTTCTTGCTTCTTATTTTGTGCTGCATGTGCCACAAAGGGACGGAATCAGTGGACCACTTCTCCACTGTGAGGTGATGAGAGTGCTATGCAGTTTGCTTCTCTTCATTTTTGGTGTTAATTGGATAATGCTGCCCTTTCTCTAAATGCTTAGTCAACCTTGGGCAGGTGGGTGTTCATCCAGGAGAGTCCTGAAAGCTTTGAAGGTGGCACTTATGTGCCTAATGTGGAGGGTGTAGGGAATGAAATAGGTGGACTTTTGAGAAGTTTGTCTGTACATAGATTAAAGTCCACTTTAATCCATGTTTTTCATTTGACTCGAAGGAAATTTTTGTAAATCTTCTTTTGCACTTTTAGACTTTTTGGGAGAACAGTCCCCTGGTGAAGCCTTATAGATGGATTGTATACACCTGGTGTACAGAGGTTGCACCACTTTTGGTGTGTTTTGGGTTGTAAGAAAAACTTCATGCCTTACGATATTCTATTCTCACATGAAGCTGACAAAATTATTCCCATATGTTTGATCATGCTCTTATTTATGCTATTCTAGTGTAGTTTAACTTGTAATAAAATGAAAAAGTCACTTCATCCCCTTTTTGGTTACGGGCGAGAGCACTTTACCCCCTTATGATTCAAATATAAGTAGAGACCTCTTTATGATTTTAGACTAAATTGCAATACTAGTTCCGTTAAGTTTTATAGTAAAAAGACATTTAGTCTTCTCCCACAAATTATTCTTGCAAAAAATAAAAAATAAAAAAACTTAATTTAAATATTGATTTTTTTATAACCAAAAAAAAAAAAGAGTCTGATTTTACTACCTTTTAACTTATTTAGAATTTTTTTTTTGTTGCAAAAATTTATTAATTTTTTAACTTAATTAAAAATCATATTTATTATCCCCAAAAAAACAAAGAATCATATTTATTTAACTTTTAAATTTAGTTTCAAATTTGGCATGTATACTTATACATATGTCTATACATTTATATGCAACTACTTATATATGAAAAATGATATTTAATTCTTTAATTTGGTGGTCTAATTGAAAATATGGGTTGGAGATTTGTGAGTTTAGATCTGGAAGAGAATCAGATATGAGCCTCGTGAAGATCTCTCATGTTAACAACAGATTGTACAATACAATTTGTCTTTTATCCTCGTAGTAATCACCATGTAATCTTTTACAATAAAATCCGTTGCGGGTACAGTTAGTTCAATCGAAGGTGTGCTCTTCAAAAAGCTTCACCCCAACAGTTCCTAAAAATAGGGATACACACTTTTCCAGTGTCTGCAAAAAAGACGGGGAACATGAGAAACGATTGTGGGTGGGGACTAGAGACGGGATGTTGGTGACAATTGGGAAGGTGAGAGAGGGCAACTGTGGGGGTCGAAAAAGGGAGAGGGGCAATAACGGTGGTCATGGAGGCAAGGTGAGGTGGCGGGGTGGTTTAGGGTTTGATGGTAGATGATGAAATGAAGGGACGATGAAGATGAAGTGTAGAAATGACTTTTTACATTTTTTATTTTACTTTAATTTCAAGAAAAATTTATGCCCACTTTCAAAAATGGCAAGTGTATTACACCTTCCATTAGTTTGGACAGAAAAAGTAACTGTTGCAGTTTAATCCAAAGCCAAAAGGAGTCTTCCTGCCTATATTTTAACCATGATAGAAATAGGAATCCATGAATGTGAGAATTCCTCAGGGCATATCAGAGCTATTTGTATCCCATAACCACGTCGTCTTTGTACTGTCTCAGAGTCCGATAGTATAGAAAACTAAGTGGTCATAGTCACGGCCCATGATTCCCCATGGGATCACAATCATTTGCTTTCATCCTAAACTCGTTTGTCTTTATTGGCTTTGTCTACCCTTTCTACTTCCATCTCACAGTCCGGTAAGCATAGAACGCTTCATCCTCCCTGTAGGCTAACACAACCCCTGCTAATGAATGCTCCACCGCCTGTCTGGCTATGTGTTTAGAGCTCAAACCATTGTTGGAATGTGTTCCACATCGCCTGGAGTTGACCCATCTGTGCTTGTTATAACGTTCCAGTTTCCCTCTTCTTAATTCCTGGGTTTTAAGGAGAAGTGTGGGCTGGGCTTTTCAATTTGGTATCAAAGCTTGGTTGGGCCTGTGACTGGTGTGTCGTTTATCCAGCTACTGTATGTTGTGGTCCAGGAGTGTGTGTTGGAATGTGTCCAACATCGCCTAGAGTTGCCCCATCTGTGTTGGTTTTGAGGCTTCAGTTTCCCTCTCCTTAATACCTGGGTTTTAAGGAGAAGTGTGGGCTGAACTTTTCAATTACCATAAGGAGGTAAAGTAATGAATTTTTCTCTATGATAAATGTCATTTTTGTTTTGTACAAATTCATCCTTATTCTGGGCAAGATAACCTTTTAAAAGCTGTTGTAATTGCTTTACTTCTGCAAGCCTCATGATCTGTTATCTGCAGAATGCACTTG
Organism: Camellia sinensis; assembly: GCF_055761805.1. Lineage (NCBI taxonomy): Eukaryota > Viridiplantae > Streptophyta > Magnoliopsida > Ericales > Theaceae > Camellia > Camellia sinensis. Next base: position 15,869,658 of record NW_028128987.1, on the reverse strand, counting down.
CTTTGCTTGACACTACTGGTGTTATATCTTTTTTGTTGGAATCCATGTGTTAATGTTGTTGACACATTAATGGTTCCCTATTTGTCTTCTTTTTATTATGTTTTCCTTTGAGTTTTACATTTGTAGCCATCAACTATATATGACCTGGTGAAGGCTGAGTTATCAAACAGATGTCTATTGATTTATATGACACTCATGTTTCCCGATTTGAATAATAACTTCAATTATAGAAATCAATTTAATGAATTATTTAACTATTGAGTACTTGGGAATCATCTCGTGTGTGCCTTTAAATGATGGCTGAAAATATTATTCTGGATAATGGAACTTTCTTTGATGGATTATGTTATTCTTTTATATAATTCTTCCATTTACTCTTGCGCTACAGATTAATGACCATTATGAGTTCCCTTCGCAACTTGATCTTGATCGAGAGAATGGAAAATACTTGTCACCCGAAGCCAATAGGAGCATTCGAAACCTCTACACACTTCACAGGTACTTGAAATCTTAGTTTATGCCATCTAGTTTATAGTCAGTGAATTGCCTAGCTTAATTTTATGGTGCTCTCTCTTCCTCTTCTTCCCCTGGTTTGGAGTAATTGTTTCTATTCCTTATGGTAAGTAATAGTTAATGTCTTCGTTACTCTCTGCCGATTGATAAGCTATGGATGTTTACCTTTCTGCATGGTTGAACCATAATAAATGTGAATACATGGCCTATTTAGGAATTCTTTGTGTCTTCAGATTCACATCACTTATGTGGTGGTACAGACTTTGTTATTGCCACCATAAGGCATTGTCTTATTAAAATTGTTTAATCTCGGAATATTTCTAGTATTGGTTTATCATCTGAATTGAAGCTATGAGTTTTCCTTGTGTATCCTCATTAGGAATTTGGGCAAATTTCACTTTAACCCCTTATGGCTTGCCCCATGTGCAAATGATCTCCTTGTCATTTTGAAATAAGCACACAGCCCCCTGTACTTTGTGGATCAAAGTGCACCACTAAAATCAATTGACAACACCTGTAAAATGACCAAAATGCCTTTATATTCTTCCTTTCTCATCTTATGAACTAAACCCTAATACACACACATATATCATCTTCTTCTTCTCTTCATCCCTTCGGAATTAAATATATATTTATATAAAAACCAACAAAATAACCATCACCAATTGTCACTCTATTCCGTTCCCACCACCACGATGGTAGAGAGGGGAAGAAAATGGCATTCTTCTGAAATTTTAAAGATGTATATGGGGTATTTTTGTCTTAAAAAATAGTTTACTCTCCTGATAGGCACACATCCCTCACATGATGTTAACTTGGGTGGAAAAACTGACGGTGCACTTTGATTCACAAACCACAACGGGCTATGTCCTTATTTCCAAATGAAAACCACAGTAGCCAAACCACTTGGGGGTAAATTTGCCATAGGATTTTTGATGATTAATTATTTCTGTGATGGACAAAGGAATGATTTTGTGTATCCATACACTGCCACAATTCAATTTAGCCTTTTCAGGTTGTGATTAATGATTAATAATTCATTGAATCGCTTTTAATTGGAGGGGATTGTAATTTCTTCCAAATAGCAGATGGGCAGGAAAAATATGAAAAGATGTGGTGATGGAGCCAAATCAAGAAAGAGATTTCATTAGAGAGAGAGAGAGAGTCCCTAATTGGGATACCAGAGCTCTCAAGCTCTGAAATATTCAATATCAAAATATCATTAATCCCAGGAGCCTAGCCACCTATTTATAGGATAGAAGACCCAACTAACTCTAACTAACTCTTATGGCGCTAAACATAACAACCATACTAGTTCTAACTACATAATGTGAAATATTGTGCTTGATTGATTTCCAATAATACTTAACCAATTTGAATACCTCAGTGCATAAATTGACATGAATATTTGTAACTTTTTATTTATCTTTAGTTGAGGAGAGCTTTCCTTTTCTCCAGATAATGTGTAGAGTTTTGGGCGGTGCTTTTCTTTTCAGTGCAGAAATTTTCTTTTCTCCAGATAATATTTGTATATATATATATATATATATATTTGGCTCTTTTTAGTTTGTATGTACACTTTTGCATGTACATGGTTTTGGTCTCATGCAAATAATGTTGTTTGTTCAAAAGAGGAAAAGGCTAACGTGTGGCTTACTGATGTCTGATGCATCTTGTGATGTATGTAGATCCTTATTTATTTATTTTTGTGTTATTTTTTTACTGTTTGTATATGATATGCTGAATTTTGTTTTGTTCTTACAAATTTGAGTTTGTTTGCAGTGTTTTAGTCCACAGTGGTGGGGTGCATGGTGGACATTATTATGCCTTTATAAGGCCAACTCTTTCTGATCAGTGGTAAGCATTCAATGTTCAGTTGCACATCCAGATGCACATACACACATAATAACTATCAGTCTTGCTGTGCTATTTAGTTCCTTACATTGACACATGCTGCATGTTACAATAACATGCTTGTTTAAAATAAGTCATGGGCAACTTTTCTATATAACTATATACAGAATATTCTTTTTTGTATGAAGAAGATCTGTAAACAACAAAGAACTTTCTAAATAGAATTATCTGTCTTCTATATGCTTGTAAAAAAGCTATCCATCATCTTTATAATTTGATAATGCTTAGCTGCTAAATTCATGGTTTAAAAAGTAGTATGAAAATTGGTCATGGAGTTCTTAGCGTTTGCTAGACTTGGATCTTTGTATAACATAGTGCATGAACTATAAGTTCCATCCATTGGTGGTCATAATATTCATTGTCCTTGTGCAATCTGAGCAGCTGTGGTGCACCAGAGTCCACACTTCAGGTTGGATTATTGACTTGTTCTGGGATCACATTCCTATTGACTTGTTCTGGGATCACACTCCTTAGCAATATGCTTGTAAAGATACATGGCTAGAGGAGGATTTATACCACATAATTGGTGGGTTGCGTTGTGCTTTTAATGTTTTTGCACCCTCCATTTGTAGTTATCCAGTATATGAAAAATTCTCAATCCTTTCAGGAACCTTGTCAGTCCCTTTTTTCTTCTTTGCATCATAGCAATATAATACCCAAGCAGAAGATTGCAATTTGTTTATTCTAGAGATTTTTTAAATTTGATGTTCACATGGAGAGACTAAAGTGCAAAAGTTAGCACCTTACACCACTTTTTTGTGGTGATGAATCACATCTTCCACAGTTTGTTTGTTGTGCCATAAAATGTGATATACTTTCAGGTATAAATTTGATGATGAACGGGTGACAAAAGAAGATATCAAGAGGGCTTTAGAGGAGCAGTATGGTGGTGAAGAAGAGGTTATGCTTTCACTATGATCGCTGGCAATTTTGTGATTATTCTTGTGCCACATTTTCTTAACCTCTTTTACTTGCTTACAATGTGACAGTTACCTCAGACAAAACCTGGATTAAATAATGCTCCCTTTAAATTCACGAAGTACTCAAATGCATACATGTTGGTGTATATACGCGAAAGTGACAAGGAGAAAATAATTTGTAATGTGGATGAGAAGGACATTGCTGAACATCTTAGGGTGAGATTCTGGTATTGTATGTCATCAATTTAATTTATCTATCCTCCATTTTAGAATGTTTCGTAGTTACATTAATGGCATATCCCAGGAAAGGTTGAAGAGGGAGCAAGAAGAAAAAGAGATCAAGAAAAAAGAAAAAGCTGAGGCTCACCTGTATACTATAATAAAGGTTACTGCCATCAATCTTGCTTCTGAACAGGATACTGTTTAGCATAACTGGTAATCCCAACTGACCATTCTTTACTGAAGAGTTATGTGATGCATTTAGGTTGCACGTGATGAAGACATTGTAGAGCAGATTGGAAGGGATATATATTTTGATCTTGTTGACCATGACAAAGTTAGGAGCTTTCGTATTCAGAAGCAGATGCCTTTTAACATTTTCAAGGTACTGATTCAGTATATGCCTTTCTCTATTTGTGAAGAGTATAGTACATTACTACTGGAAATAGAAAAATAGGACCAAATTCGTGTATGAGAGATCAGAGAGTTGTACAGAAGAAGAGGATACTAGGAAAAGCAGAAACTGAGAAAAACAGAGAAACCGAACTACACAAGAACTAGTAAGATACTGTTCTTAAGTATCTCAAAATTGTTTGCTTAGTTGGATAGTAGCCTTTTGAGTTTGCAGATCTAGGAACACACAAAACTCTACATTTTGTTGATCAAGAAATGTGAATTTTCTAATGTCAAGGCCTCCACTAATTTCTTCTATCTCTAGGTGACATTATGAGGATGTCCTGGATTTATGTATTCTTATTTCTGTAGATTCCTTCAGGCATTTCAGTGAAACTTCCTCCATATCTGAAAGGCTTGGAGGAGACAAGGCTAAAATTTCCTTTGTGGTTCATGTATCCCGCCAAGATGAGTTTTGTTGGGGTGACCAAGTGTCCTTGGTTGTAATTATGCATCATGATGTCATGAGGTTGGGGTTTTTAATAACAAAGAGATTTTTTTTTTTGATAAGTAAATTTATTAATCAAAACTGCTCTAAAGGGGGCCCTATATAAACAACAATAGATCACCAATAAACTGAACCGACAAAATCAATAAAAATGGGGCACTCCTGTCTGAGTCACAAAAACAAAGAGTAGAGTACAAATCCTTTTAAACTACTAATGGAGATCTCAACTCATCAAATGATCTCTTCTTGTGCTCTCTCCACACTGTTCATATAACGCATGAAGTTGCTGTATTCCATGCCTTTCTCAACGGCTTCTTGGACAACCTTCACCCCAAGAGACGAAAAGATCCTTAAGTGACTCAATCATAACTCAAGATACTTCAATAATTGAAAACAACAAAATCCAAGAGAACAACAAAATCCATATCTTGCTAGCCACCGAGCAATGGAGGAGATGGTTCACTGATTCCCCAAACTCTTTACACACGCAACTTCCATTAAACTGCTCTTGATCAAAGTTATTCTTCTCCCTTAGACAAGTACTGCCACTTCCAGGAAGTATGCCTCCTCTCACAATATGATTATATGTTATTTAATGATTTGTTTTCATAAATTGTTTATGTTTTGTTGAAATATATTTATATTTATTTTCTACCTATTTTTAAAGAAGTTAATTTTTTTTAATGATGTGACAAAATACGATACACTATTTAAAAAATATGATGTAGAATTTGTATCTCGATTTGACAACTGTCAAGCAATGTCACAAAGTTGACTAATAGAGATCAAATGCAATGATATACTTGAGGGATTCAATGAACATCATAAAGAGAGAGAAGTCATGGAACCAACACCTTCTAAGGACATCTCTATTTCTGATACAGCTACCATTTCCATTTTTTCTTTTGAGAGCCTAGTTTCTGTTTTGAGAGGGAGTTTCATGGGGCAACGGTCTGAAGAATGATGACTGTGAAGTGGGGTGGGGAGCAAAAACAACAATCAGTTAGAAAAGTAGTTGACGGTGGCAAAGGGAAAAAGGGTGAAGGTGTTTTTAGTCTCTGTGTATAGGTAAAAGGTTGTTTATCAAGAAATTTGGTTGAGGTGATTATCTCTGCTGCAAGGGGAGGACTTAAGTTTGTTTGATGTCAAGTTCTCATGTGCTCTGGCTCATGCCCATAGAGAGGAAGGTGTTGGTGTTCTCTGAGGATTTGGTGTCTGCTTTGGGTCAGGAATGTTTGAGAGGAGTGTCAACTCTCGTGGAAAAGATGATGCAAGTGCAAGTGGCTGCTCTATGTGTTGGGGAAGAAGTTGAGTGATGGGGAATGAAAAGCCATTGGATGACAATAAATTAAGAATATAGGAATTTTATTATAATTAGGAATTATGTTTTAAATAAGATTTGTTTCTTTAATGGCTGGTTTCTTATTTCGTTTGGTTTCCTAAGTAGATAGTACTTTTGCCTACATACATGATTTTTGGGTAATGGTTTTATCGGACAGGAATGTGATTTTGAGTATTGATTATTGCGATATTGATTTGGGATTGGTTCCCCATTTGTTTCGTCCTTTGTTCTTCTTCCCTCCTTGGTGCTACATCAATGAGACTCTTTGACGATCATTCCAAGGGAGGAGGAGGAGGAGGAGGGAGAAGCCATTGCTCTTTCCAATCAATGGGGAGTTCTAGCTTTCTCTGATGTTGAGGGAGACGAAGGGCTAGGGGGCCTTGCTGTTGGGGATTTTATTTATTTATTTGTATATGTCAATGGGGGTTGGGTTTTAACTGAGTGGTAGTGGGGCTATGGAACAGGGTATAGAGATGCTGTATGGGGTTGAGGGTGAGGAAGGGATCTATTGCATCCAGTTATGTGCACACCAGCGACTATCTTGGGCCACAGATAGATCTAGTTCTAAAGCTGGAAGTTTGGAGGAGGCTGGGGATGACCAAAAGGGATGTCTCAGATTGGGTGAAGATGATGAAGATAATAAAAGCTTTTAGCAAATTCTTGGGATTGTTTTGGAAATAGCTGTGTAGTCGTTGTTTGTGATACTTGTAGCAAAGAATAGTTGCTCCAAGTTAGGGGCTTTGGAGGAGTAGGGGTCAGTATTATAGATCCGGAAGAGAGTTGAAAATTTGGAGTGCTCCATAGTGGATTAATCAAGTTAATCACATTGTTAATTCCAATTTATGTCAATCTTGCAATCAAGGGAAATGACACAATATTGCAGTAAATAAGTCAATAATAAGAACGCATTACGTACATGGATAACTTTCGACACAACATTCCCATGGGAAAAACCATGAGGCAACTTGCTGGTGAGAATCTGCTTGAACAAGAGAGAATTTTCGAGACTAGGTTAATGACTTACAAGCCTAACCCAGCTTGCACTAGACTCTATGACCATATGCCTTGAACTTGCGAGTTCGATCTCCATTCACAAGTGACTTTCAAACTCTTGTTGGTCTTCTCTTTTCTAGATCTAAGCTACGTAGCTCCTATAGTAATTGGTCAATGAGCAGGACCAACTAATGCACCAAGATTGATTTTAGTGTTCGCAACGTGTGTGGTTTTTGGGCAAAAACCATCACAATACAGTTTTGGAAATAAGTTTTCATGAAGAAAACATCAGGTCTTCTCTAAATAAAAAGGGCATAAGTTTCCTACATTTTCTAGGGCTTAAGAGAGGCTAGGGCTTTTGAGAGAATAATTATTTTTGTCATAGAATCAAGGGAGAGGTATTTATCCAAAAAAAAATAAAATAGAACCAAGTGAGGTACTCCATTTATAGTTTTTCCTAAACCTAGCTGTGCATGGATGCCACAGTTTGTTGTGTCGCCTGAGTGCTCTTTGATTGCATTTTGACCTCTCTCTCTCTCTCTCTCTCTCTCTCTCTCTCTCTCTCTCTCTCTCTCTCTCTCTCTCTCATGTTAATTTTAAACTTTTAGCTGGATCCCATGATCATTAGGTTCTTAATCATATTGGTTCATCAATTGATTTTAAAGGCGATCTTCTGGTTGGTGTTAAGTGCATCTAGTGTTTTTTAAGGTCAGACGTGCACTAAGGTCCCAAGGTCTCTAGGGGCCTAGGTGTGAGACGAGGTGCAGGCTTCATCAAAGCGAAGCGCATTTTATAGATATTGCATAATTTTTTGTACAATACTGCTACATCCACCGAATTTTGCTCCGCCTGAATTGCCCGAATGAAAACATTATTATTTTTTGTATGAGAAATTTATTGTGTTTTATCTACCATGTACTAACTGATGAGACTTTGTATTTTAATATGAGATTATTATCATTCGACACATTACATCGTGCTTAATAACTTGCACCACATCATCGATGTCAAATGGAGTAAATTCACACTGAACAATTAAAAGCGATTTAGCAATTATAAAATAAATCAATTAAGTATTAAATATTTAAACAAAGAAGGTAAATAAAAAACCAAGTATTTATTTAAGAAATTAAATATTTAAACAATTAGGTAAATAAAAAACCAATTAAGCAAATTAAATTATTTAACAATTAAAAAAACAAAAAATAATGGTATGTAAGTCAAAATATAAAAGTTTATGCATTTATCTTCGATTTGTTGTTTGGGATTGAGGCCATCTACTATGTTACATGGACTCGGGTATGGGTGTTCGGTGCGGGTGTATATTTAGAGGTCGGACTCGGCAAAAAAGAGTCATATTTTTTTATATTTAATCTATTATGTGAGATAAAATGGTACTATATGTAACATATAACGTCAAAAAGGTGTTTTATAGCAATTACACAACAGAGGATACATGTAAGATAGTCTTAAATACAAATATATGAGAAATGTCCAATGGAAAGTATCGAACACATACCCAACACCCTTATCTGAGTGTTGGGTGTCAGACACGAGTATTTGATTTATTTGGAGAGTCTATGTAACATAGGCTATCTATTTATTAGGGGGGTTTTGATAGGATGTGAGCAACATGAAAAACTATAATGGGCTTTATTAGATCAAGGGGTTGATATCATGTCTTTAACAAATTAGGCACAATTGAAGAAGAAGTGTGTCTTGCGTCTCACCTGCCTTGAGCTCCTTGACTGCAACATTAAAGTCACCTTGCCTCTGAAGTGCTGAGGCACCTCAAGTGCGCCTTGGGGCTATGTGTGTACCTAGGCACACCTTTGATAACACTAAGTGCATTGAGTTTGTTTGACAGAGATTTTTCAACATTGTGTAGAGTAATTGGCAATGCATTGTAATCGCAAAGTTCAAGAATGATGAGCATATTACTCTGTGCGCTTGCTCTTTTTTGTGTTTCAAATTTTTTTCCCTTCTCATGGAACATGTGAAATATTATGAATCAATAGAAAAATGTTAAGGACATTATTGTTGCCTTGGTGTTGCATAGGAGATGTCTTATTAAAGGAGGTCTGTTTGTTTTGTTAGTGACATTTGTTTTGTTAATGACATTTGATAGACAAGCTGTGAAGTTGTTGAATATGCTAATGACATTTGGTTATGATTTTAACTTGTATAAGAATTCTTGGGAAGATATGTTGTAGCGTAGAGGAATGTGGAGTTTGTTTAGGATTTGATTTGAATGACAAGTGTACACTATCTAGGCGCAGTTTCTTGGTGTCATGGCAAGCTGAAGACTTGAAGTGTGAGAAGGCAACTTGGAATTTGAAAGTTTCCTCTTGCTAAAAGAAATAATGAAATTATTTTGGTATCCAATCCACCCATCCTGGTAACATCCATTGGCAAGATCCAGATTGGTCAATGGCATTTAATGATTACACTCCATTCCTTACATCATTGGTTTATTTTAGTCTGTTTATGTACCATAATTATTTGAAGATGTTCTTGTGGCATTAATATCAAATGCTTTGTTACAGTGGAAATTTTGCCTTTGTGACATATCATTTTTTCAACCCTTAACTCTGTGCTTGACAAGATACCTATGCTATGTTATTACTCAATTGTCATGTTATCAAATTATTTGCATAATTTTTGTGTGTTTTGATTGTGGCTAATTATGAAGCTGCATGCAGGAGGAGGTTGCTAAAGAGTTTGGTATACCTGTGCAATTTCAGCGTTTTTGGCTGTGGGCAAAGCGCCAAAACCATACATACCGACCTAACCGACCTTTGACACGTCTAGAGGAAACACAAACTGTAATCATCTTCTATTTTTTCATATCTTTCACATGCTAGATAACATGTTATAAGTCAAATGGTGTGGATCTTATATGATACGGGCTAGTTACTAGGTTTGGTTGCAGGTTATTGAAAGTGGAGAAAACCAAAATTGAAGGAGATATTTTTGGCATCATACCCAGATTCTCTAACTTTAAAACATAACAGTTAGAGGTCGAATTGTATCACACAAACCTCAATGAGCATAATTCTTGGAAAATTTCTCAAGATCTGTTATCTAGTTGTATTTAAAGATTTAATAGACATGTTTTTATTGTAACTGAATTATACCCTTAAATTTGGAAGTTTTATGTTGAATTTCTATTAAAGTATTATGTTTGATAATTCATAACCTGCTGCCAATTGATACTAAAAATCTGCTTAAAAGTGTGAGAGATTTGACTCTTTTGCTAAACTATGTTACATGGATTTGGGTACAGGAGATGAATAGGAATTTTGTGTGGATTGGTATCCAATTGTTGCATTCATCTAATTCCCATATCCAAGGACACGGTGATTTGACAAATGTTAATATTTTTTTACAGAATAAAATGATGTTTAAGGTTATGAAAAGCATTTCAGGCATAGTAAGGGAGTTTTATGCTTTATTTATATGGAAAACTTGAATTGTTAGGGATGCTTGTTGGGTGAATGTCCACCTACACATGTCAGACACATTTTTAATCAAGGAAGTCCATTTTACAAGTTTTGAGTTGTAAGAACTTTGACTAGTAAAATCTGAATCATCTAAAGATGTTGTACTAAAATATTTTGGATCTATGGCTCTAGCCTCTAGGTGTTGTACTCATTACACTCAGTGGAGAAGCCATGTGATGACTTAGGGGGTATGTGCCCCCTCTCTAAATTTTTTAACCTTAACTTCTATTTATTATTAAGATAAATTATTTGAATTTGCCTCCCTCTAAAATTTCATACATGTCCCTCCTAAATCTTCATAACCTTTGATTTATTTTATTTTTTTAACAAATTCCCTATAATTTTCTTTTTAATGCTATGTTTGAATCTTTTGAATTTCGCTTCCCTTTGTGCATTGTACTCTTTTTAGTGTTGTAATAGAAAGAATGCCAAAATTACAAGCAATGGGAAGAACAAAAATAATCACAAAAACACGGGTTATTTGACAAATTTCCCCCTTTTTTCATCACCTCTTTCTCACGCTTCCATCCCTCTATTTCTTATGACAACAAAACACCATCCACCGCTAGCGCCACCTTGAGTGTTGCCACTGCCACCACCCTCCACCCTTCCCTAGCTCTGCCCCCACCCTTCATCCAACCAGCACTGCCTGCCATCACCAACACCACCACAACGCTCCCAAGTCCTTCCCTGGTCCCACACTCCCAGCCACTCCACCACCCTTTGCAATGCATCCGTGTCCCCTCCCGGACGCATGTAACCTCCTTCACCCATCTCTCCTCGCAACCTCATCCCCCCTCTAGATTGTGATCGTAAAACCCTAAACATCGCAACCCTTATTCACTGGCCATGGCTGGAGGTTGGGATTGGGGGTTGGGGGAGGGTGGTTACAGTTTTTGCTAGTAAGAAAGAGAGAAATGGCAGAGGGGGATATTTTTGTCTTCCAAAATTTAGACCTCACATGTTTGTCATTATTTTTTATCTTCCTACTTTTGTTGTAATTTAAATTGATTCTTCTATGATTTTGCAATTTTTTGTTTTTCTTTCCCTGTCTTTGCAATTTTCCCTTTAAATTTTTATGATATTTACGTGTATATAGATGAAAATGTTTTTTGGTTTTTTGAGTTAAGTGTATTTATTGTTGTTTTTGTATGAAATACGTAACTCTATGGTTTTATTTTTTTTCTCATGTGAGGAGGCAAAATCCTGGTTCTGCCACTGCAAACATGCTAGTCAATCATACTGGATATTATTTTTTTCTTTTTTGACATTATTATGACAAAAACAAAAGAACAAGAAAGGTTGGATCTTGTTTTGATACTAAGGCCTCGTTTGGGAAGCGTCCCGTTTAGCCAAATAGTTAAAAAGTCACTAAAAAAACTAAAAAGCTAACAACCCATACCAAAAAGTCAAAGATTCTCTTTTCTCTACTTTTTGCATATCTTTTCGTAAAAAGTCAAAAAGTTATCCTAAACATACTAGTTTTTTTTAGTCCATATTTTAGCCTAATAGCCAAAAAGTTACTAAATTGTTCCCAAATGAGGACTAAGTTGAATTGTTGATATGACAACCAACTCATCTAAAAAGCTTAAGCTGTTAGAGAGTGGGGTAACTTTATTAGTTATATGTTCAATAATATTATTTGGTTTAGATGGACTTTAGAATTCAACAGGTTAGTTCTAAAGTCTAGTTCTCAATTTCAGAGTCCTAGTTCTATTCGGGGTAGGAAATCCTTAAAGCTTGTATGTACCATTTTGATTCTTGTAATTATTTGAGGTAAATATGTTTTAGGGGATTTTATTAAGATTTGAAATTCTAATGGGTTTTTGTGATGCAATTTCAATTTCCAACACCAGAGTTTTTTCTTTCAATTCTCTGCAATTTTAAGCCTCTTTCAATGCCCAATCTAGATTTCCTTACTCTTTGTTTTAGTTTTTAAACTCCTCTGGACCTAGCCAAACCAATCATTGAATTATATTACTATAGCACACAAAAGTACAGAGTTGCTGTACTCAGGTACTGTTCCCAAAACCTAGATTAGTTCCAAAATTTCTTCCTTGTCTTTCTTACGTTTTGTCATAAAACCCTACCCATAATTGGCCACCTTTCAACCTCAAAAGCTAACCATAATTGGTTGTAATAAAGTCCTAAACTGCTGCCTCACAAAATTTTGGTGCACAATCTGTAGGAAGACTGCTCAACACTTATCCAACATGACCCAGTAAGTATATCAGCTATAACTTCTGTGATGTTAGATTCACAGAATCCATGTTGTTCGGTTTGTAATTGATTATGTTTTTATGCTATATTATCAAATGCAAACTTTATTCCTTGCTGAGTAAGTCATTTATTGAACTTCTTCCTCATATACTGCCATATGGTAAAGCCTTCATCATCATCATCATCATCAATACCTTTAGTGGTTTTCCCTTGATGTGTTGGAGTTTGTTTCTCATGTTACCTGTTTATGCTAAGATGAATTTGACTAGGATTTTTATAGTTCTAAATTCATTACTTCTGTGTTAGATCTGTATTGTTTTCTGGTTAACGCAACATCCATTAATTATGTTTTGATTATACAGTATCTGTTTTTAGTTTCCAATTCCCAATACCTTTGTGATAATCTATTGCCCGATCCTAGTCATTTAATTCTAGCGGGACTAGATGTTACGGGTTCATGCGGATGACTATTCAAACTATAAATAAATAAATAAGTGCTCCTCAAACTAAATGTGCCTTGCATTGCTTTGTAGGTTGGTCAGTTGAGGGAGATGTGCAATAAGGTTCACAATGCAGAACTAAAGTTGTTCTTGGAAGTGGAGCTTGGACTGGTAATTTTCTTGCACCAATTTTTGTTTTTATAGCTCTAAATTTCTTTTGTGTGTTATTGATTCTTTGTCTTTCAGGATTTACAGCCTATTCCTCCTCCTAACAAGACAAAAGATGATGTTTTGCTTTTTTTCAAGCTTTATGATTATGATAAAGAAGAGCTACGGTAGTTAACTACTTATTTGATAACTTTCTTCAAATTTTCAGTAATTACAAATGATTTGACCTACAATTTATTTTCTTTGCTATTCTAGTTATGTTGGAAGACTGTTTGTGAAGGCTATGGCTAAGCCAACAGAAATCCTACTGAAACTAAATGAAATGGCTGGCTACGCTCCTGATGAAGAGGTTGATCTTTATGAGGTTTGTTTTCCATTACACAATTATGTCTTTTGGAGTGCCACATCTTAGCTGGGTCCTTTTATGAACTCTGTCCATTCTGGTACACTAACCATGAGTGTTGCTTAAAGTCCAAATGGGTGGGGAGGTATGCATGTCAATCTGGATAAAATTCCAATTTTATTGTGGTCTCTGTGTGTGTGTGTGTTTGATGTGCTGTCTTAATATTCCAATTTGAATTGTGTAGGATTAAAAGGTTTGCATTCTAAGCCATTTGATCACCCCGTTTTCTTGAACTCTAAGCCATTTTAGATGTTGGTGGTGACCCCACATTTTAACTCTTGGTGGTGTAGAGGAAACTTCTAACAAAACTACTTAACAATTAGTCTTTTGGTGGCTTTAGACCAAGAATTTTTTTTGCTTTTCGTTTATGGAGGGATGCATTTAGCTTGGTTTTAACTGTAGGCTAAAAGTTAGAAGTGATTTGGGTTTGGTAAAGAATTAATAGGCTAGGGTTTTAGGGCTGAAATTGGTCTTCTTCAGTGCTGTGAATAGTACTGGTAAATATTAACTTGGATGCCTTGTGAAGAAGAAAAGGAGAAGAATTATAAGAAGATAAAAGAAAGAAAAGCTCACCTTGCACAAGGGGTAAGCAAAATTCATATGAAATCATGAATGCATGGTGAAATTCTCATAAACTCAACTCTATTGAATAGAGACATTACAGAAATATATTTCTGGCAATAACGGTTGGAGGGGATCACTCTAATCTGGAAACTTATGGCTCGGACTAAGAAATAATTAATTCAACCAAATTAATAGCATTAGCAAAAGTGGAAAGACCTTTAACTTGGAGAAGAAAGGAGATTGAATGAACTAGGGCTAGTAAACCCTAGAGCACCCCATTTGGGTAGAAGTATGGAAGCCATTTGTTTTCTTTTCTTTTCTTTTCTTTTTATAAAAAAATTCTTCAGTAAAAATTAATGGCAGTAATTTACGGAGATTATTCATAGTGCTGCCATAAGAGAATAAGTGTAAGTAACCAAAAGTGCCTTATCTAGGTCATTGGAATATCTTACTGACAAGGACTTAAAACAATAAATTTCATGGTGTAGCAGCAGTCTGTGGTGTACAATAGACACTTTGGTTTATTTCTGGGTAGATGTCTGGCGCTGTGGTGGTTCCAGGAAGCCAAATATTGTTCTGCCATCCTTTGTGGTGCATCACTACTGGTATTTAGTGATGCAGGATAACTTTAGGAAACTTGGAATATTGCTACCTACAATAGGAATTGTAGTGGGCTCTGGTTGTAGAAAGCTTTTAGAGAAGGTTTTATGAGTGAGAACAGAGTTTCTAGGGTTTCTAGATGTGTAAGGCTAGTGTGAGATGGATTTTCAAATGTTGCAGGTTACAAGATTTCTGAAAGTAGTCGCTTGATTGTTTTCGGCCAACAACTATTTTATGGTATTTAATGTGGATTTAGTGGCCAAAGGGTAAGACAAGATGTTGAAGATGATTTGAATTTGATTGGCTTGGGTTTTAAGGTCTGTTCTATAGCTGTGACCAGTAACATGAGAATAGTAACTCGGATATGTGCACAAAGAAGATGTAGAAATTTAATGTATAAAGAGAAATAGAGAATTGTATTATTGATTGATATAATGTTATATTTATTACAATGATTCATGATTCCTATATATAGAAGAGGGTGAGTGTGTAGTAGGTAAGGAGTAGGTGAAGTGGAGGTGGTAGTGGTGTAGTGGGTTAGGTTTAGTGGAGTAGGTGAGGTGGTCGTGGTGTAGTGGGTTAGGTTTAGTGGAGTAGGTTTAAGTGGGTGAAGTAGGTGATAGGTTTTAACAGCCCCCCGCAAACTCAAGGGGGATAGGAACTAGCCAACTTGAGTTTGGAGAGAGTAACAAAATAAGAAAATAGACGAATACATAAAAGAAAAGAGGATAGGAGACACTGTATGGTCGTGTCAGACCGATGGTGAAGACACTGTATGGTGGTGTCATAACGTTGTAGAGGACACTGGATGGTTGTGTCAGACCGATGTAGAAGACAGTTTATGGGGTCATGTCGGACCGTTGTAGCAGATAATGTTGTGACAGTTGTTGTGACAGTTTACAGAGTCTTGCTGGACCCTTGTAGAAACTAACCGGAATCAATGTCGGGACAGTTTACAGAGTCTTGTCGGACCCATAAAGGAGCTAACCGGAATCAATGTCGGGACAGTTTATAGAGTCTTGTCGGACCCGTGTAGAAACTAACCGGAATCAATGTCGGGACAGTTTACAGAGGCTTGTCGGACCCTTGTAGAAACTAACCGGAATCAATGTCGGGACAGTTTACAGAGTCTTGTCGGACCCCTAAATAGTCGCACCCTCAAAAGGTGTGCCCAATCTGTCAAAAAAGGCGTGCCATCAAAAGGCGAGCCCAAGTCATAAAAAGGTGTGCCGGACATGATGGCGAGGCACGTGAGTGCCTTGGCTGGCGCGCCCGTTTGTCGTCTGGCGTCAAGTGGCGCGCGAGACGCGTGGCTGCCTCGGCTATTTAACCAAGGTTGATGCTGAGGCTGAGGCAGACAAAAAACTTCTGAAAATTCTCTGAAAAAACTCTTCCTTTGCTGAGAGAGAAACTCTGTAATACTCTGTAACCAACCCGTCTCTGAAACACTCAACAACATGGCCTCTTCTTCCCGTCCAGCGACCCAGAACATGGCCTCCTCTTCCCGTCTGCTCACGCTCTTTCCAGAATTGAACGAGTCCACAAGAGAAATAACTAGTGCGGTGGCCAGTGAACCTCAACCAAACACCTCTGGTTTTGCTCCGTTGAACTTTCCGATGCGCTCGGTGGAGCAAAAAATGGCGGTGCAAACTGATATTGAGGCCAATCAGTATACTCTGAAGTCATGTGTGGAAACCATGACTGCGGTCACAAACCTGTCGCACCGGCTGCAGAGCAGGACAAATGAGGTGCAACAGTTAAACTCCCAGCTGGCTCTGCTCCAACGCATGTATAAGGATGCGCGAGCAGAGATAAGTGTGCTAAAGACAGAAAACAAGGAGCTGAAGCGGAAGGCCACCGTGATGTTCCGATTTGGAGGTCCACCATATGCTGTAGTGGAGGAGCAGGGTGGAGTGATCGTGCCCAGTGGAGTGGGAAACACGGAGGCAACACCGTCAAGGGCCGCCCAGGACGGAGGCAAGAAGAAAAGACCTGCAGCAGAGTAGAGAAGAAAATCCTGCCTGTGGATGTGGTTGTTTTTTTTTTTTTTTTTTTTTTGGGTGTAAAATTGTGATCGGGGTTGATCCCCTGATATGAATAAAATGAGTTTGGTGTGCAGTTTCGTCTTCTTTTTTTTTTTTTTTTTTTTTTGTAAAAATAAAAATAAAAGGAAAGAAAACAAGGGATAAAGAAAATAGATAAAAAGAATTGGTAGATGGATTATATGAAACACATCAGTGTGGGAAATGAAATAAAATAAAATAAAGAGTTGAAAAAAGCAGAGGTGGGTGAATAATATAAAAATAAAAAGAAATGAAAAGAGGGGGACAAAAGTTGGTGTCTGGTGTGATGATAAAGATATTAAAAATGTTCTCCTCATAAGAAAAGGAAGTGAGTGGGTCTAGTGTGTCTTTACTTTTCAAAACTCAAAGCTTCCGAAAAAAAAGAGAGAGTCAGTGCATAGAGAGAGAGAGAGAGGTTCGTAGCCCCTCTCCATTTGTGCTGGGTTTGCTGAGAGAGATGAAATCACGTGGGTAGCTTTTCTTTTCTGGAATTCAATAACACACACACACACAGAGGGAGGAACAGAGAGAGAGAAAGATAATCTCAGGCATGCTCACTTGATCTCACCTTACTAGCCATTTTATTGCACTCTCTCTCCAACATTCTCTTATATCTGGCCAAAGCCGGCTGCAAGGACGTCGCAGTGGCTCGGCGCATCGACCGGCTCATAGATCTCAGGCGAGGATCTTGATCAGACCGCAGCGGCGTGCGATCAAGCAGCGAGCTTCGATTCTGAACTCGAAAAATCGACCGGCAAAGGAGATCGGACTCCGATCTGAGGCAGAACAGAGCTGAGGCCCCGAAGTCGCTGAGTGGTTGATGGTGAACGATCTTGGTTGGAGAAAATGGCGATGGCTGATCTTCTCGAAGATGGATTCATTGATTCGAAGGAGTCGTAGAGAGTTGTGTGTGAGTCTAGTGCTTCGATCAGATCGACATCGGATATGAACCGATCGACTTTGACGGCGATTCCGACGGCGGTGAAATCGAGATTTGATGGTGGTAGTGGTTTTGTATCTCTCGTAGAAGAGTACCAAGTGTTCGATGTAATGCCTCAAAGGCCAGTTGTCCATTATGCTCCTCCATACCCAGATGTTTATGGGTCGTCCTATGGTTATAGGAAGCCAGAGACTCGCCAGGTCATACTGGAGAAGAAGAACTATGAGAGCGCTACTGAGTATGCTAACGACGGTAACTACAGAGTCTATGGAGCGGAAAATAATGCTGAAGCCGATGAATTTGTCAAAACCAAACATAGTGGCTACAAAGTCTACGAAGAGGATGTTGATGCTGAAGCCGATGACTTTATCAAGTACGAGCATAAGAAGTGCCAATTGGGCAAATCGATGTCCATGGATCGCTTTTGATGCTCGTGATCAAATGAAACGTCAAGGGCGCGGTTGAAGCAGCGGAGGAGGGTGGAGTCACCACAGAGAAAGAAATTAGTGACGATGAAGATGAGAAAACAAAGAAAGAAGAGTTTCTGGTATGTGTTTGTGATATGTGTTGAAAAACTCCCGCGGGCAGCGAAGGCAAGGTTGCCGGCCGGCTGCCCGGCCGGAAAGAAGGGAGTATAGGCCTAAATCTTATAGCTCTGATACCATGTAGAAATTTAATTTATAAAGAGAAATAGAGAATTGTATTATTGATTGATATAATGTTATATTTATTACAATGATTCATGATTCCTATATATAGAAGAGGGTGAGTGTGTAGTAGGTAAGGAGTAGGTGAAGTGGAGGTGGTAGTGGTGTAGTGGGTTAGGTTTAGTGGAGTAGGTGAGGTGGTAGTGGTGTAGTGGGTTAGGTTTAGTGGAGTAGGTTTAAGTGGGTGAAGTAGGTGATAGGTTTTAACAGAAGAGAAGAAGACGGGTGCTTCACCCACACAAGGGTTAGGCAAATTCACACAACACTATATTAAATTACGACAATATCAACTCCATTGAATCGTTGAGATTACATATATATTTATAGATTAAAGATTCTCCTACTTCTATAATGACTATGACTCAAATTTACAAACTCAGAATATTTGGTGACTACAAATATTCTAAACTAAGACAAGAAGTAAAATTAAAATAATATTACTTGACCTAATTTACAGCCCATGGACTATGACTACTATGGGTGCCTCTAAATGCACCTCAAAAATTTGGTTGGACAGCCACCTCTGTGAACACCTCATTTTCAAATTTGAGATTTGTTTTTATTTTTACACCCTAATTAGTTCCAATGTTACCCCAACCTAACCCCCAAACCCTACCTCAAGCCACCCCCACCCAGCCCTTCCCCCTCACTCGCAACCCCCTAGCACCCCATCCCCTTTGTCGCGACCCCCCAACAAGGTCTCTTCCCCCGTCATATGCGACCTCCCTCCCTGCCTCAAACGCCCCCTCCCACTGTGATCCTTGCGAGAGAGAGAGAGAGAGAGAGTGAGAGAATAGATCTTGGTTTTCTGATTTAGGATTTAGCGAAGGAGGAGGAGGGTGGTTGGGTTGTGATGGTGGCATTGGGGAGGGGGGTTGGGTCGTAGTGATGGTGTTGGGAAGGTGGTGGCTGTGGAGGGTAGGAAGGGGCTAGGGTTGTGGTGGCCGAAGGTGGGGAGGGGTGGGGGCTGGCAAGGGAGCTGGGGAGGAGGCTAGGGTGGTTGCCGAAGATGGCAGCGGCCGAAGCTGAAATGGGTAGAGTTTTAGGGTTTTAGTTTTTGTCCTTTTTGGTAATTTGATTTAAGGTTATAATGGTATTAAAAAATAATGATATAAAGTTTGTCCAATAGGATACTAAAATTAAAATAAACACAAATAAATGCTCAAAATAATTCCCAAACTTCATCTAATGTTTGGAATTGCCAGACTCTTAATTTTACTAGAATGAGATTTCAAATTGGAAACTAAGGAATGTTGACTAATAAGACCATTCCAAATTACTAAAGACTCTTCAAATTACCTAATAACATTACCAATATTATTGACCATGGGCGGGGGGAACTATGTTACTTGTACTCTTCAAAAATAAATCGAGTATCCATGTCAAAAACTTGACACCTAGATAAGGGTATGAGATATGTGCCCAATACTTCCAATCAGATATGCGCTTTGCAAGTACATAAATCAATTCAATTTGTCATATAATTGTTTTTAACAATATCAGTATATGTATTTTTTGCTGCATAATTACTATAAAATGAATAAAGTGCCTTTTCATCCACAAAATAGATTAAAAATGTGAAAATATGATATTTTTTTCCCCACATCATGTATCCTTCAATTAAAGGTTTGATGGGTCCCAAACCCTAGATATGCACCCTCACCTGGCACTTGCACCTGGGTTCATGTAACATAGGCCAGTGTCCGGAAAATCTGCCGTTTGTTAAAATGGCCATTTTTTTGGAAGCTTGTAAATCATTAAATTATAAGCAAAAGTATGGAAGCAGCCAACTAACTATACATAATAATTTACCACAAGACATTATAATAAAAGCTAGTTTCATGAATGAATTTACATACAAGGCCTATATGAAATTCTCAGTTTGCACCTATTCTTTTTTCCATGCTTGCTTCACTTTGGTTTCCCTAGAATTGCATGTCTTGCATTGTTATATCTGAAAGCTTCTTAATTAGGGCATTGTTATGTTCAGGAGATAAAGTTTGAGCCCACTGTGATGTGTGAACCCATTGACAAGAAATTTGCATTTCGATCTAGCCAGGTACAAGTTTTTCATCGTTCATTGTATGGTTTTGTTGCATAGAGGCTTTTGCTATTGACTTTGTTACCTTTGTGTGCAGCTTGAAGATGGGGATATAGTTTGTTTTCAAAAATCTCTTCCAGTTGAGACTGGTCATCAGGTCCGCTATCCAGATGTCCCTTCATTTTTGGAATATGTGCACAATCGGCAGGTATTCCTCTCTGAAAATTTCTATATAAGTCTGCTTATATTGAGATCCCTATACAGTGAATTTCCTTTTTGTTTGTCTTTCGGTCCAGGCATGGTCACGCCTAATATTACCTACCCTGACCTACCACACCCCTATACCACTGGAGTAGAGCCCTTTTTTTACTCTCATATGAATTGGTAGTAGATGGTGCACAAGATGATCAGATGCAGATTTGTTGTGGGTTAGAATGCAGAAGGCTGCACCATGCTTCATTATCTTGTTCAGTTTCTCGGATACTCATTTACTTGGGCTCTTAAGCTAGTAAAAACTACCGTTGCTGTTGGCAATACCTTCTTAGTTTGAAAAACCTATGGCTGCAGAAATCTTATAAACATACCAGAGTCTAGCTGGAAACGAGTTCAAATTAGTGTGCACTTTTTTATTTTCGTATGCTTGTGTATGCATTTTTCAGTATTTTGTGAGTAGTTTTTTTAATGTATTGACTTCGTATGGATTCCTTTGTCCTAGTTCCTCTGTCCTAGTTATGTTTGTGCAGTTGTGGATGGGTCTGGAAATTGGGATAATAACTTTGAAAAAAAATTGAACTATGTGTGCACAATGTGTACAGGAGCAAGAAAAGGGGGAGGGAAGGAAAAGAAATGAAAACTAATCTCCAAACAAGGAGCTCATATCACCTGTCAAATCTATAAAAGAATCGAAAGAGTCAGGAAACTTGTGTAGAAGTCAAAATTGCAGGGCTTGTAACCCTTTTTTTATTTTTTTATTTTTAAAAATAAAAATTAAGCAATAATGTGCGGACGAACTTTATTCCCAAACTATGGTGAAACGTTGCGTTTTTTCTTAAACGCATGACACTATCTGAACTATCTTTTCGTGTTTGATTTTTTCCACAAGTGTTTACATTCAAGTAAAAAACATTGTTAGCACGAGATTGCTAACCACGTTTTACCATAGTTTGCTGAAAAACTTTGTCCGTACACTATTTGTTTATTTTGAATTTTAAAAATAAAAAAAGGGTAAATTACACTTACCTCCCCTAAGGTTTAGCATAATTGCAGGGACCTTCCTTGTGATTTGAAAAATTACTCTAACCTCCTTTACTTTTGAAACTAATATCAAGATTCCCCCTTGGGTCAACTTTGGCGGGAGTTTCTATTTGCACACACCCATTCCCTTTTTTACACATCTTTTTCAATAAATAATTGGTTCGGAAGTAGATTTCCGAAAATAAACAATCGGTTAGGAAGTAGCATTCCGAAAAGAAATAACTTGTTCGAAAGTAGAGTTCCGAATTTTTTTTATTTTTTTGACATTCAACTTCCGAATGTATTTATTTAATGTCCATAATAGTAATTTCACCTAAAAATAAAATTATAATAAAAATAATTTTTATTAAGTGTGTGTAAAGAGGGGAATAGGGATGTGCAAATAGAAGCTCCCAACTTTGGCTTAAACAATGTTAAAATTGATAATAAAATGACTTATTTATCCTTGGCTCTTTCTCATTCCTTTTGCAGACACAATTTTTTTTTTAAAAAACATAATTTTGCAACCATAGATCACTAACCATTTTCTCTCTTTCTTCTCTTCTAGCCGTAGCTACGATTGTAACTGATCAACTCAAAGACTCAAAGCCCCAAAAGTTACTCTAAGAATGGGGGAATTTATTTGTGTATATGTATGTGTGTTGAATTGTTGATGAAGTTTGGAGAATTTATTTGACAATGGGATTAGATAATGCATTGTGGTTGCATTGGTGGTTATCAATAACCCTATCAGTGAAATGTTGAGGAGAAATAGTAAGTGTGTAGAATGAGTTTCTATAAAGAGAGACAATGTGGAAAAACTGTAAAATAAATAAATAAATAAAAGAAACTATATAAAAAAGACAAGGAAAAAATTGAATATATATTTAGTCACTTAGATTTAAAAGTTAACACAAACGCATATATATAGGATCATATGCCCCGGTTATGACATTTGTGATATTTGATTATGATCTATTGTGATGTTGGTTATGACTCATTATGGTGTTAGTTATGACTCATTGTGATGTTGATTATAAACTATTGTGATTATTATTTTGGTTATGATCCAAAAGGTTTTTAATTATACCTTATGTGGTATTTGGTTATGAATTTTTTAAAATTATTTATGGCTGAAAAAGATTTAATTATAAACACCATAAATGTTATAACTTGCATATGGTACACTATTTTGAGAATGTGTATTATAGCATGATTCACATAGATATATATGGAGGGGGAGGTAAGTGTAATGTATTCTTCAATATGTTAAGTAGCTGATGGTTAGTATTGAAATTTGTAGAATAATTATGAATGACATCAACAAAATCTATTTGATTTTTGATGGATGGGTAACGGAAAGGGGTCTTTGTATATTAGCTTCAAAAGTAAGGAAGGTTAGAGTAATTTCTCAAGCCACAAGAGAGGTCCCAACAATTATGCTAAACCTCAGGAAATATAAGTGTAATTTACCTTAAAAAAAGGGTCGAAGAACCCAAAATTGCAAAAAGCTTTAGCATTGCTACGTTAGATTGTTTATTTTTCGGGCTTAACTTCTTGTCATTTTTGGTTGATGGTTTGTAATTGAAGAGGACCTAGGTTGTATCTTAAAGATTGGGACTGGTTGTGGATGTGACCGACTCCCTCAGGGATTGTATTGTACATCAACTTGGAATATATGAACGTTAATAAGTAAAACAATGAAATTAGTAGATACTATGATTAAAAGGAAAGTTGGTATATGATGCTTACAAGAAACCAAGTGAGTAGGGGAGAAAACAAAGGAAATAGAAGTATTAGGTATAAAATTTACTATACCCAAAAAGATAGATATAGAAATGTTGGAGGAATAGTTATGGTTGAACATATTAAACATAATATAGTAACAGTTATAGGAAAATGAGACATAATAATGCTAATTAAACTTGCAGTTAATGAAAATATAATTGATGTGGTTAGCACGTATGCACTCCAAATAGAATTGGATGAACAT
This sequence comes from Camellia sinensis, assembly GCF_055761805.1. Lineage (NCBI taxonomy): Eukaryota > Viridiplantae > Streptophyta > Magnoliopsida > Ericales > Theaceae > Camellia > Camellia sinensis. The sequence continues at coordinate 15,845,981 of NW_028128987.1, read as the reverse complement.
ATGAAAGGATTGGAATCAAATGGATTAGCTAATGCAAGATATACCTGTAGAAGAGAAGATAATTATAGGTGGACATTTTAACAGTTATGTAGGAAAAGATAAGCAAGGGTACAAGATGGGGCATAGTAGATATGGTTTTGGTGACTAGACGAGGCTGGAGATATTATCTTAGATTTGACAATAGTATATGACAACAACATACATTTTTTGTGATTTCTTTCTATCAAATAATCATGCAAATGGTTGATTTCCATGCGATACACTTTGGCCTTGTTTGGGAAGTTGGCTATTTTAGTAGATTATTTTAATTTTTGGCTATTTCAGTAGGCTAAAATTTTTGTGTTTGGGAAGACGGTTGGATTTTTTTGTAATTGGATGTGATGTTTGTGAGAGAAAAGTGAAATGATTATGGGATTGATGTGACATTTTATCTTATTGTGAATTTTAGCCTAAAAAGCCATTTTTTAGCCTTTCCCAAACAAGGCCTTGTATCGAAAGAGTTTTATCAATTCCAAGAAATTTGCCTTTTAGATTGGAAACATATTGTAGTTACCAATACTTTATTTAAAAAGAGAGCAGAACACTTGATATGTAAAGATTGCAAGGTTATCTCTAATGAGATCACTACATAGACTAACCACACTAAATATATTGCAATATTGAATAAGAAAATATATTGAAAACCATTAACTACGAGGTTGAATTGAATCTAAAGGTGAGAAATTATAATTTTTTTATTGGCAAAAAATTAGAAATGCTTAAGATAAAAAGTCTAAAAGAGAAACGTGGATTTGGAAGATGATACTAATAATATATGGAATATAATGGTCGAATGCCTACAACAATTTTTATATTAGATTATTTATCATCAGAAAAAAAAAAAAAAAAAAAAAAACAAAACAACAACAAAACAACAACAACAACAACAACAACAACAACAACAATCTTTATATTAGATTAAGCAATAAAGATAGAAAAAAGTATATTTACGAATTTTTAACTTGAGATAAATAAAAACAAGAGACTTTTAATAAGATTTAAGTGTATAAAAAGTGAAGATTTGAAATTGTTAGTGAAGGATGAGGAGATCAAGTAAAGATGAGAAAGTTATTTTGAAATTTTGTGAAATGAAAAATATTTAGGGGTTGTTTGGGGTGTCCTAAATAAGTGCACTTTTTGGACTAAAAAATTGAGGAAGAAAATATAGATGTTTGGGTCAACTTTTTGACTTTTTATGGAAAAATGTGTAATAAAAAATTGAAAAAATTGATTTGTAGGGAAAAATTAGGATTGGGAGTTGTGTAGCCGTAATTGTTGACTTTTGGTGAATAGTGTTAACTTTTTGAGTAACTTTTTGGCTTTTTGGCTTTTTTGCAATATGCCAAACTTGGCCTTAGAAAGCTTAAGAGGAAAGGAATATGATAGTATTGACGAAACTAGAAAATACGAGTTTTATTGTGAAATAAGAGAATTGAGGTGGAACTTGCACTGAAAAAGATGAACCGAGGCAAGATATTAGGACCAAATTACATCTCTATTGAGGATTGGAAATACTTGGGGGGAGAGGGGGGGGGGGGTGTGTGTGTGTGTTAACAAAATTAATTAATAAGATTTTTGATGACTAGGAAAATGTTAGGCAAATGGAGAAAATGTATTTTGGTACCTAGATATTTGAAATTGCTTCAACTCTAGAGACATTTGCATTGATAAGTCATACAATTAAATTTTGGGAGACTGATTGAGCATTGTTGAAGAGTTGCAAAGATAGTGTTAGAGAATCAGTTTGGATTTATTCTCAGCAGATCAACTAGGAAAGCAAATATAATTGCTATGATTTGTAGAAAATTATAGAAAATAGGAGGGATCTTCATAAGTTTTTTTTATTAATTTTGGAAAGGCTTGCAATAGGATTCGTAGAAATATAATATGGTGTTTTAGAGAAATGGGTGTGAGAAAAGGGTAATGTTGATGCATTTATCCAAAAAACAAAAAGGGTATGTTGATGCGATAAATGATATATGTATGATGGGGTTGTAACTACAATTACATCACCTACAAGAGAAATTGATGACTTTTCAATCAATGTAGAATTGTATCATGGATCAACTTTAAGTCCTTGCCTAATTGTCTCAAGTCTGTAATGAATTAACTGAATACATTTTGGATGATGTCCCATGGTTTATGAATTAACTGAATACATTTTGGATGATGCCCCATGGTTTATGTTGTTCAAAGATGATATATTCTAATAGATGAAACTAAGGGAGAAATCAATACTAAATTAAAAATAGGGAGAGAAGCACTTGAGTAAAAAAATGTTTAAAGTAAGACTCAAACTGAATATATACAATGTATCTTTGGTAACAATAGAAGTAGTAATAATGGAAAAGTGAAGAAGAAAAAAAACTTGTAGATAATAAAGAGTGATCAATTTCGTTACTTGGGTTCAACTGTTAATAAGGATGGAGAACTTTATAGATGATGTGACCCATCAAAATAGATTGGCTCAAGTGGGGGTTTGCTTCTAGCGTATGATGTGATTGACGATGAATACCAACAAAATTGGAAAGGAAATTTTTATAGAACAATTATAAGTGTAGATGCTTTATGGGACATAATATTAGGCAACTAAGAAACAACTCGTTCATAAAATGAGTGTAGTTGATATAAGGATACTTGCATGTTTATATGGTCAGACTAGAAAGATATAACCAGAAATGGATATATTCGTGAAATGGTAGGATTAGCACCAATTGAGGATAAATTGAGAGAGAAATGGATATATTCGTGAAATGGTAGGATTAGCACCAATTGAGGATAAATTGAGAGAGAAAAAACTAAGATGGTTTAGTCATGTACAACAATGACTAGTAGATGCAACGGTAGAAAAGTGATATGATAATCCTAAATGGAAATATTACGGGATGAGAAGACCTAAACTGACATTTTATTTAATTGAACATATAGCTCTTGATCGAGTGAAATATAGGAAAAATGATTCATGTAGCTGACCTCACTTGATTCGGATACAAGGCTTAGTTTAGTTTGGTTTGGTTTGGTTTGGTTTTTTCTTTTTTATAGAAACATAACTCAGTATGCTTTAGTGGAGCTTAATCAGGTTACTGATGTTGAGCCATAAATTCGAGGTGTATAGTTTACCATTGTGTTGACTGGAGTCTTTATGGGATAGCCTTGAATGAAGACCTTTAAGGCTTAAACCCTTAGTTTAATTGGTCTGGTTTTTGTCTTGATATTATATCTCTAAAATGAAATTTTCTTCAACACTGTACTATCACTGAATATTATTGGTATTGTGTAAAGATTAACACAACAGGAGGAATTTAAAAAAATAAATAAATAAATAAAAATTTGTGATACAGTAATATGCCATGCTATGTGGTCTTCAATTCCTCTCAACAGATTTATAAACCTTGTGTTGCATTATTTTATTTTATTTTTTTTTTGTTTTTTGTTTTTTTTTTGTTTTTTTTTTTGGGGGGGGGGGGGGGGGGGTGGGAGCCGAGTATCAATAGTGACTCAATCTTTGATGACCCTTTCTCCAACTTATTGTAATGTACATGTTTGATGTTTTTCAGGTTGTTCACTTTCGAGCCCTGGAAAAGCCCAAGGAGGATGATTTTTGTCTAGAATTGTAAGTGAATAAATAAATAAATAAAAATTGTCAAGGTCAAGGAATTTGTTTTTATTTTTTTTCCTTTCTATCTTAAGAATATCAATGATTGCATTATTAGCCAATAATAACCTACTTCCTGCATTCTTATTCATAACATATTTACTTAAATGTCAAGGTCAAAACTTCATACATATGACGATGTTGTGGAACGAGTAGCTCGCCAACTTGACTTGGATGATCCATCTAAAATCAGGCTTACACCTCATAACTGTTACTCTCAGCAACCCAAACCCCAGCCAATTAAGTACCGGGGGGTAGACCATTTGTCAGACATGCTTGTCCACTACAATCAGGTAATTCATAACATTGCCCTGGGTATTACATGGTGTGAGAACCTGAAATTTTAATGAAATTATTTGAATTGCAACAGACTTCTGATATATTGTACTATGAAGTATTGGATTTACCTCTGCCAGAATTGCAAGGTCTGAAAACGCTTAAAGTTGCTTTTCACAATGCTTCAAAAGATGAAGTTAGTATGCAGACCAAATCCTTTTCATTTTCATTATCTTCAGATTTTGCTACCCTAACCAAATATTATAAAATTGTTTTCATTTTTTTTTCAGGTGTCCATTCACACTATTAGACTGCCAAAACAAAGCACTGTGGGTGATGTTATTAATGAACTTAGGGCAAAGGTAATTTATAGGGCTATTATGTTGTGGTTTTTGCCTGCTATAGTCTGTATTGTATATTATTGGTGAAAAAGACATTTATGAGTTGTGCATAGAGGTGAGGTGCACTCAAAAGGCACTGAGGTGTTGAACTTTAAGCAATACACCTATTATGCATACATCTTTCTGATTAGGTGTTCACCTCAAGGGTAAAAGTTGCACCTTTCACTCATAATGTGATAAGGTGCTCTGTTGGCAAAAATAAGCGACCACTAGTTCCCGAATACCCAAGAGCTATTTCGAATAGATAAAATGTCAACAATTTTTTAGAGTAAATTTCATATAATATACATAAGAATTAGGGATACAAAAAATAAATAAATTTGTATGCATGATGCACTTGCAAGATTTTCCAAACCAATTGGGGATGGTGTTCGATCAAAAAGGTGGCGCTGCTGTTCACTGATTGAACTTTAGGTATCAGACAACCAAAAAGCATCTCCTAAGGAAGTAACCACTTGATTGTTGTAGAAACAATTGTGCAAGTGGACAAGTTGATCGATGTGCACTCGCGGAGTCAGCACGCTACCTATACATATTTACCATAGGCTGTAAAAAATAAAAATTAAAAAAGGAATAAGTAAGAATTGTTTTATGTTTTAGTTCATAAGAGAACTTAGAAGACACTTAATTTGCTCCCAAATCACATATTACACTACTTTTCCAAACCTAAAGTTGACCTGGGGCTTTCGAACCAGAAGTGAGAAGATGAACTCAACCTAGGGTTTTGAACCATAAGATTAACTGAATCAGGGGTAGTTGAACTCTGCTTTGATTTGCGATTTAGGGCTTGCAGCAATGGTTTGATTCGCAATTGAATAGGTATTCTCTTTTTCCCCCGTCCATCTCCCTCTAGTTCAATTTAGGGCTTTTGCAAAACATTTGGAACTCAATTAATTTGTCTTTAGTTTTGCTATTCTAAAATCATTTTTTAATTTATCTTCTAAGAAGCATGGGCACAGACATGTAACATAACACGGATACGACACAGACATGCCGACACACTAATTTTCAAAAAATACAGGACACGACACGTGGGGGACACGCATGAAATATATAATTCTATATTTTTATTATATGTTATATAGATGAATATATCATTCAAAGATAATAAAAAATGCAATATGACACTAATTCCTATAAATTTATATGTTTTTTGTTTTATTATTGTATCTTAAGTTGTTTTGTTGAAACTTGTAATTAGTTTCACATGTGTCTAATCGATATACATGTGTGTTTAAACGATACACACGTGTCCTCTAAGGCCATGTTTGTTTGGGTGAACATGAGCTTGGGATTGGACTAATAGTCCAATAAAATTATTAATCTAATGTTTGGTTAAACAATTAAAGTACGGACTAATTATTTTAAACTTGACTATTAGTTAAGATAAGATACATAATCCAACGGATTCGTAGTCCTAGGACTATTAGTCATGGAAATGCTAATCCAGTCCGCCCAAACAAACATGGCCTAAATGTCTAAAGAGTGTTTGGATTTTTAAAAAATATTAAAAAATAGGACAGGTTTTGAAGAGTGTTGGACACGTGTAGGGGAAGTGTCCAAAGAGTGTTGGTGTCCGACACAGACACGACACGGATATGTCATCTTCTTAGAAGTGTCCATGCTTTTTATCTTTGCTTCAGTTAAATTCTTTTTGGTTTTGCTTGTATGGAAGTTGGGGGAATAGATGATGGATCCTTTCCATCATAGATACCTTGGATGAATTTTATGACTGGAATGGTTTTTATGAATTTTATTTTCTATTTTTTTTTAAACTCTTTTTATGCTATTTTTAATGAATTTAATATTTTATAAACTTCTAAAAAATAAAAACTCAAAAGGCTTATGCATAGCCTTATGAGACGTAAAACGACTTTTATGTATTCATCTTTGAAAACTTGAGCCATTTTTTTCTTGTGCTTATTACATTTGTGTAATTTGAACAGGTTGAGTTGTCTCGTCCAAATGCAGAACTCAGATTGCTTGAAGTTTTCTACCACAAGATTTATAAGGTGTTTAGCTTCATCTTTGTATGCTATAATTGCTTTTTATTTTTATTTTCCTATCAAAGAGCTAAGAAGCACAGACACATCGACATGGAAGTTTTCTAAAAATTGCAAGACAGGATAAGTGAGATGCACAAAAAATATATATATAATTTCATATATTTATTATATGTTGTATACATGAATGTTTCATTTAAAGAGAATAAAAGATACAACACAACACTAACTCTTTACAGGAGTAAGGTTAATATGTATAAATAAATATATATATTTTATCATTTAATCCCAAGTAAATTTCTTCATACTTGTATTTGTTAAGGGATGGACACATGTGTCCCCAAGTGTTCAAAGCGTATTTCAGCCTTAAATTTTTATTAAAAAAAATATTGTAGGACATGTTTGGATGTGTGTTTGACACTTGCCCGACACAGACTTATCACCGTCTTAAAGTGTTCATGCTCTTATAATCTAGAGACAATGAAAGTAGAACTCTGACTTTGTTTTATGATGTACACCATAAGTTGTTAATTGAAGCAACTGCATCATCACTGATCCTTTTATGCCTGATTGTGTCATGGATAATCCTTCTATCTTAACTAAACCAAAAAGAGGGGTTAATCCCCTCAACTATATGAATATCACTTTACTCCCCTCATTTATGAACCTATACGTTTTGACCCCTGTCAATTATAAATAAAATTAAAAAAAAAAACCGTACAAATGCCCTCATTTTGGAGGGGTGAAAAATATGTATTATTATAGTTGAGGGGGTCAAAATGTACGAATTTAAAGGTAAAAAGTGATATTCACTAATAGTTGAGGGGATCTTGGTGTAATTAACCCCAAAAAAAAAAAAAAAGGAACTTCATATTTGAGGAATAGATGGCTTTAAGCCTCCTAAATTCTCTTGGACCTGCCTTTGCACAAAGCTGCTGTTCCTGACTTTCAGATACATGTTTGAGACCATGCTTGCTATTTTCTAAAACCCTTTTGTAGTTTGCTAGCCCTTAATTTAGTCATCATATACATGCAGATTTTTCCTGCCAATGAAAAGATTGAGAACATAAATGATCAGTATTGGACATTACGTGCAGAAGAGGTTTGCTCTCTCTCTCTCTCTACTGTGTTTGGGTACACATGTGGTTGCATGTTCACTTTATGCTTCAGTATCACAAAACTGTTTCCACTGATGGTAAAAGGTGCTGTCTTTATAAGGTGGACCTGACTTCCCTTGGTCTTTCACTGTTCTGATGAATTCAATTGAAACTGCTGTTTTGAATTTGTCTTTCACTGTTCTGTTCTGAGTCCATGGTTTATAGCTGATTAATAATATGTTCTCTAAATTTCGTTATATTGTTAGTTTGGAAGCCACCAGTTGGTGATTAGCTTTGATTTCGAGGGGGCTTCAAGGATTACTACTTGAGTGACATCAAAAAAAACTTGAAATGAAAAAAATTTCTTTATCGAACTTACAAAGAATTCTACTATGCAATTTTATTGTTACTTTTTTGGGTGTGTAAAGATATGCAATGTGCATCTGAAGTTAATGAATGGAAGGATAGGTCTGACAAACTAAGAATTGTTGTTATATTGCTACCAGCTTATGTTTTCTCTTTGTTGCAGATTCCAGAAGAAGAGACAAATCTTGGTCCTCTTCATCGCCTGATTCATGTATACCACTTCACAAGAGAGATGGCTCAGAATCAGATGGTAATTATTAATTAATAATTAAAATAAAATTTTATTATGAACGTAAGATTATCTTTGTTTGTATATCTGCTTTAGTTGATGCTATTTATTGAATCCTAGCTTAAAAAGTACGGACACTTCTAAGAAGGTAGCATATCCGTGTCATGTCCATGCCGAATACCGACAATCGTTGGACACTTCCGGACACGGGTCCAACACTTGTCAAAACGCGTCCTTTTTTTAAAAAAGTTTTTTTAGATTCAAACGCTTGGAGGACATACCTGTCCATTGCTTAAATACACATCCATCAATTAGACACGCATGACAATAATTATAAATTTGAACTAAATAACTTATGATACAATAATAAATGGAAAAAACAACGTAAATTTAGAAAATAAGTATTATATTACATTTTTTATTATCTTTGAATAATATATTTATATATAAACAATATAATAAATATATAAAATTATATATTTCGTGCTTGTGGCCCGCGTGTCCGTGTCCATACTTCTTAGATCCTAGCAAACCTTGTCACTCGAGTTTTCTTAGCTTTGAATTTCTCATTGTTTGTTTCTAGCAGCAGATTCAGAACTTTGGGGAACCTTTTTTCTTGGTCATCCATGAAGGTGAAACTTTAGCTGATGTCAAAGTGCGAATACAGAAGAAATTACAGGTTCCAGATGAGGAGTTTGCTAAGGTACATTTTCGTTTCACTTTATTTTATGTTCTACTAGAAGAGACAGCAACTAATTTCATGTTCTCATCATGTTAAGTTGTACTATTTATTCATCTCTTTTATTCAAGGGTAAATTATGCATATGGTCCCTATAGTTTCAATTGTGCCAATTTTGCCGTTCAGTTTTTTACATTGTGTCAATTTAATTTAATTGATAACATCCACTAAAGAATTGAACAAAATTAAAGGGCAAAATGTCTCATTCAAAGGGAATGTACTATTTCACATCAACCCCTCAATCACTTTGAGAGTGGAGCCTATTTTGACCCTTAATTTCAATCCAATTTCAAAAAAGGGCATTATCAATTGGACTAAATTAACACAATGTGAAAATTTCAAGAGTAAAATTGTTGCAATTAGAACTACAAGACCACATTGACTCAAGAGGCATACTACATGGACTACGGGAAAGGTTTTAAAAAGCGGCCGCAACCGTTACGTAACGGTTTTGGTGGTTACCGCCACCCGTTACGGCCGCTTTTGCAGTGTGATTAAGATTCACAGGTGTGTCGGCTGTAGCGGCTGCCGTAGCGGTCGTAACGGTGCCGTAACAGTTGTAACGGCTTGTTACGCACCGTTACGTAACGGTTCCAAACTGTTTCTTTCAAAAAAACACACAAAAAAAAGCTGAAAATGGTGGAAGAGGGATAGAGAGAAGAGGGAAGATAAAGAGAGAAGATGGATGAGCAAGAGATAGAGAGAGAAGAGGGAAGATGAAGAACATGTTATTAATTTGTTGAAACTGTAAGACCTATGCTATTCTATTCAGCTGCTATCACTCGACCATTTTGTTTGTGTGTGTCTAATATTGTTTGATAATAATAATAATAATAATAATAATAATAATAATAAATGTGGTCATTAAAATGTAAAAAACTCAGTTTATAGTGATTTAAAAATATAAAATATGTTGGATCATACTTAAAAATTTATAAAAATTGATCAATATTTATTTTAAATCCAATAAATATTATCATGAAAAAAAAATATGCGTATCAGTAAGTTTTTTTTAAATTGTGCTAAAAATAAAGAAATTCACGATTCCGGTTACCACAACCTTTACGCTACGGCCATTACACCCCGCAACCGCCACCGCGCCACCGCCACCGCCACTGTTACGGCGACCGCAACCGCTTTTCAGAACCTTGACTACGGGTGTAATTTGCCCTTTATTCAATGTGCTTTTTCAATGGATGTTCCCTATTTTGTGTCATTTCATGAAATCTTACTTTCTTTGGAATTTGTTGTGGCCAGTGGAAATTTGCTTTTCTTTCACTAGGTCGACCAGAGTATCTTGATGACTCTGACATAGTCTCCAGTCGGTTTCAGGTGTGTACTTCCATATTTATTTCGTATTTCTCTCTTTTTCTTTCTTCGTTCTGTTTGTTAGGTCTTCTTATTTTAAAGATGTGTTGGATAGTTACATAAGTCATCTGTCTGCAGAGAAGAGATGTTTATGGTGCGTGGGAGCAGTATCTGGGATTGGAGCACTCTGACAATTCTCCTAAAAGGGCTTACATCGCTAATCAGGTAAACTGCCGCTACGTGGTTGAGTTTATTGTAGTTTGTTGCCGTGTTACTAGTATTGCGGCCACATCTATTGGTAAATAACATGATCTGAATTAGACATTAGGGGACCAACTTTTGCTTGTGTATCTGGTAATACATCTCATGTCAGATCAAGGGTTTGCCTTCTTTTTAGTTTTTTTTGTTTTTTCTATTTACACACCTATAAAAGAGCAGATATAAGATCTTTAGTCAAAATTAATGAGTAGTTGAAACTAATTGATTAAGTTCAAAACTTTTTTGTAATTCTTTGAATTTTTTTCTCTATGAATTATATATATATATATATATATATATATATTAATTACTGTATATGTACTCTTATATATTTCCCACTTTCAACACTAGGAACCTACTTAAAATTATGCAGTCCGTTGAGTGATGCATAGAAGAGATATATACATTGATCTCCATCAACTTGATTTTGATACTGATCCAATTTTGCAGAATCGTCATGCATATGAGAAGCCAGTGAAAATCTATAACTAGGGTGAAGGTATTGGAGTTCTGCATTGCATTTGCTGAACATGGCAATTACCAAAGCCATTTGTTGGCGTACAAATTGGGAAAGTAGCGAACAAAAAAAAATGTTTATGGAAACCACCAACGGAAGCTACTGTTTATATGGAGTGTGCAGGATGTGGTTATCAACTTTGTTAGGTATGTAATTCTTCTGATGTGGATTGGGGGATGATGAGTTTTTCACAAATGTACCGTGTATCTTGTACAGTACAACCCCTCTTAGCTTTGCAACTTCTGTTTGTTCATCAGAGTTCTTCCTTCTGTGGGTGATTGGTTCTTCAGTTTAGTTGTATTCGAGCAGTACATAAAACAAGATTTTGGAGTAGGGAATGTATACAGGGGGTATAGTTGTGGTGTGTGCCTTTTTTCCCTCGTTCATATGTTTGGGAAATGGGGTTGATGGTTTTTACAACTTTCTGGGTATATTATTTTGGGATTTTGTATATGTTAAACTTGGTCAGGCACTGCATTTCTGGTTTGGATTATGATTCTAATTCATATATATAGTCAGTGAAAGAGTGTTGTCGGGTTTTGTTCCAATGCAACATGTTCCTTTTAGATGAATTTGTTTTTCTAATAACAAAAGATGAAGAGGCACTAATGGATACTGAAACGGACACTGAAAACACATGGATGATCAAATACAACTATTATTATGCCCCTGCAGCTGTGGTCAGGCTCATTGATTTGGTATCAACCTGGGTCTTTTTAGGACAGAAGGATAGCCAATTGTGGAACGACTGACTAGGTAGCTAATGTGGATTCTGTCCTGTGGGATAGAGTTTGTAGTTTGGCACCCTTTTGGGCCTCCCCTCTATCAGCGGGGCTCCTCTCTTTTTGATTTCCAAATATTGGAAGGTTGTATGCGAATGACAGGTAGCGTTTGGTAGAGTTTTAGAATTTTGATTTGAGAATAGAGTTGTATTTTGAATCGTGAGTTTTAAAATTATGATTGAGTTTGAAAATTTTGTTTTCGCTTTGTTTTGGAATTCTTGTTTTGGCTTTCTTTTGGGTTGATTCTGATTTATGTTTTCATTTGTTGCCTCAGATGATTCCTTGTCCTCTTGTACTTTTTGTCTTTTATTTAATAGGAATCTTTTCGTTGCCGATCAGCGCGCACACAAAAAACAGAAAACGTTGCCCAAAGTTTTCCTTTTCTTTTGGAGTGCTACTAGCATCTCATAAAATAATTTATTTTAGACTTTTTAATTTTTAATTTTTTTTATTACAATAATAATCTCAAATAAAATTATTATAAAGGACATTATTAATTTTGAGACATATCATCTCACAATTAAATCTACATACTCACTATATAATGAATTAAGGTTTATGAAAGTATCCATCTTGATCATCATCCATTTATCTTTTTCAAATTCTACCTTCAAAACATTCTTATCCTCAAAATCTTGAAAACATTTTTGCGACAATATTTCGGCGAAAACGGTGGCAATCATTTGAGTATCTACACTTCTCTGCAATGACAATGAGTGGAATTTTTTTGGCAACAACTCCATAAGACGAGAGGAATATAATAACAAAAATTAAAAGGAGGGTCGTAGCTTTAATATTGTTCTTAGTTTGGAGGAAGTTGGCCCTGTAAGTATAAGTTTTTTGAAAAAAAGAGCAAAAATAATAAAATATGTTTATCATTATTTTGAGATTGAATTCCTGAATATATGACTGAAATTTGGGAATACAAGTTTAAACATTGTTTATTTGTTCGGATACAGGTAATTGAACATCTTTTATAGGTTCGGACTTGTTTTACGGATCACATTTTGAAATTTAATTTGTACTGTTATTTATTTTAGGATGATGGTGAGTTAACAATTAAAATTTTTAACTCTCGCAGGAATTTTATATTTTCAAGTTCAGAAATATAGGTCTGAACATAAATTATTTGTTCGGGAATACAGGTCTGAACATCAAGGAAACTCGTCATTTTTGGATACAATACAATTCTGTTTTGTTTATGGCTCTTCCTCAATTCTCACCACGCACACCCACCCACACTGCAATAGACCTAAGACAGATAGTGAGAAGAAAGGGAGGATATGTTATGGTAGAAACAAGAGCACAACAAAAGGCTATACCATGTTAAACAAGAGCCGTTGATCCCCAAACGAGATAAAAAAAACAAAAAATAAAGATCTCTCTCTCTCAGTTAGTCAAAAGGTTATACCATGTTATAGTTAATATGAACATAGACAGTATTCTTCTTCTTCTACTTCTTCTTAGTGGGTTTTACTAGGATTTTTTGGAAGGGAGGTTTTTTTGGAAGGTGTGTACGGTGTGCATTCAATAGGTGGAATGTTTAAGGATAATTTTGGTATTATTTGGGGGGATAAAAGAAATTTTAAGGGTTTCAAAATTTATAAGTGAGGTCCAAAAAAATGAAAGGTCCAAAATAATTCATAGAGTGCTAATAGCACTACTCTTCTTTTGATGTGAAAAGAGGGTCTTAGAGTGCCCTAACATATTGTTGACAAATTATTTAGTGCTCTTTGGAGTACTTCTCAAACTCTATTTACTATCCCAATTTTTTTTATTTTTTCTGTGGAAAAAATCTGGATTTGCTTTAAGAGTATTGAATAATTTGTCCATGTTGTCCTTACATATAGCTAGGGTTGCAAATGGACAGAGTCAATCGTTGGTTCGTTAAATTTTTATTGCGTTCGAATTTGAACTTGTTAAAATTTTAATAAGCAAGCCTAAATATACTAAATCATTAGCTGTTTGTTTAACATTTATTTAAATAATAGAATAAATATATTATTAAAAGTAGGATAAATATGTTATTTATATATTTAAATAATGTAGATAATAGCTAACTATAGATAATATATTTATATAATATTGGGGATAGATATTATTATTTTGGCAAGATATTGATTTGTATATATTGTATAATCAAAATTTCAATTGTAACTTTAGTCTCATACGTAAATATGAATTTATAATTTATAATTTATTTAGCTCGTTAAGGATCGTGAATTGACTCCAGCTCGAGTCAAGTCTGAATCAACTTAGCTTGAGTTCGGTTCGTTAAATTTTCATTGAACTCGAGTTCAAATTCATTAAAATCTTAATAAATGAATATACAAAAGTTCGGCTCGGCTCATTTGCACTCCTACAGGTAGCCCATCTATTGTGAAGGGTTTGGTTTTGATATCATTTGTAACACCCTTAAGTCCTTCCATCAAAGACTAGCCAATTATGGAAGGGCTGTTTAGAGGTCATAAACTCATTTACACTGTGTTTAGTTAAAAGATTTGATGAGAGATTTGAAAAGAAAAACAGAAAAAGTATGTGAAATGTAAATAAAATACATTTACATTTTACATAGTTTCACACATTTTTTTTCTTTTTCTTTCCAAATTCCTTTCCCAATTTTTCAACCACACACAACGTTAGATTTTGATTTGAAAGTGCATATTTTGCTGCATTATTGTTGTTTGGGGTGTCCTAAATAAGTGCACTTTTTGTCTTTTTGAACTGAAAAGTTGAGAAAAAAAAATGAATGTTTGAGTTAACTTTTTGTCTTTTTACGAAAAAATGTGTAATAAAAAATTGTATAGCGATCCTGGGTTTTCCCCTTTATATATAGTATTCCGGACTTAGGTTCCGCGGTTGAGTATTGTTGCATTTGTTTCATTTCTGTCCTTTAAATTCCTTATATTTGAGTCTTAGGTTGTATTGGGTAGATTTGAAACATGTTGGTTATGTTTGGAAACCAAGAGTTGATGCCCAGATTTTGGCCTTCACGCTCGAGCGGGGTTTTTGACGCTCGAGCAGACCCTTTTGCTTTTGTTCCTCCACTTGAGCGGGCATTTTGACACTCGAGCATGATTATTCAACGCTCAGTATTTTTTCCTGCAGGTCGTCGGACGCTTGAGCGTCTACTTTCACGCTCGAGCGGAGACCTTCGTCTGCAAAACTTCTGGATGTGTGCATCCGGCGCTTGAGCGGCACTTTTGACGCTCGAGCGTGAGTCTGTGTTTGCCGCTTGAGCACGGCGTTCCACGCTCGAGCGGACTGTATATTATATCAGTCAGGGTTTTAGCTTTTTGAACCACTTTTTCGACCCACTCTCTCTCTCTCTAGCTTTTCAAAACCCAAACTTGAGTGCTTCTCACTCTAGACTTCATCTTCTCTCTAAGAAATCATCTAGTGTTAGTGATCTTCTACCCTAGTCCCTTTGTAAAAAGTGTGGAGCTTGGTGTGAGTTATACTTTGATCCGAAAATCTTTGGGTTTGGAGTACCTTCGAATTTCTTCATCTTCTCCATTGAGCTCCGAAATTTGAGGTAGGGATAACCTACTCCATTCTATGAGTTTTAACATAAATTTTAGTCATTTTGATTAGATGGTGTTGTTCGGTAATTTTGGAAAAAGTTAGGGTTTGGTGTGTAATTTATAGAAAAGGGGTTTTCAAATGTTAAACTCTATGTTTGTTTGACACCTTGGAAAATGAGATTATTGTTGTTAAATTGATGAAATTGAACCTTAGGGTTGATAATGGAAAAAGGGAAAAATGCCCTAATTATGTTGAATAATTAATTTGGGGAAATGTGAAATTGGGTTGGAAATCATGAAATTGGATGGAATTGTAATTGAATGGTGTGGTTGGATTAATTTATCACCCACTTATGAAATTGTTGATTATTTATCTGTTCGATAAATTTATTATCTGTTTAGAGATAACTACTTTGGGCTATCGGTGGAGGATTAGTCTTGATTGTTGTAGACATTGTATGATGATTAGGGAAAACTGAAACTAATCACATTGAATATGTCATTGAGTATGACGGTTGAAATAATACAGCAAATGTGTGTATTGATTGATCATTGTATATGATAAGTGTTTAAATACATTGTATATGTATATTGTTTAGGAGAAGATAGGGGATACACTCCGTGGTTTGGAAGGAGATAGAGGATGGACTCTCAAACTTGTTTGGGAGGAGATAAGGGATGGACTCTCGAACCTGTTTGGGAGGAGATAGGGGATGGACTCTCGAACCTGTTTGGGAGGAGATAGGGGATGGACTCCACTGATACAGCAAATCTGTGTATCACTTGAAATATGGAAGTGTTGAAGTATGGAAGTGTTTTAATATGAGTTATATTCTCATGTGAATTGTGAAATATGGAAGTGTTTTAATATGTGTTATAGTCTCATTGAATTGTTTGGCCAGGTTCTGAGCCATAATTATGAATCGAAACTGTATAAGTGAAGGAAACTGAAATGAAAAATGGATGTACTTGATGTTGAATTGAAAAGTGTTGTAAGTTGGTTTATAAGTGTCAACCATATATCAATTGCTATTGTTTTAGTTATTTCTCATACTTGGTTTAGTATATCTCTACTGGGCATTGGCTCACCCTATATGGGACATCATTTTCAAGTTCAGGTGATATGCCACCTCCAAGAACATAGCTTGGGAGGCTTCGAGGCTGAAGATCCCTTTTTGTTATTTACCTTTTTGTGTATTACATGTGAATTCAAGCCGAGGGCTTAATGTGTATGAGTTAGTACTATCTTTTTTGTAACCAAGTGTTGGCTTGGAAAGTTGTAAGCCCGTAGGGCATTTACTTTTGTTGTCAACATGTAATACTTTTGTGATAAATACTCTGATAAATAAATGTACACTTATTCTCTTGAATATATTGTCAATTTCTTGTATCATGAATATATAAATTATGGGTTTATTTTGAGGGCATTACAAATTGTATAAATAAAGTGTATAGTGGAAGAAAGTGTAGTAGTTGTACGGTTGCCCTGCTGCCCCAGCATGTCTTACACAGAAAATAATTGCCTCATTCGGGACAAAGTGTTTAGACAGTGATGGTCGGTTCGTGGGGCCCACCATGGGTCCTATTTTAGTAATCTGAACCGTTTAATATGTATAACTCGTTGAGTATTATATGCCTGTAAAAAATCACGTTGATCAGATATCGATAGCTATATGATCGGATTAGTTTTTTTTCAACAGTTAACTATCACACCATCCGTTTTGTTTATACAAAACTAATTTGATCATATAGTTAATGATATCCGATCAACGTAATTTTTTACAGGTATATATTACTCGACGAGTTCTACATATTAAAACGGTTCGGATTATCAAAACGGAACCCTTAGTGGGCCCCCAAGGGCCTAGCATTACCATCGAACTTTTTGGCTTTACATATTTAATTTTTTTTGGACCAAAAAGTGTATAATGGCCTACAAGTCTCACAAGTACGGCTACAGTATCTAAGTGCACTTTTGTATTATAAAAATATATAAAATATTTTTAATATTTTTTATTTGTGAATAGTAATGACTTTTTTGCTTTTTGTATAACTTTTTGACTTTTTAAATTATTTTGGACTTGTCAAACCAGCCCTTAGCCTTTAAAAATACATTTTGTTAAATTTTGATCTCTAAAGTATTATATTATTATTATTATTTTCACTTTCAAAAATAACCTTATTGATTTTGAGTAACGATGGCGGCAGATACTGACATGAGTAGATCACATGTTTTGAAGACCAAAATAGAAAAATTAAAACATTGCGAACTCACATATTGCATATTTTAAAGACTAGTCGTGTTATTTTAATAGTGTTAAAGTATCAAAATAATTAATTCCATTCACATAACTTCCTATTCTTGGGTTGATTATACATAATAATCTTGCATTTTTACTAAAAGTTCATTTTGATTTTTTATTAATTTTTAATTATAATAATTAACTTCTTACACTTTAAAACAAAGGGTAATGTTAGGGATATCACATTTTCTACCAAATAAATAATCAAATATCTAACATGAATATGAGGTCCGCAATTCTATAGACCCTACACTCATGTGAGTTATTTCGTCATTTATTTAATAGAAAATTAAAAACCTATAGTATTTTCCTAAAGTTCATTGCTAATAGGACTTTACATTTTAATCTTTTTTATGATTTAGTCCAAAAACACTTTTACCTACTTAGATTTAAAATGTATACATAACCTTCTCCTGTTATAGACTAACTTGCAAAATCCTACTTTGGGGAGCTTCTATATACACACACCTAATCCCCTCAATACACACACATAATGATATTTAATTTTATTACAATTTTATCCCCAAGTGAAATTACTATTTTAGACATCTACCAAATTCAAAAGTCTCAATGCACACATCCAGACTTCACGTTGAAGCTGAAGCTCGTCCAGGTTCGGCTTCTTCCATTGAGGTAGAAGTGAATGCACTCATTCATTAAGTACCAAATTCAGCTTCTTCCATTGAGCTAGCAATGAAAGCACTCATTCTTCAAGCTCAAAGTTCAGCTTCTTCCATTAAGGTCCAAGCTCATAGCTTCCCAACCTTCCTCATTCATCATTGGTATAGAGGATTTGCTTTCTGAAAATCAGCAAATAAGTGTTTATGAGAAACATAGCGAAAGAAATGTGAGTTTCTTTTTCTTTTTTTTTTCCCAGCGTCGTTCGGATAACCAGAGCCGAATTGTGTTATTTGGTTCAGAAATCTACTACCGAAATAATTATTTATTTTCGAAAGTTGTTGTCCGAACAAAGTAATAAATTTCGGAAGTTGTTGTCTGAAAAAATTATTTAATTTCGGAAGTTGTTGTTCGAACAAAGTTAACTTTTACAACATTCAACTTCCGAAAGTTGAAAATAAATTCGGACAACTACTTCTGAATGAAGTAAAAAAAAATTTTTGCAAACTGTATACCAAATTTATAGTTTCGAATTACAAATTAATCTTTATAATGCCATTAAAAATTTGTAATGTTATACAAAACATGCAGGAATATGTGCCAACTCAAGGAAATCAGGTTTGCGCGGATTTTGTGTTGGATTACACCACTCAATTCACAACTGAACATGTTCACTCTACGAAATTATAATGATTATGTTTCGAATTGCTCACCAAATGTAAATGTTTGATAATATTTATTTAACTTTGTAGGTATTCAAAAGTAAGGATGAATTGCTTAACTGGGTATGTAAAGTTGGAAAAAGAAATGGTTTGGTCATTGTAATCAAAACATCAGACTATGGTGGGGGAAAAAAAAAGACCCAGGATGTGTCTTGCTTGTGAGAGGAGTGGCCAATATAGAGCAACAAAGAAGTTAAAACATGATGGCAACAATACATCAAGAATAACCAGTACGAAGAAGTGTGGTTGTCCTTTTGATATGAAGGCTCACAGGTTTACTACACATGATGAATTGACATTGACCGTTGTATGCAGATTGCATAATCATCTACCTGCGGAGCACCTTGAGGGACATTCATATGCGGGGAGGCTATCAAAGGATGAGAAAACATTGTTAATGGATATGTCACAGAGCATGGTTCAGCCAAAAGAAATCCTAGTAACCTTGAAACAGCGAGATGCCCTCAATGTAAGCACACTTAAAACCATTTACAATGTACGCCATCGAAACAGGGTGGTACAGAGAGCTGGAAGATCACAGATGCAACACTTATTGGGTGAATTGGCCAAGTATAATTACATTGAGCGCCATCGGTCTGAAGAGTCCACGATGACTGTGACAAACTTGTTTTGGGCACATCCTACCAGTTTGGACTTATTTCGGTCTTTCCCACGATGACTGTCGACTGGGATGATGCCTATGTGCGTCGCATTCAACATTTCAAGGACATTATTCATGATAATGTAGCTACTCAAGAGACTTTTGATGTTGTTGATGTCGCATGACACATGTATGCATTTGACAATGTTAGAATTATGGAAGAAATTAATGGATGTGTTTTTGATGTTGATGTGTTATGTTTTGCAATGTGGATTAAATGTTATTGACCATTGTTACCATTCCATTGTAATAAGAAAATATCATTTACAAAATCAACGACCATTGTTACCATTCCATTCTAATAATAAAATGTCATTACAATGTCATTACAATACCATTGTTGCCATTCCATTCTAATAAGAAAATATTAACCACTGTTACCATTACAACAATGTCATCTTACAAAAAACACCAAAAAAAATTCATCAACTAACAAAATAACATGTAACAAAATAACATGTCACGAATCAGCTGTATGCCTACGCCTAGGCCTACGACTGTATGTCAATGTCGAAGATGGAAAGCGACCTCCAGCAGAACTAGGTCTAGCTTCGTCAATGTGCTGACTTTCAAGGACATGCGTCATACTCTCGATAGCTTGGTAAAGTCAATAAGGATGTCAAATCCCCTCCTCATAACCAGCGTCAATAATAGGATGTGAAATCTGTAGTGCATGTGCAATATGCTGCATTTGAAAAGAATATCACATTTTAGGGAACATATCAGAAAATAAAAAGTAAGTTACATATGCATAAGAGAGGATAATAGATTACATCCGCATATTCGCTGAAATCCTAATGGTCATGGACACCCGGTTCATCAGTGTGCTCAACATATAGGTGCGTGATATTCTTATACCAATCCATGTAACTCGGTACACATTCCCAAGGCTGACGAACTGGTGTGCTCCTCCGTTGCTCAGATAACACGTGGTTATCCCAAGCCTCCCAGATCCTATCCAAGTATCTATACATGACTGCATATTGTACGGATATGTTGCCTCGCGCACCACGACTAGGAGCTAGCGGTGCATCAGGGATGGTTTGAACCCTGCCAAACTGCCTCAGAACTCTATCTGGATGATAGGGTTCGACAACGTCTAAGCACTTTAAGAATCCATGGTAGAACATAACCGGGTTACATGGATGCCGGTCTCTGCAGCTGTGGTATAGATCCCAAATAACCTGTAAACGTAAAGTGTTTTTGAATTAAAGTATATAAAGGGTAAGATAAATGGAAAGTGTTAAAATTATCTCAGGATGAGTAAGCTTACATCAGTAGCCACCAAACTGTCAAGCTCGGCTCGAAAAGATTTCAAATGATCAATGGAGGAACCCGCATCTCTCCTAGATGCCCAATGGTACACGTGTGGCATGTCTTCATTGTAGCCCATGTTCTGGTGAGGTCGGAATACTCGGAAGTGCTCATAAATCCACGCCTCCAAAAAAGTCATATAACCACCCATCTGCTTAACCCCAGACTGGCTAGCATACCCCAACTGTCTGTATAAAAATGCTAACGCAGCAGCACCCCAAGCGTAAGTATGAATGGATCCCAAATCTATCAATAAGCCAAGGTAAACAACAGGAACCCTGCCGCCACTCTTGTCACTAAAGAGTGTACATCCTAACAGAAAACAACAAATAAGCTCTAGTAGCGCACTGTATAGCCTCCTCGGGGTCTGAATCTGTGACACCAGCAAACTGACTTTGCAACCAGTCAAGCCTGACTGAATTGCCACCAGCAGAAGAAACCTCTTCATGTGCTGCACGTTCAGTAATCCCCAAGCCATAAACGAGTAATGTAACTCCATAATGATCTGTCACATCTGGTACGCTGACTGATTTGCCTACAATGGGAAGGCCAAGAATAGTGCCAACATCATCCAGGGTCAAGGTCATCTCACCAACTGTCATGTGAAATGTGTTCGTCTCAGGTTGCCATCTCTCAACAAAACTGGAGATTAGAAGCTTGTTGACGAACGGATAAGTGCAACGAGCTAACTGTGACAGCCCAAACTGCTCAACAATGGCTTTGAATCTGGTGTTGTTCTCTACTGACCACCATGGCCATGCAAGGATCTTGGAAGAGTGATTATGACACTTTAGGGGCCCTCGTTCCTATAACACAAATGATATCTCATTAGAAACTACCATACAACACACACAAAAAAAAAAAAAAAACTCATATACAAATGAATTTCACTTTTACTGAGGAATGTTTACCTCCCCGTGCCAAATAGCTGCAGCCACATGACTATTGAAACTCCGCAATATTGATGGATCAATCGGTCCACTTGGAAAAGCATGAGTAAGGTACTCTTCCTGGACAGTAGGAGAATCGGATAAAGAGGCGTCCTCCACAGCAATGTCAGGCATATCATCACCTTCAACTCGTCTTTGGCTTTGGCTTCTACTTTGACTGGCACTGGGGATATCATATTCTACTGAAACTGGATCACGACCTCGACCACGACCTCGACCTCGTCCTCGCCCACGCCCTTGTCCCCGTTCATGGTCAACATCTAATTCACGACGTCGTCTATTTGAAGCAGTAGGTGGGACACGTTGTTGATATTCAAAATCCATATTCTCTGCAAAAATTAATATACCCAAACAAAATAAAATTAAAAAAAAAATAATCGATCCTAGTGCATTACTAATGCTCTTATTCCCTAATTCTATCCCCAAACAAAGCTATACCATTTTTCAATTCCATGTTAGTACCCATTGAAGGTCAATATGAGATTACCACAAATGTAAAAATAATACACAAAAGAAGGGAGAGAGAGAGAGAGAGAAAAAAAAAAAACACTCTTTGGAAGTTGAATACTGAAAGTATATATACTGTTTGGAAGTTGAAATTTGAAACAAAAAATTAATTTCGGAAGTTGATTGTTGTTTGAATTTATTGTATTCGGAAGTTGACTGACGAAATAATCAAAAAGTTTCGGAAACCTACTGTTGAAATAAATCATCAATTTCGGATTCCTACTTCTGAACAAATTCCTTAATTTCGGAAACCCAGTTCCGAACGGTTTGTTTACGATCCGTGGGCCTTCGTTCGTTTTCAAAATGAAAAAAACAAAACTCTATGTTGCAAATCTTCAACCTTGATGATTCAAAAGTAAACTCACCTAATGAGGATTGAAAATGTGATGGAATGTTTCAATGGGGTGCAACTTCGTGGATGAAATGATTCAATGCATTTGCACACCTGGGTTGCACACAGCAAGCTTTTATGTGATGGAATGCTTCAATGTATTTGCACACGGTAAGCTTCAATGGGTGTGTATATCCTCAAGGTTAAAGATGTAGCTTAGCTTCAATGGGTGTATGTATTTGCACCGTTGGGGGAGCTGGGTTTGGGGTCGGGGAGGTGTGTGTGTGTGTGTGTGTGTGTGTGTGTGTGTGTGTGTGTGTGTGTATGAGGGTAAATGTGGAATGAACCGTGTGTGTAGTGAGTAAACTACTTAGGAATTAAATTTTTTGGTGTGTGTAGTGAGAAAGATGTGCAAAGAGGGTATTTGGTGTGTGTAAATAGATGCTCCCCCTCATTTGTTAACTGTTTTTGTTAAAAGTCAATATTACCCTTATTTTTTATTTAAATTTCTTCTCTGCACAATAAGACCCACCATAAAATTGGTTATAATGTCAATGTTATTGATAAACCGATAAACATTTGGAATTTATAACTTTACAAATATGGTTGGAAGTTGCTTCTGACCCCGTTTAGTAGAACTGTGGGAAAGTAATTATAGATTATGATTTAACAAATTATAGATTATAGCTTTAAACATAAACTATTAACCTGTTTGATGCAACTGTGGGATTATGGATTTAATTAGTAGAGTAGTGTTTGGTTGAATAAGCTGTAAAATAGCCTTTTGTTGTGTAATGTCCTTTTTGCTCTTTTTGCCCTTTTTTCTTTTTCTTCATTTTATTTTATTTTTCTCCTTATTTTCTTTTCTCTTCTTTCTTTTTCTTTTTCTTAATTGTTTTTTATTCTCCTCTTAATTGTTTTTTTATTCTATTCTTTCTTGTTCTTCTCTTCTTACATATTTAATTATATTCATGTATTTATATTAATTGTGACTTCATTAATTAATATCAATTAATACTAAAATTATTATTTAGTATCAATTAATATAATCAATTTTTTTTTCATTAAACAATCAATTTTTTTTTCATTACAAAACCCTAACTGCCGGCCCATTTCTTCTCCTCCATCCGTACGTCGTCGGCCCCCTTCTTCTCTTCCTCATTCTCTTTCGTTTTAGACTGACGACCAGCTAGTTTTGCAAAACCCTTCTTCTCCTTCTATTTTTCATCCCAATCATGAAGCTCTCGTTCGCGAAACCCTAGCCACCGGTTAGAAATGGCATTGATGCGCGAGCCGTCGATGCAGGTACGAGAGGCGGCAGAGAGAGAGTGAATGCCAGAGATGATTTCTGGTTTCAAATCAAGATGGAAAGAGAGACGGAGATGGAGAAAGAGAGAGAGAGGGAGAGCTCTCGTTTGTGAAACCCTAGCTGCCGGTCTGAAACAGCGTTGATGCGCGATGGAGAGAGAGCTTTGGTTCGTGTGTGTATGTGTGTGTGTGTGTGTGAGAGAGAGAGAAAGAGTTGAGAACAATGTTGAGGAGCCAGAAATCGCCCCTCGCCGGAAATTGCCCCTCTCTCTCTCTCTCTCTCTCTCTCTCGAGTGAACAGTGCTGAGAACAAGGCTTATATAGTGGGTTTTTGGTAATAATTGAAATATCTGAGGGGCATGTAAGTCATTACACGTCTCAACAAACAACTGTGTGCATAATCAGTTTTCAAAAGCACCTAGGAACCAACTCAACAGATTATTGCTGAAATGGCTTAAGTTTAGCTATAATCCATCCCTCATAATTTTTACCAAACACTCCAACATGACTTATTTTAAGCTGTAAATTGATTTAAGTTGCAAATAAGTTTTACCAAACACCCTTCTAACATTCTCAAAAAATTAAGAAGTTTTATTTTTGTTTTCCAAAAGTATTTCATATGTGTGTCAAAATACATGTGTGATTAAGAAACGTATTTGTAGATCATTGACTCCTTTGGGCTTATTGATTGAGAAAGTTGGGGTTGTTTTAAGTGTCTATCCTTTATATATATATTGGTGTGTGTGTGAAATGATAAGGAGTGATGCTTGGTAGCCAATGGTGGTTCTACCGGGGTATAGAGAGAGAATATGAGAGGATGTAGTGTTGAATGGAAGGTGGCGTAAAAAAGAAAATAAGAAAAACAAAAATAGCGAATGAGGGCAAAAGTGTCATTTTATTAGCCTCACCCTAACAACAGACACTCAATGTAAGACACTCGATTTAGGAGTAATTCTATTCGCACACTATATTTTATCTCAATACACACCACTTGTATGGTTCGAATATCAATTTCTGAATAAAAATCAATTGTTTTAGCAAAAATTTCATTCGATAGTTGATATCTAAACATTTGTATTTTGTTCGAAAATAGATATCTGAATGACACAAACGATGTATGCTGAGACAAAGTAGGGTGTGCAAATAAAATCACCCTCAATTCAGTATGCATAAGACATGTACTATTAAATTTGATAGAAACTGTTACTTTTATATTTCACTCAATATCAAAAAGAGGTTACTTATTTATTTTTTTAAGAAGCAGAAAAATAGACAATATATTAAAAGAAAAACAAAGTATAAGAAGAACAAAAAAAAAAAACTATTACAAATTACAAAAAAATCTCAAAAAATAGTCGCGATTTGAAAAGACCACAGATCTACTTGCAGATGTGGATGGAAGGTCTATCTCAAGCATAAAACCATACATTCGCTATCACATAAGACATCGTCCGCTGCCACAGTTGCTCGAACTCATTGCCACCACTACACCAAAAGGCTGAAACGCAAGAAATCCACAATAATAAAGAAACCAATAAGAATAAACCAAAAATCTATGTAGGAAATGAAAGGAATATTACAAAATTCTTATTTCTAACATGGGTAAATTACACTGACACCCGTAAGGTTTATTTTTATTACATCTCCCCTTCTGAGGTTTAAAGTTTCATTTTAGACATTTCTCTCAGCAATTTAATTTTTTTAAATATCAATTTTGCCCTCATTGGGTAAATTACATTGACACCCCTCACATTTTAGAAATTACAATCCCCTTCCTAAGGTTTAAAATGACATTACCAATTGCCCCCTCAGTTAGTATTAGTTGGAAAAAAAATTAATTGAAAAAAAAATTTATTAGTAAAATTTTTTAATTTTTTTTTTAAAACCAATGTAAACTCATTTTTTGAATTTACGTTTTTTTCTCAAATTTACAAACTGAGACAACCATTGATAAATCAAAAAAATTATCAAATAAGTTTTTATGACATTTTTTAAAAATTTTTGTAAATATAAATGGAAAACTGAAAACGAAATGGTTACAAAATAGGCCTCAGATGGTAAAAATATCATAAAATTAACAAATAACTAAATAAGTTACTAACGTAAGAAATGACTTATCAAAAGATTCCTAGACTATGTATGGTTTGATTTTTAGAATTTTTTTTTTAAAAATTAAAAATTAAAAATTAATTTGGTTAGGAAATAAAAAATAAAAAATAATTATCATTTTAACTTTTGAACCGGTTATATACATACGTATGGTTGTTGCAATCTAATTTGTAAAAAATTATTTCTAATCACTCGAAAGATAAAAATCATATAAAAATGATAATTATTTTTTATTTTTTATTTCTTAACCAGATTAATTTTTAATTTAAAAAAAAAATTCTAAAAATCAAACTATACATAGCCTAAGAATCTTTTGATAAGTCATTTCTTGCGTTGGTAACTTATTTAATTATTTGTTAATTTTACGACATTTTTACCATCTGAAGCTTGTTTAGTAACCATTTCATTTTCAGTTTTCAATTTATATTTACAAAAATTTAAAAACTATCATAAAAACTTATTTGATATTTTTTTTTAGTTTATAAATGGTTGTCTCAGTTTGTAAATTTGAGGAAAAAATGTAAATTCAAAAAATGAGTTTATATTGGTTTTTAAAGAAAAATTTAAAATTTTACTAACAATTTTTTTTTTCAATTAATTTTTTTTTCAATGAATTTTTTTTCCAACTAATACTAACCGAAGGGGCAATTGGTAATACTATTTTAAACCTTAGGGAGGAGATTGTAATTTTTAAAATGTGAAGGGTATCAATGTAATTTACCTAGTGAGGACAAAATTAGTATTTAAAAAAATTAAATTGTTGAAGGAGGAATCTATAATAAAACTTTAAATCTTAAGAGAAAAGATGTAATTTTTAAAAAATAAAAGAAGAAACTATAATAAATATAAATCTAAAAAAGTATCAGTATAATTTATCCTTCTAACAAAAAAAAGTTCATATATACACTTTAAAAATGTGAAGGAGGTCGATGGACCTTTCGCAAAGCACGGCCCAAAATCACTTATAAAGAGCTGGTTCGAAAAAACAAAATCACTTATAAAGAGAAGCTCTTGCCACTATCTCTCCCGGAAACTTTAGGTCATGTTTGTTTGAGTAGACATGAATTTGGAATTGAATTAATAGTCTAATAAATTTATTAATCCGATATGTGGTTAAATAATTAAAGTACGGACTAATTATTTTAAACTTGACTACTAGTTAAGATAGGATGCATAATCCAATGGATTTGTAATCCTAAGATTATTAGTCATGAAAATGCTAATCCAGTCCGTCCAAACAAACATGGCCTTAATGTGCAAGGAAGTTATATGTAAAATGTTATTGAGATAAATCTGAAGGAGGTAACGTGCGATTAATCTTTTTTTTTTTTTTTTTTAATATTATCAGAGCTCTTTTACTTTTATTAAAATTTCACTTTATATATATATTTTTAATCAAAATCCCATTTAGTCATTTCACTCTTAGGAGTTGTTTGGAATGACTTAAATAAGTGTACTTTTTGTCTTTTTATGAAAAGGTGTGCAGAAAAGTAAAGAAATGATGTGATGAAAAAAAGATAAAAAAATAAAAAGATTAATTATTTGCGACTTCTCAAACTTGGCTTTAATTTGTGTCAATCTCATTAAATTGTAAATGGACGGAAACATAACATTACAAAAGGTTTGACTCTTACAAACAATTGAAAATTGAGGGATTAAAAAAATTCCATAAAAATGGATAAATTATACTTTTGCCTTTTATAATTTGATTTAAAATTTACTAGTCCTTATTAGAACAATTTAGTCTCTATATTTTAAGTCTAGTTTTAATTTGATATTTTCATTCAATTATCAAACTAAAATTACATTTAAAGCATAAAAACAAAATTGTTTAAATTAAAACATGATGGAATAAAATAAAATTTAAATCAAACTATAGGAACAAAAGTGTATTTATTCTGTAAAATTATAGGGATAGTAAAGTGTAATTAAGTATTTATTTTACAATAAGGATTTAATCCAGAATAATTTGAAAGGAGAAATAACAAATCAAGGTTGGAAAAAAAAAAAATCAAATTAATAGTAAATTTATCAACTTTAATTACTATTAAGGTATAAATTTTGATAATTATTTTTAAGAGTAACATTAGAGGCTTCAAAAGATTTATTAAATTTTTTAACAAATATTTTACATGAAAATGGGACTCGTATGAAATTTATATGGTGTGTGTCTCACGTCCATATAAAATATTTAATAAAAATTTTGATAAACCTGATAGGTATCTAAGCATTTTCGTATTATTAAAAAATTGACTAATTATTTTTAAAAAATTGACTTTTTAATCTGGGAAGCTGAGCTCCACACACACATATACACACAAACTACCAATTCTCTCTCTCTCTCTCTCTCTCTCTATCTATCCATGGCGACACTCTCTCAGTCCTTGCTCCATAGACTCCACTCTCTATCTTCATCATCATCATCATCATCATCATCTACTTGTACAAGTCTGTTATTCCATTGCTCTCTTCATCATCTTCCTGGACAAGTTGTCCCAACATTACCAGAAATCCCCATCTTGTCCACTGCTTCTTATTTTTCAACCTCCAAACTCCAATTCATCCACCACCCAACCAAGCTCTTTCTTCACCCATTGCTATTTTTGAGCAGCAGCTTCGATGGCCCTCTCGACACCCAGACATTCCTCGCCACCATCAGCGTCTTGGCCGCCATTGCTCTCTCCCTCTTTTTGGGTCTCAAGGCAACCTCTCTTCTCTTCTCTTACTGTGCTTTGTTAATTTCACTTTCATCCTTTAAACTGTCATCAATTAGTAGGAGAGTAATTACAATTATAAGATACATCAAATTGGTTATGGGGTGTAATTTGTTCAAAATAATAAGAAAAGTAGGTGGTTGGTTGTATGGTGTATGTAAGTTGTTTAAATTTTGAAATGATCTTTTTGCGATGAAATCAAGTTTCAACAGTTATTAATGTGTAGAATCATCTCCTATGTAAATGAAACTCATAGTATAGGGATGAAATAGAAATTTGGTTTTAGGGGATAATAGAGAAATTAATCCTTTTCTGGAAGACATTTTCTGGGAAATTGAAGTTTTTATGTTATATTTTATGAAGCTTGCTGTTTGTAGATATTAGGAATGAGGGTTATATTTTAGGTTTTGTTGATGAATAATGGGTGGGATCTTTTTGTAGGGAGATCCTGTTCCTTGTGGGAGGTGTGCTGGCAATGGTAATCTCTTTTTTCTTTGATAATCTGATTGATGAGCTTATTGTTATTTTTAGTTTAATCATTTTTGGTTGATTCATTATTTTCAAATATGTTTTATATTTAAATGACAGATGGCTACATGAATGTTGTGTTTGAATCATGGATTTTGGTAGGGATTTGGAAAGAAGAAAGGAAAAGACGAGAGAAATAGAGAAAAAAATTAGCTTGTATTTCATTCACATTTCCCTCGTATTTTCTTTTCCCTTTCCAAATTTCCCCAAATCAATAATCCATACACAGCTGAAGGAGGCCACTAAGTACTCAGATTGTTTCAATCCTTAGCTTGACCTCTTTCTCTATGTTTGATTCATGGATGATGCATTTCCATGCTACATTGTACCGAAAATGTGCTGAAAAGGAAAAGAAAAGAAGTGTATCAGTCAGTGTTATTACATCTGCCATTCTGATTTCCACATTTATGAGGTGCCAACCCTCAAATACTGAAATCAAGTGGCATATACACAAGTGTGACAGTTAGTGCTACACTTTTTTTTTATGTGAATGACTGCAACTTTAAGTTTTCTAGGAAGCAAAATTTTTAGTAAGCTGTTAGTACTCTATTAGCCTGTCATTGTGATTTTATCATTTGAGGGGTTGTGCACTTGTCAACCTTACGATCTTGCAAATTCTAAAATCATAGTAATTATATGGGAGTCTCCTAAATTATTTTTAAAGGAGTGGTTATACTTGAGTCATTGTTTATTTTTAATGGAAACAAGCTACATGGGCGCCACTTAAATTGGTTTTAAGTATATGGGAGTGATGTAGGACAAGGATTACTCGCCTACTAGCAATGAGTCCAAAATTAATATGTGGCAGCAGAAAATCTTGGCTTCTGGTATGATTTTAATTAGGTTTTATGGCTGAATGTTTAGTAGAACATAAATTTGAGGATTTATATGAGGTAATAAAGGGTATAAGCATGAAAAAATGGGAAGTTTTACACTGTTTAGGGGCTGTTTTGGGTGTTGTGAAAAATACTGCCCTGGTTTTTGTATTTTTTATTTATTTATTAAACCAAGTGTTAGGGTGAAGGTACTATGACATTTGTGGGTTAATAGGGGTTACAATTAATCTGGATCTAGAGTTTAAGGCTTAAAATTTCTGAAGATAAGAAGAAAGAGAAGAAAAAGAAGATAAAATCTAGGTATCACACCTAAGGTGAGAATTGCATCGCACAATCCCACATAAGATTCAAAATCTCTAAAAAATTCTCTAATATCTACTCCATTGAATTGAGGCATTACGTTGCCTTATATAGACTACGAACATTTCTTTGACCATCTAGGACTAAGATTCCTAAATAGGAAATTAGCCTTTGCCTTCTATTTTTCTAAGACCAAATAAAAACCAATTTAAAAACTTTTCCTACAAGACAATCTGTGGATGACCGCACAACTCATGTCTAGAAAATTTTGAAATACTCAAATTACCCTAACTCTTAAAACTTAATAAAACATAACTAAATCTCTTTGCATTATACTAAACCTTAAACTAGACACATTGATACTAAAACTCAACCATGCGAGTCCCAAGTGGGCCTCAACTTGAAACCATTGAGCTTCTAAATCTTAGCACCTCTTTATATTTACTTTTTCTTGAACTCTTTATGGTTTGCATCAGGGAATATCCCTAAAGTGGTGATATTTGAGGCATAGTTTATTTAAATGGACAGGAGCTACATAGATGCTATTTAAATTATTTTGTAATGCTTTGGTGGCCTGCTTAAGGTTTCCTCTCTTTTTATTCACAATGTCACACTTCTTTCATGCACACCCTGACTAAAATGTGCTAGAAAGAAAAAAAGAAAAAAACAGAAAACTTTAGTGTGGTTATCAATCCTATTGCATCTACCATTGTGGTTATAGCATTTTTGGGTTTGAAATTCCACAAAAACAAAAATCATGGTGGTAGATATATGAGGTATTGACGATCATGTTGTATTTCTATCCCACCTCAAGTGTGTAAAAGGTTCCACAAAGCAGAATTTCATAGGATGTTGTTGATGTTATTTGTAAAAATGATGTATTATTGATTGATATTTATTGATATATTACAAGATTGATAAATTACAATTCCTATACAATCTATATATAGAAGAAAATGTGGTAGTAGGTGTAGTGGAGGTGATAGTGGGTTAGGTGAAGTGGAGTGTGTGGTGAAGTGGAGTGTGTAGTGGAGTAGGTGAAGGTAAAGATGAGAAATTCTAACAGCCCCCCGCAAACTCAAGGAGGAGAGAAACTAACCAACTTGAGTTTGGAGAGAGTAACAAAACAAGAAAATACATAAAAATAAAAAAGGATAGGAGACACTGTATGGTCGTGTCAGACCGTTGGTGAAGACACTGTATGGGGTGTCATAACGGTGTAGAGGACACTGTATGGTGGTGTCAGACCGATGTAGAAGACAGTTTATGGGGTCATGTCGGACCGTTGTAGAAGACAGTTTATGGGGTCATGGCGGACCGTTGTAGAAGACAGTTTATGGGGTCATGGCGGACCGTTGTAGAAGACAGTTTATGGGGTCATGTCGGACCGTTGTAGAAGACAATGTTGTGACAGTTTACGGAGTCTTGCTGGACCCTTGTAGAAACTAACCGGAATCTATGTCGGGACAGTTTACAGAGTCTTGTCGGACCCTCGTAGAAACTAACCGGAATCTATGTCGGGACAGTTTACAGAGTCTTGTCGGACCCATAAAGGAGCTAACCGGAATCAATGTCGGGACAGTTTACAGAGTCTTGTCGGACCCTTGTAGAAACTAACCGGAATCTATGTCGGGACAGTTTATAGGGTCATGTCGGACCGTTGTAAAAGTTGCACCCTCAAAAGGCGTGCCCAATTTTATCAAAAGGCGTGCCATCAAAAGGCGTGCCCAATTCATCAAAAGGTGTGCCGGACATGATGGCGAGGCACGTGGGCGCCTTGGCTTGCGCGCCCGTTTGTCGTCTGTCGGCAAGTGGCGCGCGATGCGCGGATCGGCCCTGGCTATTTAACCAAGGTTGAGGCAGAGGCTGTGCAAACCAGTTTGAAACCTCTAAATTTTGGCAGTCTGAAACACACTGTAAACCCTACTCTGAAACACTTAGCAACCCAAAACATGGCCTCTTCTTCCCGTCCAGCTACCCAGAACCTGCTCACGCTCTTTCCAGAACTGAACGAGCCCACAAGAGAAATAACTGGTGCGGGGGCCAGTGAACCTCAACCAAACACCTCTGGTTTTGCTCCATTGAACTTTCCGATGCGGTCGGTGGAGCAAAAAGTGGAAACCATGACGGCGGTCACAAATTTGTCGAACCGGCTGCAGAGTAGGACAAATGAGGTGCAGCATTTAAATTCCCAGCTGGCTCTGCTCCAACGCATGTATAAGGATGCGCGAGCAGAGATCAGTGTGCTAAAGGCAGAAAATAAGGAACTGAAGCGGAAGGCCACCGTGATGTTCCGATTTGGAGGGCCGCCATATGCTGCAGTGGAGGAGCAGGGAGTAGTGATCATGCCCAGTGGAGTGGGAAATATGGAGACAACACCGGCAAGGGCTGTCCAGGACGGAGGCAAAAAGAAGAGACCTGCAGTAGAGTAGAGGAGAAAAAATTCCGCCTGTGGATGAGGTTGTTGTTGTTTTTGTTTTTGTTTTTGTTTTTTTTTTTTTTTTTTTGTGTAAAATGGTGATCGGAGTTGATCCTGATATGAATAAAATGAGTCTATTGTGCAAGTTCGTCGTCTGCCTGTTTGTTTGTTTGTTTGTTTTTTTTTTTTTTTTTTTTTTTTTTTAAAATAATAATAATAATAATAATAATAATAATAATAATAAGAGAGGACAAGCTCACATGGGTGGAACCAGCAGAGGGGTTTGATGTTATGAGTGATTATTTTAATATATATATATATATAATAAAATAAAAGAAAAGATGGGTATAAAGAAAGTGGGGGATATGGGCGGTGGATGTGTGATAATGGTTTTGGATGGAGAATGGAAAAGAGGATAGAATAATAAGGAGAAAAGGGAATGGGAAGATTAAAATAAAAAGAAAGGAAAGAGAGTGATACTGTGAGAGAGAGAGAATTCATCCGATGCATAGTTCTCCCCACACGCCCCACACAAGGTCTCTCCATGCTCATCTTCATCTTCCTCATCCAAACCCTCCTCTTCATCTTTCGTCTGTGGCTTTGAAAACTTTGTTTGAGATTCGGATCCCCGCACTTTAGAGTTTGACTTGGATTTGTTGCTACTATGATTTGAGACTGAAGATTTCTCCTTCTGTTGTTTCTTTGCAGCACCAGTAACAACTTCAAATATTGTAGGAAGATCATTTATCATATTGAAAAGTCGCTTCCTGTCAGCTTTATCAAATCCGAATCTAGCACCAAAATAGAAGGCGACAGAAAGTAACCATGCATCACTGTGGACAGCAACAAGGGATAACCAATCCTTTTCCTGCATCCCATCTCGGGCAAAGTTAATACCCAATGTAGGCTCTGGGAGTTCTGGAGGCACTTCTTCAGAGGATTGTACTGAGCTCCTCCGTCCATTAGAAGCAGAGAGAGAGAGAGAGAGAGAGAAAGTGATAAAGAATAGGGTTTCTGGTGTTTGGTTTGGTGATGTTGTTGAAAAACTCCCGCGGGCAGCGAAGGCAAGGTTGCCGGCCGGCTGCCCGCCGGAAAGAAAGGAGTATATGCCTAAATCTTATCGCTCTGATACCATGTAAAAATGATGTATTATTGATTGATATTTATTGATATATTACAAGATTGATAAATTACAATTCCTATACAATCTATATATAGAAGAAAATGTGGTAGTAGGTGTAGTGGAGGTGATAGTGGGTTAGGTGAAGTGGAGTGTGTGGTGAAGTGGAGGTAGGTGAAGTGGAGTGTGTAGTGGAGTAGGTGAAGGTAAAGATGAGAAATTCTAACATTATTTAAGTTCTTTGTTGTGATTTTAGCATTTATGAGTTCATGTATCCATGAAGTCCAAAAGAACCTAATGCTTTGTTTGTTTGTGTGAAACAAATTTTTCTAAAAAATGTTTTATGTATTTTATGGCGTTTGGTACAACGGAAAACGAAAGTCAACAGAAAATGTTTTCTACTTTTAAAAGGCGGAAAACGTTTTCCGGACTAATATTTTATGGAAATTTTTTTTTGTAGAAAATGTTTTCCATTAGAAAATGTTTTTCACGCAAATAGTAAGATAAACTGCTAATTTGAGTTCAAAAAGTACACAAAGAATAAATACCTCTGAATTGGAGAAAAGAAAATCAAACAATTTACTATTTTAAGTGCAATTAAAGAGCCTTCCAACTGCAATAAACATGTTAAGGAAGATGATAAAAATAAACAAAAATAATGGCCTTGTTTGGTTTGTGTTTCCCAAAATTTTTTGGGAAAAATTCTCTACCAATAAGTTTTCAAAAGTAATTAAACCAAAAAAATTTTCCCAAAACTTGTTTGGTTTACAAATTTTCCAAACAAATCTCTCTCTCATACACATCAAATCAATCACTTTTTCCAAAACTCTCTCTCAAAATAATTTTCCAAAACATCTTTTGAAAAAAACCAAACCAAACAACTTTTCGTACTTTTTATCTCTAAAACTCATCTCCCAAACTCAAACCAAACATAAACAACAAGTTTTAGAAAAATAACCCATCCTCCTTGAGTGAAGTTTTGGCCATCTGGTCATTATAATTCAATGTTTCTGATGTAGTTTCCACTCAACATCTAGGAAATGTTTGTGTTGCCGGTCCCTTAAGATTATAGATGGGCTGTTATACTTTACATGACAATTTGCTTCTTTGTTGCTGTCTCTTGAAAGATGAATGAATTTCTGCTCTATCCTTCTCCTAGGCTATTCATTCAAGTGCCTATTTTTGTTAAGCCCAGTTACTTATAGTAAATATGCAAGCACGTACCTCAAGGGCTCTAACTGTTTCATCAAAATTGAACCTGTAACTTGGGCTTATCCACCACTTTGCATTGGAAATTGTATTTGTTTTTTTTTATTACAGTGACTACTGAATTATCTAATGGGATTTACAGAGGAAAATATAAAGTTATTAATGGCTCTTTTTTTGCTGATGGATAGGTGGGACGAAATGTGTCTTTTGTAATGATGGTAAAATGAAGCAAGAAACAGGCATGGTTGATTGTCGAGTTTGCAAGGGCGCAGGTATATTCAGATATCTTATCTGCCAGTAACGATATGTTCACAGAATCCATGCACACACAGGTTTAGATTTAACTCTTGTATGGTGAAACCCACATCTTGAATTAATCTAGACCACACATTAAATTTTTTGAATATTTTTCTGTGCACGAATTTTTTGTCTGCTAGCAATATTCTCTATCTATGTAGGGGCAGTAAACTCCCAAGGGGATTTTTAAGCATCCCATGGAAATGGAATTGCTGCATTGATATTTAAGGATCATTAAATTATCATTCTACATATTTTGGTAAAAGGTCTTAATTTATTATTGTAAAATGATTGTTCTGTTAATAGTGATGATGACTTATTCTACATCAAATTTATGTCAATTCACATGCCCTGTAAAGCATGATGGAGTGAATTCATGTCCATTTTGAAACCCAAATATTCAACCAAAACATGCAGGCTGATATTATGTCCGCTTAATTGACTCAAATGGTTTGAAATGATGCCCAATTTATCGTTGTGATTGTGACTTCAAGTTTAGATTTATGATAATGTTCCTTGAACCTGTAGCTATGAAGATCAATTTCCTCAGAGATATAGTGACTTGTAAATATATAAAAATGTTTACCCAAAAAATGTATATAAATATATTTCTATACTATTATCTATCTACTATTATATAAAGCCACACCTGGGTTGGTGTGGACTGTCTCATATTTAAAAAAATTTCAAAATACCCAATGTAAGCCTGTAACTTATTGCCTCGTATTACTGCTCAGAATTCTTGCCTCGTATAATTGCCCGGATCAAATTCAAATCAAAATTTGTTACTTGTTACAATTTTAACTGCACACCCATCGAGGTTTACACACACCGCAGGAGTATAAATGTGTGTGTACGGAATGTCCAGGAAATCATTGGATGAGCACTGCTGGGGACCCCCAGCACCCCCACCTCCATGTGGGGGGCTGTGAGAGCAAGGTCAAAAAAAAAAAAAAAAAAGAAGTTTTTAGCCAATCAAAAATCAGTGGGGTTGGTGGGGGTTACCCCCACTGGGGGTCCAAGGCATTTTCCTTATTGGATACATACATCTCTTTTTATCCTTCTATTTTAACCCTTTTCTCTCTGCAGGATTGATACTCTGCAAGAAGTGTGGAGGTTCTGGATATTCAAGGCGCCTTTGAGCTAGGCTTGTAGATTTTGCATTGCTATG
The DNA here is from genome assembly GCF_055761805.1 of Camellia sinensis. Lineage (NCBI taxonomy): Eukaryota > Viridiplantae > Streptophyta > Magnoliopsida > Ericales > Theaceae > Camellia > Camellia sinensis. The sequence continues at coordinate 15,809,370 of NW_028128987.1, read as the reverse complement.
TCAATGCCATGTTTTGGTCCTGAAGATGATTTTATTAAAGCTAATTCTTTTCACTAATCCTTACTTAGCAGGAAAAAGTATGTAAAAAAGATTCTTTTCAGTATATATTGCTGTATCTCTATTGTTGCCCCTTTGATTGTCTAATTTATTATTCAGTTGCAAAAATTTATGGAGACGGCCCATGTAATAAACCTTCACATTTGGATGGTTCGAGCTATTGTTTGAGCTGATTTCAGGGTGACTAAAAAAAATGTGATACACAATCAAATTGAGTTGGTTGAAACCTATTAAAAAAATAATAATAATAGTAAGTGCTCAATCTTGTTCAACTGGAGTGTAGGCGAAAAATAACATCCTGTCCAAAATTTGACCTTCCCTGGTCCTGAAAGGAAACTTTACTTTCCTTCCTTTTCCCAGCAGGCAAAAAACACAGAGAGAAAGATGAGTATGATATCACTTGTGCCAACTGTTAGAACAAACTTTGAATCTAAGAGGTACCTACTACCTAGGAAAAAAAGAACAAAAAGAAAAAACTTACCACCGTTTTAGTCATTGACCTGAATTTGGATAAAATAAATAAAGGGTCATGTTAGGTTTCATGAAAGAAATATCGTGAAAAGTCTCCATCCTTTGATTCTCCACCCTTAGATTAGTTTGTGATGTTTCATTATAAAAAATGACATTACTCTTCTAGGTAAATTTTGAATTTATAAGTATGATTTGTAGTGTTGTAGAAAATTATATTTGCTCAGTCTCGTGGACGATAGGATAAAAGGTTTTTTGAGTTATTTATCCAAAAAAAAAATGTCTTTTGAGGTAGAAAAAAAAAAATTACTCTTCTTGTTGAGTATTTTTAAGACCTCGCTGTTCAGATATTTTGAAATGTTTTAAACCAAAGAAAAAAAAATCACCAAAAACAATTAAAAATTCGAACAAAAATGAACATAGATTTTTACTTGAATTGTTATTTATTTTTAGTGATTTTAAGTCAATTTTTTTTTTAAACTTTTAGATGCATTTAAAAGTATAAAAAATTTAACTAAAATATGAAAAAAATATATATATTAAGGCTCCGTTTTTTTCGACATAAAATATTTTACACAAAAAATATTTTTCTTTTAAATTGATTTTAAATAGAGAAAAATATTTTTGTTTTTATTTTTCAGTGTTTGGTTGACACTTAAAACAAAAACATTTAAAAGAGAAATTTTGATTCAATAAAGTGTCATTTATGATTTTTTAGTAAGTTAAGGTATTTATTTGAAAGAGTAGATATGTTAAAAAGATAGTGAGAGTTAATTTTGTAAACATTAACTTACAAAAATTTTAAAAATAAGTAATTTAAAAAAAATAGTGCAAAAATATTTTACTTTTTTAATAAAAACAAATTTTGAAAAATGAAACCCAACAGACACATTGCAGTCGCATACTGGAGGGGTTTAATGTAATTTACAACATTTCAAAAACACCTTTTCAAAATTTTCGAATCCAACCCCAAACGGTCTACAAAACTTGAAATCCAAAAGCCATCCTGACCGTCCATCCAAAATCACATTTGACCACAGTCGTCCGATCCCCTTCTCCCCCCCCCCCCCAACTCTCTTCTTTTCATTTCCCAATTCCTCTCTCATTCTCTCCCCCAAACCCTCTCTCTCTCTCTCTCTCTCTCTCTCTCTCTCTCTACAATCAACTATAGATTTTGGCTTCAATTCCATCTTCAACTCTTTGCAAAAACCCTAGATTTCAATGCCGTTCATATCAGAGGCTGCGAGTGCGATAAAAAGCCGATTAGGCTTCCAAGACCAGTCTTCGATGCCCTTGGTCCGGAGTTCTCCAGACCTCTTCAAATCAGAGTCCAAGGAAAATCTCTTGCAGTTCTCGGCGATTCGAGATGATCACAGTGGCAGAGCGTCGAAACAGAGCTTCGAGTTGATAGAAGATCCTTCTTTCTGGAAAGATCACAATGTTCAGGTACTACTGTTGATTTCGAATTCACAGTTGTTAGTTTTTCTCTCTCTGCATCTTGTTTGGTTGCTGAGAAAAATGTAGACCGAGGAACAAGGGTTAATTTCACTTTTATCCCCAAAAGTACCGCAATTTAAAAAAAGAAAATCATCTGTTTAAAGTTTCTAATTTCAGCTAACACTGTCCAATTGGAGACAATTGTCCAAATAAAGCCTATTTTTTCATGGGGGAAAAAAAAGTCATTTCAAAATTTAAACATCTTTAATCATAAGACCAAATACTTCTTTTTGTTAATTCACTTTTTTGAAATGAGGGGTGGAGAAGAAGACGAGTGTTTGATTGTAGGGTATAAATTGTTTAATATAGTGTGAGTATGAAGATGGATGCTTGGTTGTATAATAGATTGTCCAAATTTTAAAATTAATCTCCAATTGGACCATATGAACTGAAATCTAAAAAAATATTAGAGACTAAATAGATGAAATTGATAATTTAGGGATGAAATATGAAAGTAGCAATAGTTTAGGGGATAAAAATGAAATAAACCTGAGAAACAAAAATTTGAATTACTTGCGTTGGAATAGAACTACTTCAAATCTGAATGAGCTTAATACAACTGCATTGTTTAGTTGGGGTTAAATGTTCACTTTTCACTCACCAAGACAATGCTCAAAATTGTAGTTGAAATTGATTACCTTTGTTTTTCTCAAATTTCCTGGTGGCCCAATGAAGGGTAAAAACTAAAAAGAAATTAGGTACTGACCTCAGGAGGCTGTGTCTTGGCTTTGCTTTATTGTGCTTGAATTTTGCTTTTTGTTTTTTTTTTATTGGCTCTATGAAATTATGATCAAATAATGAACTTCAATCATCTAGTGACGCTGCGAACCATGCAGAACCATGCAGAAACATTTGGCTTCAAATAGAATCTTTTATTGTATGAAGCAATGACTGTGATCTATTGATGAAGTTATTGAACATGTGCAAGTTGGTAAAACTTATTGATAAGATAGTATTGGAAGCTCTGAGCTTTTTTGCAATTTAATTTAATTGTCATAGAAAGCAATTTATCACTAATCTGGGAATTTTTTTTTTTATGATTGCAGGTTATAATAAGAGTACGTCCTCTGAGTAGTTCTGAGATATCACTGCAAGGATATAGTAGATGTGTTAAACAAGATAGCTGCCAGACAATTACATGGACTGGGCATCCAGAATCACGTTTTACCTTTGATCTTGTTGCAGATGAAAATGTTAACCAGGTATATTCTAATTAGTTTTATTTTTTTCTGTTGGTCTTTATCATGTCATGGTCTACCAAGTTATAAGAAAAAAAGTCATGTCATGGGTTTCATTTTGATGATTTATCAGGAGGAGCTATTTAAAGTGGCAGGGGTGCCAATGGTGGATAATTGCATGGGAGGCTACAACAGCTGCATGTTTGCCTATGGCCAGGTCAGTACCCCCACCAATGTGTTCATTCATTAATCACTATTCGTTTTATTCTTCTTTCTCTTTTTTTCACTCACAGTTAAGGGACTGTGTATATGTTATAAAGTTTCCTCTAATGAGTTGAGTTTCAACAGTAGAAAGTCTTGTTCTTTTGGATAGTAGAGTTCTTTTGAGCATATTCTTGCTTCTTCTGCTAGTCTTGTCAAGTGTACGTCTCTGTAATTTCTTGACAATTAAATTTTTATGTGATTTTTTTTGATAGGTTGCAATCTCATGTTTCTTATTTCAATTGTTTAAATGTAGACTGGAAGTGGAAAGACCCACACAATGCTTGGGGACATTGAGGGGGGGGGCGCACGAAGACATAGTGTCAACTGTGGAATGACACCAAGAGTCTTTGAGTACTTGTTTTCAAGAATTCAAAAGGTATCTGTTGCTTGAATCAAAGTACAGTTCAGATTTGAATCGGATAAGAGAATCTTATTAATTTTTGCATTGGAAGAAATATTTTATGTAAGAGTAATGCTAGAGACCCACATTTGAGACCCCCAAATACACCCACAATGATATGGCAAGCAAGTAGAGCCCCACATGATTATGTAACAAATCAAAAGTTAACCCCCATCATTCCACATCATTGTGGGTGAAATTGTGGGAGTTTTATTAGGAGTCTTAAACATTTTCCTTTTATGTAAAATGATATGCCCCTACTTCTATAACAGCCTTGCCATATAAACAGTGAACTGCTTTTTAATGATTAAACTGAAAGGATAATATTCTTCTTCTTCTTTTTCTTCTTTTTTTTTTCCTTGACATTGAGAATGAAATATTTTAAAACCTTCTTCATATAGGAAATATTTTACTATGATAAGTTGATCCAGTGGTTATAAGGAACTATGGTCATTAGGGACTACATAGTAGTTTTCTCACATTAGAGGACGTATATTTGATTCTTTTTAATGTTTTTATTTGCTATGTTTGGGGGTCTCCCTCAGTTATATATTTGTAACTATTTTTATTTATTTATTTATGTTTTTGACCAGTTATTCTGTAACTTCTTGACTTCTACTTTCGTACTAGACCTTTAGATATATACACAAATGACTTTTGCATACAGCAAATTATTAATTTTTTTTTGAAATTCATGTGCATGCTAGATCTTAAAGTGAAATATAATTTATCAATTTCTCTTTATCCTTTTGAGGAATAATTTCTTTTATATCATGCCAACTACTCAAACTTGTATCCATTTTTTGTGCAAAGATTTTAATGCAATATTTCGTGTTTTAACTGTGGCATGACAGGAAAAGGACGCACGCAGAGAAGAAAAGTTAAAATTCACTTGTAAATGTTCTTTTTTAGAAATATATAATGAACAAATTCTCGATCTTTTAGATCCGACCTCCACCAATTTACAGGTATAGCCAAGATGTCAAAATTTTCATCTATTGGTTTCTTTGTTTTAGATACTATTTAGTTTTATTTGTGGAACTTGCCACATTTTGAAGGATACTCTACCCATCTTATTTTCTCTACATTGAAAGGACTACTTAAAAAGCTTTGATCTCTGCATTGCAGCTAAGAGAAGACACCAAGAAAGGGGTTTATGTAGATAATCTCACCGAGGTTGAAGTTACATGTGCTCGGGATGTTATTCAACAGCTTGTGCAAGTATGCATTTAGCTTCACTCAATTTTCTTCTTTGTTCCTGATCCTCAACCTCAGCAAGTCATAACTTTTATGTATACAAATGTCTAGAACTAATTACTCAGTTTTCTACGATAGAATTGAATCTGATATTTTAAATGACTCGCAGCCATTTGACTTGGTCAGAGGTCATTGATCATCTATCTAGATCTGTTTCTCTATTGAAATGGCAGTGAATGGTTAATTGGAATAATTAAGTTTGATAATTTCCTTTAGCTGCTTGTTTTGGAAATGAGAAGGAATGGAAGGAAGCAAGAAAATTGGTTTCCAACCTATACAAGTATAAAGATAAACCTTTACAAGTATAAAGATGCAAAATCTGGCTTTTGTTGGCAGCATGTCATTTGTTTTTGGTAAAATAAAGAAAATGGAATTCACAAAACAGTGAGCTGAAGTTGGTAATTTGGGCATCAATAAGCATGTTACTGATCTTGATGTGATATGTTCACAATCAATTTTGATTTCCTCAATCTCCTACTCAAGTTTATAAAACTTTAATAATTTCTAGTTTGTTTTGCTTTGGGTATTCAGAATATATGCTTACTTCTGGGTGATCCACATGTTGTTGATGCATGTCTGTCTTTCAAAGAACAAACGTACCGATCCTATTTTCCATTAATGTAATCATGCTTCAGGGTGCAGCAAACAGAAAGGTGGCTGCCACTAATATGAATCTAGCAAGTAGCCGTTCTCATAGTGTGTTTACATGCATCATTGAAAGTAAGGTGAGCAGTCTTGTTGTTCTTGTTATTTCAGTGGCTTTTATTTGGGTGTTGGGATTCTAATCGGTGGTTCATGTTTAGTGGGAATCCCAAGGGGTAACTCATCACCTGTTCGCTCGACTTAATCTTGTGGATTTAGCAGGTTCTGAAAGGTAACATCAAAGTATGCTGAATAATTAGAAAGTGGAGCCCTCGTGACAGGATTGAATCATGTACCTGCAGATTTATTAACTAATTTATTATCATTTTTTTTATCACAGGCAGAAGAGTTCTGGTGCTGAAGGTGAGCGATTGAAGGAAGCTACTAATATCAACAAGTCTCTTTCAACATTAGGGTTTGTTCTCCCTCCTTTTCTTCCATACTGTAGTAAAGTTAAATTTAGAAGTCCACCATCTGTCCTTGAATGTTTGAATCCTATTTATTGCTTTCTTTAAAAAGTTTTTTGATTCTTGTATCTGCAGGCTTGTGATTATGAACCTTGTGAATATATCTACTGGGAAGTCACTCCATGTTCCTTATCGGGATTCAAAGCTTACATTTTTGCTTCAGGTCAATAAAATGCATTTTCGTCCATTATACCAAGTTACCAATATCATATTTAGAAATTACTACATAATCTTTCTTTGAATCTATATAATTACCTGCTGTGGTAAGGCTATTGAGTGTTCAGTAGCTTAGAAGAGTTGTTAATCAGGCAATACAATACGGTTAACTTTCTCTTCATTATTGTTGTGAGATACATGAAGTATTTATAAGTTAGAACTCAAATGTGTTTTTGGCACTATTTACAGGTTAACTACAATGGATGTCATTTATGTAAAGCATTTTATATGCGGAATTCATGGTTCAGGGTGTTAGATGGATAGAGCTTACAATTTTCACTTCTTTTACCTACTCTAATAAGGGATACTCAATTACAAAAGTTATTGCCCATTAATTACCTGCATGGTTGGAAGTTCCAGTATTTTCCATTGTCAAACTTGCCTATATGTTAGAGTAAATTTGCTCAGTTTAGAGAATGTTCATGTAAGGAGCGCTCAAGTTCCTGTATTGTTCATTGACTTGCAGTGAGACATAAATTTATATTATATGGCTTCTCTTTTGTTTTTCACAGGACTCGCTAGGAGGGAATGCAAAAACAATTATAATTGCGAATATTAGCCCGTCTAGTTGGTTGGTGTTTCTTTTTTATGATATTGTTTATTGCTTTCTGCCTCTAGATTTTCTGTCCATATAAAATGGTTTCAAATTATTTTCTTTTTGCCCCAAGTTTAAATAATCGTATTTCTGTCCATACAAGGTTTTACCTAAAAACTGAGTATTTTTAACTGACTAGTCTTGCTAAAATTTTAACTTCAGTAAGTTGCATTCAGTAAAAATATATGTATTATTGATTGATATATTCATTCATATTCTGTCTATTACAAATGGTTCCTTATATAGATGTAGGTGTAGTGGATGGTGATAGTGGTGTAGTGGGTTAGGTTTAGTGGAGTAGGTGAGGTGGTAGGTGATGATAAATTCTAACAGCCCCCCGCAAACTCAAGGAGGATAGAAACTAACCAACTTGAGTTTGAAGAGAGGAACAAAACAAGAAAATACATAAAAAAAGGATAGGAGACACTGTATGGTCGTGTCAGACCGTTGGTGAAGACACGGTATGGTGGTGTCATAACGTTGTAGAGGACACTGTATGGTGGTGTCATAACGTTGTAGATGACACTGTATGGGGGTGTCAGACCGATGTAGAAGACAGTTTATGGGGTCATGTCGGACCGTTGTAGCAGACAATGTTGTGACAGTTTACAGAGTCTTGCTGGACCCTTATAGAAACTAACCGGAATCAATGTCGGGACAGTTTACAGAGTCTTGTCGGACCCTTGTAGAAACTAACCGGAATCTATGTCGGGACAGTTTACAGAGTCTTGTCGGACCCATAAAGGAGCTAACCGGAATCAATGTCGGGACAGTTTACAGAGTCTTGTCGGACCCATAAAGGAGCTAACCGGAATCAATGTCGGGACAGTTTACAGAGTCTTGTCGGACCCCTGAAAAAATCACATCCTCAAAAGGTGCGCCCAATTTTTCAAAAGGCGTGCCATCAAAAGGCGTGCCCAATCCATAAAAAGGCGTGCCATCAAAAGGCGTGCCCAACTCATCAAAAGGTGTGCCGGACATGATGGCGAGGCACGTGGGCGCCTTGGCTTGCGTGCCCGTTTGTCGGCTGGTGGCAAGAGGCGCGCGATGCGCGTGGCTGCCTTGGCTATTTAACCAAGGTTGATGCTGAGGCTGAGGCAGAGAGAAGCTGCGAAAAACCTCTGAAAAAAAAACTTCGTTGTGCTGAGAGAGAAAGTCTGAAAAACTCTTCGTTGTGCTGAGAGAGAGAGTCTGTAACACTCTGTTGCGAGAGATATTCTGTAACACTCTGTTGCCCAGAAAATGGCCTCGTCCTCGTCTTCCCGTGGACTGCTCACCCTCTTTCCCGACCTCAACGAGTCAACAAGAGAGAGAACTGGTGCGGTGGCACTGGAACCTCAACCAAGCGCCCCGGAGTTTGCCCCGTTGAACTTTCCGATGCGGTCTGTGGAGCAAAGAATGGCAGTGCAGTCGGATGTGGAGGCCAATCAGTATACTTTGAAGGCATGTGTGGAAAGCATGACGGCAGTCACAAATTTGTCGAACCGGCTGCAGAGTAGGACAAATGAGGTGCAGCATTTAAACTCCCAGCTGGCTCTGCTCCAACGCATGTATAAGGATGCGCGAGCAGAGATAAGCGTGCTAAGGACAGAAAACAAGGAGCTGAAGCGGAAGGCCACCGTGATGTTCCGATTTGGAGGTCCGCCGTATGCTGCAGTGGAGGAGCAGGGTGGAGTGATCGTGCCCAGTGGAGTGGGAAACACGGAGGCAACACCGTCAAGGGCCGGCCAGGACGGAGGCAAGAAGAAGAGACCTGCAGCAGCGTAGAGAAGAAAAATCCCACTGTGGGTGTGGGTGTGTTTGTTTGTATTTTTTTTTTTTTTTTTTTTTTAAAATTGTGATCGGGGTTGATCCCTAATATAAATAAAACAAAGTGTTGTGCAAATCTGTAATTTTTTTTTTTTTTTTTTTTTTTTTTTTTTAAGAAAAAAATGTAATGAAAAATTATTTGAAAAAGGCTGGCTCACTGTTCGTGGAAAAGTGTTTAAAAGAAATAAAGAAAAGAGGGAAGTGAGTTGGTGGACTAAGCACTGAGAGAATAAAAAAAAAAAAATTAGAACAACGCTGGTGGAGTAATATATTATAAAATATATATATATATATATATAATAAAGAAAGGTGGGGAGAGACAAGCCCGTGTGGGGCAATTGAGAATTATGATTATGTTATGGCATATGGCGGAGGGATGAGGGAATCGGTCAGGAGAGTGCAAAAGATAACAGCAGATAGAGTGGAAAAGTGACAAAGTAGTGGGTGAGGCTAGTGGATGTCCTTGAGTGGAGACATAAAATAGGGTGATAGTGAAAGAGAGTGTGTGTGAGGAATATAGGATAATAATAAAAAAGAGGTATAAACAAAGAAAAAACTGGGTGTGGTAGGTTCGTAATGTGGCTCTCGCAGCTTTGGCGTGATATCTCTCTCTCTCTCTCTCTCCTCGAGGTCCGAAAATGGATGACAAGACACAGCAAGAGCGAGAAGAAGCCCACCGCCTCAAAACCTTAGCAGAGCAGAAATACAAGTCTTCCAACCTCAAATCAGCCCTAAAATACGCCAAGAGAGCTCACCGTCTCTTCCCCAAACTCGATGGCCTCTCCGAAACCCTCACCGCCTTCAAAATCCTCCGCTTCGCCGCCACCGCAAGCGCAACACTGGACTGGTACAAGGTCCTCCAGATCGAGCCTTTCTCTCACATCAACACCATCAAGAAACAGTACAAGAGGCTCGCCCTAGCCCTGCATCCAGACAAGAACCCCTTCGCTGCCTCGGAAGAGGCGTTTAAGCTCGTCGGCAATGCGTTTCGTGTGTTATTCGATAAGTCTCTCGGCAAGACCTAACATACACAACTCTCACTGGCTCTCTGAGATGAACACGCACACACTCTCTCTCTGTGCCAAAGCTTCAAACAAAACAGAGAGCTTAACAATCCAGCACTTGGAAAAAAATCATGGATATTGGGCCGTAAAGTTGTGGAATTTTAGTGCTGCAGAATAATAACCCATGTGGACATCATTCATGTTGGGTTGGTGCATTTTTCATTGGCCGGTGGGTTGATGTCGCCATTGATGAACAAATATGTGTGAGGCAGAGAAGAGTTCAGCTATGGCTTTCTGGCAGAGGGGTGAAGATATGTGTAGAGGTCCGACGGACGGCCAAGGCGAGGCTGCCGCCCGCCGGTGAAGCAGAATGATCAGGTTCTTAACCTTGCTCTGATACCAAGTAAAAATATATGTATTATTGATTGATATATTCATTCATATTCTGTCTATTACAAATGGTTCCTTATATAGATGTAGGTGTAGTGGATGGTGTGTAGTGGATGGTGATAGTGGTGTAGTGGGTTAGGTTTAGTGGAGTAGGTGAGGTGGTAGTGGTGGTAGGTGATGATAAATTCTAACACATTCACAACCATATCTTTTCTTTCAACAACTTTGGTTCTTTTTGTTTATTTGTGCGATAAATACATACTTTTGCATGATTATTACTTTGCAGCTGTTCACTGGAGACTCTAAGTACATTGAAGTTTGCACAGCGTGCTAAATTCATCAAGAACCATGTATGCAATCTTTACCTGGTCATTTAGTGTGTGTGTGTTTTACTTATCATCTTAAGAATGGATAGACAGTTCTATGATGCTAAAAGTTGAGTACCTTTTTTGAGGGTTGAAACCTGTACTTCACCTGCTCATCATGTATCATTTGGGCTTCTTTTTTTTTCCCATTGCTCTGTCTTCCTAAGTTTTGAGTCTCAATTGTGATTGATTGCACACTTTTGGCGCTTTTTTTTTTTTTTTTTTTGGAACTACTGAAAATTTCTAGCTGTTGGATTTGCTAGGCTATTGTGAATGAGGATGCTTCTGGCGATGTTCTTGCTATGCGGGTTCAGATTCAACAACTCAAGGTATCATGCAAGTTCTGACATTTTTCATTTTATTTTTATAATGAGACACTTCACTCTGTTAAATTACCAATAAATTAGTCTTGTAAAGTTTTATTTGGAACTTGGAAAGAATTTTAGTTTTGTTACAATTTTCCTATACAAGACAAGATGCTAGTTTCCTGCATTTGGCATGTCAGCCACATGACACTACCAGAATGCCATGTCATGTTGTATCCAAGATGCATCACACATCTAGAGATGACGTTCATGCAACATTGGGTTTTGTACATTTGAAACATTCTACACACTGGAACTAGAACAAATATGATTTTGTATGATCACTTGACTAATGTTCATGCAACATTGGGTTTTGTACATTTGAAACACTCTACACGCTGGAACTAGAACAAATATGATTTTGTATGATCACTTGACTAATTTTCACATGGTTGTCCACTTTAGGTATATGGTTTGTGTTTGAAATTTTCTATTTATATTTACAAAAAAATTGAAAACTGGAAATAAAATTCATTTGGTATCTATTTTTGTTTCCAAATACTTCAAAAATTTACTAAATTCTTGTAACCACAAAAAAAGTTGGTTTTACTTGTTTAGGAAAAAAAGTTTGGTTTTTCTTCCTTCTTCCACCCCCTCCAGCCATCACCCACCCCTCATCACCACCACTGGGCACCACATCCAGCCACTATTGCTGGTGACCTCCAACAACCACCTCTGGCCACCGCTAACCACCTTCCACCAGAAGAAATCACCTTAGGCTACTTTCTGCGACCATTGACAACCACCTCTGGCCACCACCAGCCACCTTCCACCGGAAGAAATCACCTTAGGCTACTTTCTCCAACCATTGACAAGCACTTTCGGCCACCCCTTCCACTTATTTTTAAAACAAATGTGTACCAAACAGGTTTTTGTTGTCATTTTTCCAAAAATAAACATTGTTAAAATTGATGTATAAAAAGAAATAGAGAATTGTATTATTGATTGATATATGTTATATATTACAAATGGTGAGGGAGTCCTTATATAGGAGATGTAGTGGAGTAGGTGGTAGTGGTAGGTGTGTAGTAGGTGGTAGTAGGTGGTAGTGGTAGGTGTGTAGTAGGTGGTAGTAGGTGGTGGTAGGTGTAGTAGGTGGAGTAGGTGATGGTAGGTTTTAACAGCCCCCCGCAAACTCAAGGGGGATAGGAACTAACCAACTTGAGTTTGGAGAGAGTAACAAAACAAGAAAATAACCTGAAAAATAAAAAATGGATAGGAGACACTGTATGGTCGTGTCAGACCGTTGTAGAAGACTGTATGGTTATGGCAGACCGATGTAGAAGACACTGGCTCGTGTTGGACCGATGTAGAAGACAGTTTATGGGGTCATGTCGAACCGTTGTAGCAGATAATGTTGTGACAGTTGTTGTGACAGTTTACGGAGTCTTGCTGGACCCTTGTAGAAACTAACCGGAATCAATGTCGGGACAGTTTACAGAGTTTTGTCGGACCCATGAAGGAGCTAACCGGAATCAATGTCGGGACAGTTTACAGAGTCTTGTCGGACCCATTAAGGAGCTAACCGGAATCAATGTCGGGACAGTTTACAGAGTCTTGTCGGACCCATTAAGGAGCTAACCGGAATCAATGTCGGGACAGTTTACAGAGTCTTGTCGGACCCATGAAGGAGCTAACCGGAATCAATGTCGGGACAGTTTACAGAGTCTTGTCGGACCCTTAAAAAGTCGCACCCTCAAAAGGTGTGCCCAATCTTTCAAAAGGCGTGCCATCAAAAGGCGCGCCCAAGTTATAAAAAGATGTACCGGACATGATGGCGAGGCGCGTCACCACATTGGCTTGCGTGCCCGTTTTGTCGTCTGGCGTCAAGTGGCGCGCGATGCGCATGTCTGCCTCTTCATCATGGTCTTTATAAACCGAAGCGGAGGCTGAGGCTTAACAAACCAGTTGAAACCTCTTCGTTCTCTGAGAGCTTGTCGCTAAGAGCTGCAAATCTTGAAACACTCTGTAAACACTCTGTAACCAACCCTTCTCTGAAACACTCAGCAACCCATAACATGGCCTCGTCTTCCCGTTCAGCGACCTAGAATATGGCCTCTTCGTCCCGTGGTCTGCTCACTCTCTTTCCCGACCTCAACGAGTCAACAAGAGAGATAACTGGTGCGGTGGCCAGTGAACCTCAACCAAGCGCCTCTGGTTTTGCTCCGTTGAACTTTCCGATGCGGTCGGTGGAGCAAAAAATGGCGGTGCAAACTGATATTGAGGCCAATCAGTATACTTTGAAGTCATGTGTGGAGACCATGATGGCGGTCACAAACCTGTCGCACCGGCTGCAGAGTAGGACAAATGAGGTGCAGCAGTTAAACGCCCAACTGGCTCTGCTCCAACGCATTTATAAGGATGCGCGAGTAGAGATAAGTGTGCTGAAAACGGAAAACAAGGAGCTGAAGCGGAAGGCCACCTTGATGTTCCGATTTGGAGGTCCACCATATGCTGTAGTGGAAGAGTAGGAGGGAGTGAACGTGCTCGGTGGCGTGGGAAACACGGAGGCAGCACCGGCAAGGGCCGCCCAGGACGGAGGCAAAAAAAAGAGACCTGCAGTAGAGTAGAGAAGGGAAAAGAAAAATCCCACTGTGCCGATTTGTGTTGGTTTTTTTTTTTTTTTTTGGTGTAAAATGGTGATCGGGGTGAGCCCCGACATGAATAAAATGAGTTTGGTGTGCAGTTCGTCTTCTTCCTTTGTTTTTTGGGAGTGTTTTGTGTAAAAATAAAAATAAAAGGAAAGAAAACAAGGGATAAAGAAAATAGATAAAAAATATTGGTAGATGAATTATATGAAAAACATCAGTGTGGTAAATAAAATAAAATAAAATAAAGAGTTGAAAAAGCAGAGGTGGGTGAATCTGTGGGCTCGGATGTGGAGAGAGGGTGGTATGTTTAAATAAAAGAAGAGTGGTGAATAATATAAAAATAAAAAGAAACGAAAAGAGGGGGACAAAAGTTGGTGTCTGGGTGTGATGATAAATAAATAAGAAAAGAGGGGGACAAAAGTTGGGCGGTGGCTTTAGTCAAAAAAGTGAAAACTTTCCATTGAGATAGCATCTTGTGTTGGTGAGCTCAGCAGATAGAGAATAAAGACATTTCCAAGCTGACTCTTTGAACTTATGGAGTTTCTTCCTCCTCAAATATGTTTCACCATCCTGCGTTCCATGTCCCTTTCCCAAAATTAGTCTTCTAGCTATTTTCTGTCAATCATGAGCCACTGAAAGAGATCAAAATTCAGAACTTAAAACCCACAATTAGTCATAGGTTGAACAGAAGTTACTGCCTCGAAGCATGAAATAAAAATCAGTCATGATTTTTCAACCTCTCGATCCTCTGATTCAACTGCTCGATCCGAATAACCAAATGGGTGACGGAGTAGAGGAGCCAGTAGAAGATGAGTGCACAGGCGATGAGGAGGGCGTTGCGCTGCGACTTCATGATGGATTTCTGGTGGCGCAGGTGTTCGGTTGGGGTGCAGGAATCCGGTGATTCGCAGGAGGGTCTGGTCTCGTACTTCCAGTAGATGTCCATCAGGAGGAAGAGGCATGCGAAGCTTCTGCTGATGCTGTGATATGGGAGTCATCGAGGATGATTGAGTCACAGGCAATGACACTGGTGGCGAAGAATTTTGAGGTTGAATTTGGGAACTATTTTGCAGAGATGACGAAATAGGGAGTTGTGACTGTGGTTGTACATGAGGGTGTTGCCTACTAGATTGCTGAAATGACTGTTGGTTAGTTTGATTCATTGATTTTTGGTGTGGCTGTACCTGCTGGTGGTTTGAAGAAGCCATAACCGAAGGTTGAACAGCTTGGGGAGAAACTGGTAACATATGCCCAGAAGAAGTGGCTTGTGCAGCATGTCCTCCTTGATTGCTATTATCTGAATGAGAGAGCATCTGCTGGACTGGCTTTGATGAAGGAATTGCTTGGCCAGAATACATCTTTTGCTGAACGGTTTGAGGAGGTTGCGTGTTACGGCGATTAGACCCTTCCGTAGACGATCGACGCCAGGGAGGGTGAGGAGGAGGACAATAGTGAGAGGAAGGGCAGTGGTGGTGGACTCGAAGAAATTTCAAGGTATGTCTAGAAAATTCTAGCGAATTAGGTTGAGGTCCGGCGGGCGGCCAAGGCGAGGTTGCCGCCCGCCGGTAAAGCGAAAAATACTAAGTGTTTAACCTGGCTCTGATACCATGTTAAAATTGATGTATAAAAAGAAATAGAGAATTGTATTATTGATTGATATATGTTATATATTACAAATGGTGAGGGGCTCCTTATATAGGAGATGTAGTGGAGTAGGTGTAGTAGGTGGAGTAGGTGATGGTAGGTGTAGTAGGTGGAGTAGGTGATGGTAGGTTTTAACAAACATAAATATGTTTAATATTTTTTTGTAAACTGTAAGTTGTATATGTTACTGTTACACGGTAGCTACTGAGGTGAGGGTGCCGTGACGCTTGTATGCTTAACATTACTTTAGTACTTAGGCGATGTGAGACTTTGCTATTGTTACACGGTCTTGGATAGAACTTAACCCCAAAAGCTAGCTTGAGGTGAGGGTGCCTTCACACTTATATGCTTAACATTACTTTAGAATTAGTACTTAGGCAATGTGGGACTTCGCTACTGTTACACGGTCTTGGGTAGAACTCAACCCCAAAAACTAGCTATTGAGGTGAGGGTGCCCTCGTGCGCTTATATGCTTAACATTACTTTAGTACTCAGGCAATGTGGGACTTTGTCTTACACCCTCCCTTATGCCCAGCGTGCTCACTTGGCAGCACCTTCAGCGTGCCGGTCAAGGACATGCACCCTACCTGTCCTTGAATACTGATACCATGTTACACGGTCTTATGTAGAACTCAGCCCCAAAAGCTAGCTATTGAGGTGATGGTACCCTCACGCTTATATGCTTAACATTACTTTAGTACTTAGGCGATGTGAAACTTCGCTTCACAGTTACCAAACAACACCTTATTAAATAAAAAATGCCCTTTGATGTTTATTAAAGATTTATTTCGTATAAGAATTTGTCGTGAACATAAAATTTGGTTGATTTCCATCCAGTAGTCGAGTTATAATGTATTTAGCAAATTGGCTATGCTAAATCCTTCCTTTTGTTGTACTATTCATGAGCGAGTAAAGTAGATAGAATCACTTTTAATCACTCATTAGCAACTACATTGATGATTAAACATTTGTTCTTTTAGTGCTGATAAGAAAGTCTTACCCAAGTTAAATAGTTTTTAATCTTATAGCTTTTCTGCTGATTTGAAGATGTTCATTTATCTTTGCTTTGCGTTATCTCCAGAAAGAAGTCTCTCGTCTCAAAGGTCTGGTCAATGGGGGAGCTGGAAACCATGAGAGTGATGCTTGGACAGTATCCTTTCCAGGGTCTCCAGGATCCTTTAAGTGGGAAGGGCTTCATGGATCACTCATCAGTCCACTTACATCTGATAAAAGAATCTCACAGGTATGTAACCACTCTTTCTTGAGATTGAAAAGCATTTCTGACATATAGGTTCTAATTTATTTTCTTTTCTTTTCTTTTCTCAGAAGAAAGAATATGAAGTTGCCCTTGTTGGGGCTTTTCGGAGAGAAAAGGATAAAGACATTGCATTGCAGGCATTGGCTGCTGAAAATCAGGCCGCTATGCAGTTGGTATGTGCAATTTGAAAAACTTGTGGTCATTTTGTTACTTGTTTGATAACTTCTTGTTTTAGACATGTGAGTCAATGCAAAAGAATTTAATATGAGAACAGAATGAAGTGGCTTAAAATTATGAAATGTCTGGGTACTTTTGTCTTTAGGAGAAATAATTGGTTCTTACCACAAAGCTGTGTGCAGATGTGGATTATACAGCCACCCAATGCTTTGTTGTTCTATATTATATATTTTGAATAAAGGTGTATGATCTTGAAATTAATTCTGAAAACTGAATTCTGGCATTCTTGGGGTAAATCAGGCCAAACAAAGAGAAGATGAGATACAAGGCTTAAAAATGAGATTGCGGTTTCGAGAAGCTGGAATTAAGAGGCTGGAGGCAGTTGCTTCTGGAAAGATATCAGCTGAGGCACACCTTTTACAAGAAAGGGAGGAATATCTTAAGGAAATAGAGGTCATACGCACCCAGGTGGACAGGAACCAGGAAGTGACAAGATTTGCCATGGAAAATTTGAAGTTAAAAGAAGAAATTAGAAGGCATGTAACTGTTTTTATTTGTATTTTTTCCATGCATTCTCTGTATTTCTCTAAAATGCAATACAGGCACAAATATCAACTTCAAATACAAATATTTATGGTATGGAGGAAAATGTGTAATATCAATAGTTTTCTTGATTTTAGCCAACGAGTGAATTTGAACATATAATGATCGACAAGTGCCAATTACCTGTCTAAGAATAGAAATACAACTTGAGTTAGAATTGAAATTGTGTACAACATCAGGAGGAAAAGTCTATAAAATTCACAATAAAAGTATAATGTAAATATTCAATAAAGAAAGATAACATAGATACTCCCTAGCTCTATCTGGAGATACGTCATGCATTAATGAATTATGTTCCTTGAATACAATTCATTAAATGTTCTAACAATTTATTTTGAAATTTTATTGGTATTCATGACCCAACATGCAGATTGAAGTCTTTTTGTGAGGAAGGTGAACGAGAAAGGATGAATGAACAGATCACGATATTACAGAATAAGGTGCGAAAAACAGATCCCAAATTATTGAGACTTCTTTTCCCTGCTCTTGTATTCACTCTTTTTTCGTATCGCCATGCTTCCTGAAATAGAAACTTTTACCATGCGAGTAAATTGCAGTTACTGGAAGCACTTGATTGGAAACTTATGCATGATTCAGATGCTTCAATTGTTCAGGTTCTTCCCTAGTTTTTATTTATTTACTTTTTATAAAATGTAAATATGAAATATGAATGATTTTGACAGATATTGTGTCTTTTTTAATTATCAAAGCTTACAAATATTTTTATGCTATAGAAAGGAAATTCAGATTCGGCAATTGATATTCAAAGTGATGGTGATCTACTGGTTTCCACTAAGGTTATTTCCTAATCATGTTTCTAGCATATTCAAATTTGCAGATCAGTAAATGTAACTTAAATTTTAGGTTGAATTTATATATTGTCAAATGTCAATTATAGAATATCAAATTGCAACATCTGCAAGCTGCTTGACCAATGGATTTATATGACTAAACTACTCTTTTATTTATTTATTTTTTATCTAGTACATCTTCCAAACTTAATAATTGAAGGAAACCAGACCAAGTTCTTTTTTTCTTTTTTCTAATTAGAAAGCAGAAACTGTATTAGAGAGCACAAGAACAAAAACTAATTTGTTGCTTACATATGCTTTTAGAAATGAAATGACAATAAATCACTGACTAAAGGAAGGACATACTTGATGTGTGTGTTCCTTAATTTAGTCCATCCCTTTCCTTAATTTAGTCCATCCCTTTGACAATAATCCTTAATTCACTTATTCCTGTTCATGTCAGTATACATTTTTCAAAAATACTCTCTTGCTTCTTCCAAGTGGCAAAAACATAAAGCAAGTGGACAGCATATCAAAACTGCCAGCCACACCAACTGCCTGCATATCACTTATTCCTAATTATCATGTGGCTTCAATTTAGATTTTTTTTTTATTATATTAAATTCGTTGTTTTTTGTTTTGTTTTGTTTTGTTGTTGTCAATATTGTAAATTTCAAGTGCTAACTATTGGTTGCTTATATGTATATATTATACAGGAGCCAGGATCGCCTTGGCATACTTCAATTAACGAGGAAAATGAGTTTCTCCGCATGCAGGTAATCTGCTTTGAAAGAGTAACGTGTTTCTAATTCTGAAGCATTGCCTTCCCAACCACATGAACTACATTTACAAACATAAGAGTTCTGTTACAGGCCATTCAAAACCAATCAGAAATGGACACATTACGCAAGAAACTAAACTTCTGCCTTGAAGAGAAAGATAAATTTGAAAGGTATTATTTCCTTTTTAATTGGCTTCTCCTATCCAATCCCAGTTATCGCAATTAGAAAAATTGCTGATGTTTCTAAATTCATAAGATTATTTCTACCTTGTTTGCTTTTATTCCTACTTGATGATGCTTCTCTAATATATATAACAAATAAATAAATACAAAAATGAAAAAGAAAATTTATCCCAAAAAATGTAGGGTTCTTGTTTAGTTTTCTATCTATCTATATAAATAAATGAAACGATCTTTCTTTCCAGCTATCATGTTCTCTAACTTAATATCATGCAGGCATGTTACTGATTTCGTAACTGAGCTAGAAGCAGAGAGATCTTCGAAAGTGCAGAAGGAAGAAGCACAGAAATTGCAAATACCTAATATTGCTTTGAATGATCAGATGGAGCTTAAGGCAATGGTTGATGCCATTGCAGCTGCAAACCAAAGAGAAGCAGAAGCTCATGAAACAGCAATTATTTTGTCCAAAGAAAATGACGAATTGCAAAAGAAGCTTAAGGTCTTAATTGAGGATAACAACAAACTGATTGAACTGTATGATCGAGCAAATTCAGAAAATGCAGATAAAAGCATGGTTAAAGTTCATGATCCTCAAGAATACAAAACTGAAGACCATAGCAATCATTTTGGTGAATTTGGTGAAGAGAAGGAGCTAGAGGTGAAAAGGGAAGTTGAAAATCTAGAGCATCAACTTACTGAAATGCATGAAGAGAATGAGAAATTAATGGCTCTATATGAAAAAGCCATGCAAGAGAGGGATGAATTTAAAAGAATGCTTTCTTTTGGAGGACAGAACATTGTTGAAATTAGAAAAATTAATTACCCAGAAAAGCTTGTTGAAGTGGATGGAGGTAAATGTCACAACCCAGACGAACATCATGTTTCTGGAGAGGAACTTATGAGGGAGGAAACTAATTGCTTTGGATCATACATGCATGATGGAGGAGAAAGTCTCCAATGTTCCGGAAATTCCCAAGAAAATGATAGTCTTGAGGTAGATGAACCACCGACCTGTGCAGGAGCGAACTCAGGGCAACATGAGCAAATTGGAATGGAAATTCCCGAATTAGAGAAACCTACCTCATCAGATGAAAGCAAGGTTTTAGTGGAGGAAACTGATTTTCCTAGCTTGGACATGCAAGATGGATCCAACTTATGTCATGAGGATCCTCAGGTAGTTGCAGAGAACCAGACTGATTTTGAAAATGATTCCGACTTGGAAACGAAGTCATTGAATCTCACTATGGTAAAGGTCTCCGAAGATTTGGATTTGGTTAGAACGAAGTTGGACAGAGCACAAGAGAAGCTGCTAAATTCTGCCCAAACCGTTAGCGTATTTTGGTCACTGGAGAAAGCAATCACTGAGGTTGATAAGCTCTCGAAAGAAATTGAAGCAATGGAAGAAGCTATTCAGATGAAGAAGCAAGAGTATGCATCTCTGGAATCCCTTTCTTGTGAGATGCATGAAAGAAGAGGTCTAATAGATAGAAAATTAACGGCTCTCAAATACTCGATTTCAAGCTTTTCTTCATCAGTTGGTTACTTTGAACAGCGAGAAGTTCAAGCAAGGGCAAGGGTAAATGCGTCATTGTCTTACCTGGACCGAAAGAAAGAGGAATTAGCCTGCCTTCAAGTCCGTAAGAATGAAATTGAGGATGCTCTGAGAAAGTTTCAACAACTCGAAGTTGAACTAACGAGTGACCTTGCACAGTTGAAATCAAAAATAGAGGAAGAAAATCAAAGACTAGAGAGTGAAAAGGTTCTATTTGCCATAGAAAACATTGAGAGAGCAGATGTTCCCCACTCCCAGAGAAACTGGCATTTGAGTGGTAAAGCTACTGAGTTACTCAAGTCTGAGGAGGAGAAGACCAAGATACAAACTGAGATGAAACAAGCACAAGAAAAGATTGGAATCATGAGAAAGGAAGTTGAAGATTTGAACAGGAAATTGAGGGAAGTGGAGAGTGAAGTGCAAGTTGTTCAAACAGACGTACAAAAAGGTTCGACATCTGCGGAGGAGATGGAGCACAAGCTTCAGGCTATCATCAAAGAAAAAGAGATGCTATTGGAGATGAAAGAGAACGGAAGCACCGAAGTTGAGAATATGATTCTTGAATACCACCAACATGTGTTTGAAGCAGAGTTGAAAGAGGAAGAGATGAAAATCTTGGAAGAAGAATTGAAGATGGAATTTAGCCATGTAACAGAGTTACAAACAGCAAAAGTTGCAGCAACTGAGAAGAAGAACCAACTATTGGAGATCGTAAGATGCGATTCGTGCTTGGAAGAGATCCAAGAAATTAGGATGTCAGTTCTGGAGTTGAAGTCATTGCTTGGAGATGACAGTTGAGTCTTCCATTTAACTGTCACAATGTTCACCTTATACTCCCAGGAGGCAAACTGGTGACTGCTACATTTTTTTTAATATTGTCAACAATTGATGTCTGATTAATGTAATGTCATTTTGATTTGATAAGTAAATGGTTTGTTGTTCTTCCTCTTCCATGGATTGGACTCATATCCTGTTGATATAAAAAGAGAAGGAAATCTTAGTGACAAGGCAATTGATATTTAACAGGCATACCTCAAACTCTGAAAGTTTTACTGAAAAAGATTGAATTGTTGTTTTAGGATTACCAAGGTGGAGAGGTATAAAAATTATCTACTGTCTTAATGAAACTCGGAAAGGTGAGGAACTGTAAGAATCAGCTGTTTCTTCTAAACCAGTTCTGCACGACATGTCTTCTAAACCATAAGCTTGGGAAAAGCAACAATGAAATCACTGGAACAGTCGATCAAAAATTTTGACAACACACATTACAGTTTGAAGCAAAACAAGGTTGCAGTTTAACATGAATGAACAACCTTCAGTAGCATCCGCAACATCTTTGGCCTCTTAATTGTTCTGAGACTGCCTCTTTTTGCTCTTTCTTCACAAGATTCGCCAATCTCACACACACACACACACACGTGTATTTGACAAAACTAGTTACAAATAACATCTTGTTGCATCAAAACATATAAATGTTGACTAATCTGGATAACATTGAACTTTGTAAAATGTGTTGTGGGGAACAATAGTGGTGTTGGAATCTTTCTGCACATATGTGAGACTTTGACCTAATGAAATTTACTTATAACTACACTAGCATGCAAAGAAGAGGACATTTCTAACCATTAACTACACTCACCATCATGTGAAGGTGGAAATAAAACTTGGGTGAAAATCTAGATAATTGTAGGAGGCCAAAACCACAATCAATTTAAATTTTCTGAATTTGGTGATTTTCTTCTAGGGTTGAATGCTAAAACAAAATTTTCTCAGTGACCTTACTATCACAAAAAATAGTTTCGTTTTAGTTATATTTTAGAGTCAAAACTCTCAAAGTCACACCTGCATGTTCATGTAGTTACTAGAATGTCACGCACAAACACGAGTGCCATAACAAGAAAATCTCACAGAAAATTGATCTCCATGAGATTGAAACAATTAAGGAATACTCCAAATGCATCCAAATTCAATGTTGACACTATAATCCAAGTTAGCTGACCAACCAAAAACACTTAACCAACTAAGATGTAAAATCACTTAACATGGTATTCTAAAATACAAGAGGCCATGATTCCAAAAATACCTTTCATATATCACCAAGAATTTCATACAACACTTTAAAAAAACATTGGGAACTCATCATCATTCTTTAACCAAACTGGCATCAAAATTCAAGTTTGCGCATAAAGTATGTCCCTTTCTTGCAAAAAAATAAACTTCCTACACTTTACGTGCCCGAGTCCTCTGCTTTGTAGCATGCTGGACTACCTTTTCCTCCACTGGGAGACCCTTCCGCCGCCTCACAGCATCAATGAGTTTCCTTGCTGTATTAGGTAGAACACTAGAACCATCTCCAAATTCTTCAATCTCTTCTTCTGTCTTTGGTACAAAGAAAGGATCTTCAGCAAGTGCTTCCCAATGACTAAGAACAAGTAGAGCACTTGAAGCCCCAGAAGTCCATCTCCTCAGCTCATCTGCAAATCCAAAGCTCTCAGCAACAGGCACATAGGCATGCACAGTGAATAATGGAGACCCTTCCTGCATTTCTTCCTTCAAAACTCGAGCCCTCCTCCGAGCAAGCACTGCATACATAGGACCCAAATATTCAGTCGGCGTGTTCAACTCACAAAAATACATGGCTTCCACAAGCCGGGGTTTCTTCTGAAGCACAGCGGCCCTACAGGCATCCTTGACAGCTGTCATCACCTGCCCAGTGAAGATGCCATATTGCTCTGGTTGTTGATAAGAAGTTTCAGATTCATTTGATTGCCCAATCAATGGTGAAATGCAAGCCTCAACAACAAATGCCAAACCCCACATGGGCTCGTCACACAAAGGGCCGGATGCTGTAGCTAGCTGAAATCCAGACACAACACTGCTCTCAAGACTCTCCGCTTCTTGGTACAGAGCATGAGTCTCTACAGACGATGCCTCAGAAGCTACATCACCATTGGTAGATGAACCCACAAAACCCAATCTCTCAGACACATAAGGGGAACCCCGAACGAGAACAGAACAATCAGTTGTCTTTCCTTTGGAATCCGGGGTGAGGAGTATATTAGGACTGACCTGTCGAGGACCCAGTGCCCAGATTCTCTTAAGAAACCTTTCCCGCAATATTTTACACTTCTCAGCCCGATCCTTGTCAATCTCTGTACTCTCAGATGGAATGTGACTCTCAATAGCATCTGTTATTCGTGTCTTAAGCGTTTCAATTGGATTGTCATCTTCCACAATGCTTGTTCTCTGAGTTTCCAAGATTTTGTCAGTATGGCCCCATTTGCCTCCAATAATGCCTCCAAGCAGATCAGAACTCTCATCAAGCACCTTAGTTAGAGCAGGTGGAAGCTTCATGACCAGCACTCGAACAACACATCTACCATTTGGTGTTGTCTTCTCAATATAATCGGAGGTCCCACTAAACAACTTCAAAGTTTCTAATGGATTGGATGCCTCACCTTCAATAGTCTCTCTATAGGAAACCAGAGGTGGTGAGACTTCCAAGCTTACTTTTGCGAATCTCTCCTTCAAATCTTTTATGCATCTCTCGAGATGAACCTCTCCTGCAGCAGCAAGAACATGCTCTCCTCTAGAAGAAACACTGACCTCTACAAATGGGTCTGCACGGTTCAAGAGCCTCAAGCCTTTCATGAGTGCACCCATGTCAGCTGGATCAGAAGGCTCAATTGCAACTTTAAGGGTGGGAGAAACCTGGAACACCATACTTGAGAAAGGCCAACAATTCTTTGTAGATGAAAGAGTAGCACTTTTCAATATATGCTGGCCAAGGCCCCTAATAGCCACAACATTCCCAGCCTTTGCAGATGCCACTGGTCTCAAGCCTTGACCCATCATTAGATACAATGAATGCAACTCAGTTTCCTGTACATGCTTTTGCATTGATTCCCCTTTTAATGGATCATATAATGCAGAAAGCACGAAAACCCTCTGCCCTGAACAAAGAACCCCACTAAAAATCCTTGCAAATGCAAGGAAACACTCGTCAGATTCACCATCATCGGTAGAATTGTTTAAAATCTCACCGTATAAGCCCCTTTGAGGTAGCAATTTTGCAGGAATGGCAAACATCTTAGATACAAAGGCAACACATGGCGCTTCAGGGCTTGAATCACATACCTCAACAGATTTTCTAACAAGCTCTGCTTCAGCAAGCACATCCGAAGGAATCCCATCATTTAAAACTTCTCTCTTAGGAATCAAACGTGTTATCCGTAGAGATTGGGCAGCAATCGGATCTGGCATATGCTTAACTACCATAGATAAGATTGCATCCGACAAAGGAAGCCAGCGACTCATGACAGCTTGAAGCACGGCTTTTGGATCCTTGTTCTGAAGTTCACGAGGAGGTATAGACAAATTGAATGACTTAATGACTTTCTGAAGTACCGCTCTGTCCCCATCAGCTTCCAAAGCAGCCTGGTAAACCTGCCAAAGTGGCTCAAGCACAAATTGCACAAACATGGGTCGAGCCTTACTATTTCCTCCACCTAATCCCTTCTTACCCACAATCATCTTATTCTTGGGATTGAAATACCGAGGACCCCATAAAGTTTTCAGTAACGCAGCTGTGCTAGCCCCAAGCTTCGAAGCATAGAACTCCGCAAACTCACTAATACCAAAACCCCACCCTTCCAATGCACACACAAAAACAACATTCCCCTTTTGTGGTTGAAACGTATCTTCCTCATCATCCTCTACAAACTCATGATTCTCAAAATCCACTTCCCCAGATGGACCTGCAAGCATCAAATCAACGTCCGAAAGATACTTCTCTGACTTGTATCCACTCATAATTCCATTAACCTCGTGAACAATCCTTTGCAAACGAGTATACGCCTCCATTGGACTCAACTTCAATTCACAAATCAACCTATCAACCTTATTGAGTACCAAACAAGGAGTAAGCTTTTCAATCCAAGCTTGGCGCAAGACTGCGTGGGTCTGAATGTGGACGCCCTCAACAGCATCCACCAAGACTAAAGCCCCATCACTCAACCGCGCAGCGGTAGATACCTCACTACAAAAATCCATGTGACCAGGAGAGTCTATAAGATTTATAGAATGGTCTTTGTATTGAAGAGATATGGAAGAGCTCTTCATTGTTATAGCCCTCCTCTGTTCTTCATCAAGATAATCCATGAATCTAAGCCTACCAGCTTGCTTGGGGTGAAGTACTCCACCCCCATAGGAGGCAATCAAATGGTCAGCAAGAGTAGTCTTGCCATGATCAACATGGGCAAGAATGCATATATTTCTGATTTGGGGACA
The DNA here is from genome assembly GCF_055761805.1 of Camellia sinensis. Classification (NCBI taxonomy): domain Eukaryota; kingdom Viridiplantae; phylum Streptophyta; class Magnoliopsida; order Ericales; family Theaceae; genus Camellia; species Camellia sinensis. Next base: position 15,783,530 of record NW_028128987.1, on the reverse strand, counting down.
ATCAAAGTCACCCATTTTTCTTTTTTCTTTTTCTTTTTTTAAATTTTATTGTACAGTAATCAATACCAATCAAAATTTGCAAGTGACAACAATCAAAGAGAGTATAAAAATAACAGAGGATTATGGACAAACTTTATGGACAAACTCTACCAATTCAAATTATAAAAAAAAATAAAAATAAATCACAGAAAGCCAAGAACCCAGAAACCGAATTGCGGTGGAGATAGAAAAAGAAGCAGAAAAACCCTAGATAGAGAAGAGAAAGAAGAGGGATTGTGAAAGAGAAAGTGCTTACAATTCTATGTGGGCTAGTTATACATGTGGTTGTGGAGTAGTAGCAGTGGATTTATAGAGTTTTGTCTCGGAACGCGATTGAAGGATGGTCTGCGCCGACTCATGAGGGAGGTTTTAAACACGAGTTGCTTCGCTTTCGCCTTTGTGTTAATAGGTTGCGTATATCCTATGTTATTCAGGTTTAGGGGTCGGTTGGAACCGGTTATTTTAATAATTTTTAATTTTTTATAAAAAAATGTGAACCGTATATCATATGTTATTCTTGGGAAATGGCTTTACAAAACCTTTATTTATTTATTTATTTTTTGTTGGTAACTTTGAGTATTAATTAAGGTGAGATCCAAACATTATTTTTAACGTTTTTCATTGAGTTCATATTTAATTTCGCGTAGTGAATAAAATAGTGTATTTTGTTACTCAAAACCATTTTTGTATGAATGAGAATTCAACACGCATTTTTCGGGTTCATAGAAATGGATTTTGGTGGGTTTCCTACACATTTGTGAAATGTGCTTATTCCACATTAGAAAGGCTTATGGTTTTGAATGAGTTTATATACCTTAGCTTGGAATACTTCAGATAGGCCCCAAGGGATATCCAAGTTTGTGGAAGGGTGGAGTTATGGGTAAAGTGGATTAGACCCATTTGACCCAAAATAAAAACCACACGCGCATACCACCGCCGTCCGCCCGGACAGGCCGAGTTAGACTGGGCGCGGGTGCGAGGTGTGAAGTTGGAATGGACTTGTCCGGCCCAATACTTATCTTTTTGGGCCAAAGACTTTTGTAATTTATTTATTTATTTTTAATTTTGGTTTCAAAATTCAAAATAAATTGGTCCATTTTTTTTTTCTTCACCCAAACACATCCGAACAGGTGCAATTTCCACCTGAACAGATCTGTTTCTATTCTGAACAGATCTGTTCCTGTTCCAAACAGGTTTTTCCTGTTGGTACTTGTTCGAATAGCCACCATTCCTTCTATAAATAGTTGGCCATCCAACATTCATTCCCATCGAATTTTTGGAGAGTTTTTCTTCTTTCTTTTTCCTCTTTTCGTCCTCTTATTTTTGTACCTATTCTGCATTTTATTTTAAGAGAAAAAGAAAGAGTCACAACAGTGTTTTAGTTCACCAGACTTGATTTTGTAGTGTTGCAATTTCAAGTGTTAGTCGTTGCATCCTGAGAAGTAGATGCCGGTTAAAACTTGAAGCACTGAAGCGAGGGCAAAATCTACTTTAAGGAGATTGTGTCCAATACAAGCCTCGACTTTAATTTCTGTATGCATTTAATTCAGAATTTAAGTTATATAATTATTTTCTGAATTATTTTATTTTGTTGTTTATTTTAATTATATATTTAAATTTACACACGCGCGCGCGCGCGCACACACACACACACCATTGTGGTTATAACAATCTTAAAATAGATTTTCGTTTTTATTTATTTCTAGTTTAGACAGACGAATATTTTGTTTCGGGAAATTAAATAGTAGTCATATACTGTTTAATTTTTTAAATAGTAGTAATATACTTTCTTTGATAATATAGTAGTAATATATTGTTTATTATTGAAATTTTATTACAAAATATTATTCTGTATATTTTGTGTGTAAATTCTTTTTTGTATAATTTTGTGATTGGTGTCTTAATATTTCGCCAGAATTATGACAATTGAAATAAACAATACGGAGACTATTATTACTCTGACCCCCACACCTGTTGTGCCAGTGATGATTACGGTAGTATCGATAAATCATGGGGAGAAGCTAGAAAAATTCAATGGAAATGATTTTAAAAGATGGTAACAAAAAATGATATTTTATTTTACCACATTGAATTTGGCTCACTTCACCCATAAAAAAGCTCCGGCATTGAACAAGAGAGAAACTGACCGGGAAGTGGTTGCCGCAATCGATTTATAGAAACATGGTGATTTTCTATGTCAAAATTAAATCCTCACTGGGTCGGACAATACACTGTACAATGTATATAGTGTCAAAAGTACTGCTAAAGAACTGTGGGAATCTTTAGATCATAAATATAAGACAGAGGATGCCGGTACAAAGAAATTTGTTGTCTTTCATTTTCTAGACTTTAAAATGATGGATTCCAAGACGGTTATTAGCCATGCTCAAAATCTCCAATTAATTCTCTATGACATACATGCAGAAGGGATGGTTCTCGGTGAATCTTTCCAAGTAGCAGCAATCATTGAAAAATTGCCACCATCTTAGAAAGAATTCAAGAATTATCTAAAGCATAAGCACAAGGAGATGAAATTGGAGGAACTGATAGTGCGACTCAAGATTGAGGAGGACAACCATGGTTCCGACAAGAAGTCAGAAAACCATGTCATGCAAACTAAAGCAAATGTTGTGGAACATGAACATGGGTCAAAGTTCAACAACAAAAAGCGGAAGCATGATGGCAATGGTCCCAAACAAGGATCCACAAGTAAGATCAATAAATAGATCAACAATGGGTTCAACAAGAGGTTCAAAGGCAAGTGTTTTGTGTGTGGCAAAGATGGACATCGTGCTAAGGATTGTCACGTTTGCAAGAACGGAGGGAGTTCAAGCAAAAAGCCAGCACAAGCCAACATAGTCGAGGATTTTTATCTTTCCGATGAAGTGGCAGACATCAATCTTGCTGCTGTAGTCTCTAAAGTAAATTTGGTGGGCAATCCCAAGGAGTGGTGGGTGGATACTGGAGCAACCCGCTATATCTGTGCAGATAAGAAGATGTTCACAACCTACAAAGTGATAGAAAGTGGGGAACAACTTTTTATGGGAAAACTCCTCCACTTCAACTGTAGAAGGACAAGGAAAGATCATGCTGAAAATGACCTCGGGGAAAGAACTCACTCTTAACAATGTACTCTACGTGCTAGAGATTCTCAAGAATTTGATTCCTAGGTCATTGTTAATCAAGAATGGGCTTAGATTAGTCTTTGAATCTGATAGGGTTACTCTCCAAGAGTGGCATGTATGTGGGGCGAGGTTATATGAGTAATGGGCTTTTACAACTCAATGTAAATACTGTTGTACCAAATTTGGCTATTAATAATAAGAACACATCTTCTGTTTATATTGTTGAGTTCTTTTTTATGGCATGGTAGGTTAGGACATGTAAATTTTAATTCTTTACGTAGACTTGTTTCATTAGAATGTTTACCAAACTTAGAGTTTGATCCTAATCATAAATGTGAGATTTGTGTTGAGGCAAAACTCACTAAGGCATCATTTAATGAAGTAGAAAGAAGTACTGAATCTCTAAGTTTAATTCGCACAGATATCCATGATTTAAAATTTGTTCAAACTAGAGGAGGTAAAAAGTACTTTATTACTTTTATTGATGATTGCACTCGATATTATTATGTTTACTTATTGAGAAGTAAAGATGAAGCCTTAGAAGCTTTTAAGCAATATAAACTTGAGGTTGAAAATCAACTTGGCAAAACTACTAAGATAGTAAGGAGTGACAAAGATGGTGAGTATGATGCACCATTTGAGGAATTTTGTTCTAAACATGGTATTATTCAGTAAACCACTGCACCCTATTCTCCTCAGTCAAATGGAGTTGCTGAGAGAAAGAATCGATCTCTTAAAGAGATGATGAATGCCGTGTTGATTAGTCTAGGGTTACCTCAAAACTTGTAGGGGATATGATTTTGTCTGCTAATTTTATCCTTAACAGGATACCCCACAAGAAATTCAATCAAACGCCTTTTGAATTATGGAAAAGTCGACGACCTACCTACAATTACCTTAAAGTGTGGGGGTGTTTGGCCAAGGTGGAAGTCCCTAGTCCCAAAACGACTAAGATAGGAACAAAAATCGTTGATTGTGTGTTCATTGGTTATGCAAATAATAGTAGTGCATATAGATTTTTAGTTCATAGATCTGAAAATCTTGATATGCATGTAAACACTATTATTGAGTCAAAGAATGTGTTGTTTTTTGAACACATTTTTCCTTGCAAGGAAACTGAAGAGAGAAATTCAAATAAAAGAACTTTTGATAGTGCTATGGATAGTAATGAAAACCAAAATGATAATGAAGCAGATGAACTTAGACGTAGCAAGAGGGCTAGGATCTCTAAATCATTTGGTCTAGATTTTCTGACATATCTGTTAGAAAATGAGCCTTAAAACTTCAAAGAAGCAATGTCAAGTCCTGAAACTCCATTGTAGAAAGAGGCTATGAATAGTGAAATTGAATCAATATTGCAAAATCATACTTGGGAACTGGTGGATCTTCCACCAGGGTGTAAACCTTTTGGATATAAGTAGATGTTCAAGAGAAAAATGAAAGAAGATGCTTCAATAGAAAAATACAAGGCTAGGCTTGTTGTTAAGGGATACAGGCAGAAGGAAGGCCTTAATTATTTTGACACTTATTCGCATGTTGATTGCGATTGCAGCTTTGTATAATCTGTAAATATATCAAATGGATGTTAAAACAACTTTTTTGAATGGCAAGTTAGATGAAGAAATCTACATAGAACAACTGGAAGGGTTTTAAGTTCCTGGCCAAGAGAAAAAGGTTTGTAAACTTGTCCAACCCCTTTATGGATTAAAACAAGTTCCAAAACAATGACATGAAAAATTTGATCAAGCTATGTTTTTGGATGGTTTTAAAATAAACGAATGTGACAAATGCGTCTATATTAAAAGCGCAGACAAAGGTTATGTCATAGTTTGTCTTTATATAGATGACATGCTCATTATTGGAAGTAATAATGACATAATTAAATCCACAAAAAAAATGTTGAACAAAAAGTTTGACATGAAAGATCTAGGGGTAGTAGATGTAATTTTAGGAATAAAAATTACTAGAACATCTGAAGGATATGCTTTATCTCAGTCTCACTATGTTGAGAAAATTTTGGAGAAATTTGGAAAGCATGACGACCGTCTTGCTAAAACACCTGTTGACATTAGTCTTCATTTGTCAAAAAATACAGGTGCAGGCATATCACAATTAGAGTACTCTCGAATAATCGAAAGCTTGATGTACTTAATGAATTGCACTAGGCCAAATATAGCCTATGCTGTGAGCAAATTGAGTTGATACACAAGTAATCTAGGGTCCAATCATTAGAAAGCAATAATTAGGGTACTTAGGTATCTAAGACATACCCAAAATTAGGGCTCACATTATACCATATATCCAGCAGTACTCGAGGGGTACATCGAAGCAAATTGGATATCAGATACTAAAGATTCAAAATCCACTAATGGATATGCCTTTACCTTAGGAGGTGCTGCAGTCTCTTGGAAATTCTCCAAGCAAACATGCATTACAAGGTCGAAAATGGAATCTGAGTTTATCGCATTAGATAAAACAGGAGAAGAAGCAAAATGGCTTCGTAATTTCTTAGAAGACATTCTAATATGGCCTAAACCTGTGCCAGCTATATGCATTCACTGTAATAGTGAAGCAGCAATAGGACGGGCACAGAACCATATGTATAATGGTAAGTCTCGACACATTCGTCGAAGACATAATACCGTTAGGCATTTGCTCTCACATAGAATAATTTTCATAGAATATGTAAAGTCAAAGGAGAATATTGCGAATCCATTGACTAAAGGGCTAGCCAGAGAGCAAGTGTACCATTTATCGAGGGGAATGGGATTAAAGCCTATTATTTAAAAGTTACTATAATGGCAACCCAACCTAGTTGACTGGAGATCCCAAGATCTAGGTTCAAATGTACAACCGAATTATGGATGACTTCACGTATCACTACGGAAGTTTTCTCCTACCCATTTCTATGATAAGAAGAGTGATACCTGCAGCGTTAGTAGGATAAGCTTTGCTTTTAATGATTCTTATAGCTTGGACATCCAAGTGTGAACTGGGCCGGTTCTGTGAGAATTGGGAAGGCTAAATTCTCTAGAGCACTCATGAATTACTAGGCGTTGTTCAGAGCCAAAATGAACACAACCGTAAGAACCAAATCATGCCTGCAGATACATCATGTGTAGTCTATTGTCTTGGCTTACACAAATAGCTAAACAGTTCAAGGCATCGCGTCCACTGGTTAGCTAGTAAGTTCGATAGGTTTTCACTAGAGAAGGTTCAAAGCCAAAAGCTAACTATCTCGATGTGGTGTATCTTTTTAATGTTTTCTTTCTTTGTTTGCGTCTTGTTGCATGTCCGTTCTCGTGAATTCCATTAATGTGGGGGATTGTTGGAAAATGGCTTTGCAAAATCTTTATTTTTTGCTAACTTTGAGCATTAATTAAGGTGGGACCCAAGCGTTATTTTTAACGTTTTTCATTGGGTTCATGTTTAATACCGCGTAGTGAATAAAACCATGTATTTGGTTACTTAAAACCATTTCTGGATGAATAAGAATTCAATGCGTATTTTTGGGTTCGTAGAAATGTATTTAGGTGGGTTTCCTACACATTTGTGAAATGTGTTTATCCTACATTGGAAAGACTTAAGGTTTTGAATGGGTTTATATACCTTAGCTTGGGATACTTGGGATGGGCCCCAATGGGTACTCAAGTTTGTGGAAGGGTGAGGTTATGGGTAAAGTGGGCTACACTCATTGGACTCAAAACAAAAATCACACGCACGCGATGCCGTTCGTCCGTCCGTCCGGTTGGTCGAGCGGGCTGGACGCGAATATGAGGTTGGGTTGGGCTTGTCCGGCCTATTTTTTGGGCCAAAGACTTTTTTAATTAATTAATTTATTTTTAATTTTGGTTTCAAAATTCAAAATAAATTTGTTTAGATTTTTTTCCTTCACCCAAACACATCCAAACAAGTGCAATTTCCACCCGAATAGATCTATTTCTATTCTGAACAAATCTGTTCCTGTTCCGAACAGGTTTTTCCTATTGGAACCTATTCAAATAGCCACCGTTCCTCCTATAAATAGTTGGCCATCCAACATTCATTCCCATCGAATTTTTGGAGAGCTTTTCTTCTTTTTTCTTCCTCTTTTCGTCCTTCTGTTTCTACATCTGTTCTGCATTGTATTTTAAGAGAAAACGAAAGAGTCACAATAGAGTTTTGGTTCGCCAGACTTGATTTTCTAGTATTGCAATTTCAAGTGTTACTCGTTGCATCCTGGGAAGTAGACGCCAGTTAAAACTGGAAGTACCGGAGTGAGGGCGAAATCTATTTTAAAGAGATTGTATCCAATACAAGCCTCAACTTTAATTTCTGTAAGCATTTAATTTGGAATTTAAATTATATAATTATTTTCTGAATTATTTTATTTTTTTGTTTATTCTAATTATACATTTAAATTTACAAACACACACCACTGTGGTTATAATAGTTATTCAGGCTTAGGTGTCGTTAGGAATCGGTTATTTTAATGATTTTTTAATTTTTTATGAAAATATGTGTAGAAAAATGGAGAGAATGACGTGACAATTTATAATGACTTTTTGACTAAAATATGTAGTTGACAAATGAGGCCTTAGACTCCTGTTTGGATCATGAGGGTAAGTGAGTTGACAAAAAAAAAATGATTATGATTTTAATTTTTTTATTATTATATTTGAATGAAAAGTAGTGATAAATTTTAAAGGTCACGTTTGTTTGGTTTTATGGGATCAGGGGATTAAGAGTACAATGAGATTGAGTGAGGGGATTATTAGTGTGGTAATATTAGGTTGGAGATGTAAAACAAAAAGGGTTTGTTTATACACTACTGGATTAGTAATATTATAGATAGTATTAATATATAAAATTAATTTTTTTTAAATTTTAGTTTTTTTAATATTATAATTATTTTTTTATTAAACAATATAATTTTTGCTTAAAAATCATTTAAAATTTCACTAATCCTTTCACTCACTTTTTAATCCCAATCCTCCTATGGCTTTGTTAGTCCTAACATATGAGGGGGATTATTAGTCCAAGGGGATAGTTAACCCCCTTACTCATGTCCCCAACCAAATACTCTTTACGTGGGTCACACGGTTTATTAGTCTAATCCCCCTTCCCAAAAAGTCAAACAAACATGGCCAAATAGTGATTTCATGAATTGTTTGATCCTTTCTTTTTTCCTATAGACCTAAAAGTCTTATTCTAGTGTGAATTGCATAAAGGGTCAAGCATAAACGCATGTATTATGTGTTGAGGGACAAATGTGAATTTTTTCATAATGTTGAAATTGTTAAACGTAACACTTTAAAAAAAAAAAATTAGTATACTTTTTTCAAACGCAACACTCTAATGTAACATCTCTCAAACGTAACAACGTAACATTCTACAAAAACTCCTTAATGTGTTTTTCCCAAATATAACACTCTAATCAATATAATATTAAAAAATTCCTTAATGTATTTTTTCCCAAACATAACACTCTAATAAATGTAATATTAAAAAAAAACTCCCTAGTGTACGTTTTTCAAACGTAACATTCCAAAAAAATTTATTAGTGTATTTTCTCCAAACGTAACACTCCAATCAATGTGACACACAAAAATTCCTTAGTGTACTTTTCTTAAACTTAATAGTGTAACATTCCAAAAAAAAACTCCTTACAATACTTTTTTCCAAACGTAACATTATAAAAAAACTCCTTAGTGTATTTTTACCAAACGTAACATTCCAATCAATGTAACACACAAAAACTCCTTAGTATACTTTTTTTAAACGTAACATTTTAATGTAACACCAAAAAACGACACTAACTGAACTGTAGATTTCTACACTCGAAAAGAATCTTTCACAACCTTACATTTCTATTCCTATCCCAAAAACAAATCAGAAAATTAGAGAAATGAATCACAAAAGGACATTCACTTAAACTCAAATAATACCAAATCAAATAAATATAACTTTTCAAAACAAAAAGGACTAATTGGTTTATAAAAAAACTCTTAGAACTAAATAAATTAACATTTCTCCATATGGGATTTATGAGAAAATTTTTCTAAAAGAAAAGAAGATGTAATTGTTTACTTAACTTGTTTAGATAAAATAAATAAGAAAAAATAGAGAAAATTGTAATATTTTGTTTTACTAAAATAATTTTCTATATTAATAAGCTATGTTTTTTCATAAAGGTAATGTTGATATTTTAGAAAACTTTTATTATACCCATTTCATTTCTTACCAAATCTCACTATTTTAGGTGAGAAACAAAACATAGGTTTGGTAAGAATTCTTTTCTCACCATCTCTTATCATTTCTCACCTACTTAACCATCTAGACAAGTGAAAGATTTTTTATTCTCACCATTTCTTCTATTTTCTCACTAAGTCCCTCCATTCAAACAGAGTGTTAATTCTTGTCAATCCCATTTCAAGGTTGTGGGAGTGTTTAGTGCAGATTATTTTAAGTTAAAAGTTGATAATTCGAAAACATAAGTTAAAAATACCCCTCTTTTAGTTTTTGAAAAATTTGCCTTTTCAACTTATTTAAACTATTTCTAATTAACAAATTATAAGTAGAAATTGTACCAAATAGACTAACACAAACTCTCAAATTAAAATAAGTTATAAGTTGCTTATTGAGAGGGTAATTTTTGGAGAAAATTGGACCGAGCTGTAAGATGGACTTTATGGCCCAAAGTATGAAGAACTCAGTAAAAGGCCGTAATAACATTCTGGCCCAGAAGAAACATAGTTACTCCGGCCCGGAAGAGGTATAGTTACTTCGGTTAGGAGAGTTGTAATTACTTCGGCCCAAGATGGTATAAAGCTACTCCGGTCTGAAGGTAACTTGGTGTTAGTCCGGTCACACAGTTAGTCCGATTGCGGTGTATTATTGTTAGATCGGTCGGAGCTTGCTACTCAGAAGCTTGGTCGCAGCACACCATGGTTGAACGGGAGAAAACCGAACTAATGATAGTTCGGCCTATTCTGTGGCTCAGCATAGCCAGTGTTATTTCGGTCACATAGAAGTTCGGCCGTGATAAAAACCATCCCACTTGGTTTAAGCAGTGGGGGAGGGTGTAAAAGGATAAGCATTATCCTTAGGAATATGAATCCTAGGAGGACTCTGCATGGAGAAATAAAAGTCCTACTAGGATTATGCCACTCGAAACCTATAAAAGCTCACAAGCACCACCTTGGAGGAGGTAATTGAACACAATTCTTTTTGAGAACATAAAACTTTGTCTATTTGTCAAGCTTACTGACTTAGGCATCGGAGAGGTTTCCGGCACACACCCGCCGGTTAGCTCACGTTTGTGTTTTCAGGTGATAAAGCGACGTCGTACGGAGGAGCGTGGACTTGGTCAACAGGATTATACGAGGAGAATTATTTCCTCCCCGTACACTTATATAATCTCCACTAAACACCTCGTATTGCATAGGAATCGACATTAGGTCAGGTCAAGTCAAATTGTGAAAATGATGCCAAATTCTATGTCACCACATTTACACACGTCTGAATCCTCTAGAGTTTACTCTCTATAGTCCTCTCTACAATCCACAAAAATGACATCATTTTGATTATTAAAAAACAAACAAACAGAAACATGAAAGAATCTAGGCAAAGGGAAGGAGACGCAAAGAGAGAGAGAGAGAGAGAGATGCAGTCGCCCACAACCAACATTGTGTTCTCCACTAACGACCACTGTCCATTTGCCATTGTTGTTCGTTGGAGCTAAAAAATCAGAACTCTTGAGATGGTAGTAATAGAATTCTTGAGATGGTTGTTGTCATGCCCTAAAATTTGGACAATTAAATATTAAAGTGGACTAAACCCCAATTAATATTCCATCATCCAAATCCTAGGAGTAAAACAAAAATCTAAATGTTCTCGTCTCCATACGGTTCAAGTAAATTTCAATGCTAAAAAAATTACAAGGGGTAAAAAAAATTAACAAAACGCCAACCAAACCATCCATCATAAATTCATGACTATCTAATACCTCCAACATTAAAGTAGTAACAAATAGCCAAAACAACTTAAATAATCTAAAGTTAGAAAATAACCCACAATGTCAAATTATCAAAATACTAAGGTCATAAAAATAAATAAATAAACTCATATCAACTCTAAACTGCAGAAAACAAAAGAAGTCCGAAAGACATATCCTACAACTGTAGTTATTTCTCATCACCACCGTAATCCCAACTAATCCTGCAAAGGAAGCTCAGCTGCACTCAAACAAAACCCACCCGAGTTGCTAAGAGACAAAACGGGTTAGTATACAAGTATACTGGTATGAGTACAAGATTTGACACCCACGTATCCACTAGACACAAACAAAAGTACAATTAATTCTTGTTACGAGACAAGACAAATAGTTCCACCCACAACGAGACGAAGGGGTAGTTTCTCGAGATACAGTAGCATTTAATTTCTTGCCCGTACACATTAAATATAAATTGGGTATACAAAAAAATAAATAAAAATAATATGGTGGATTAGTCCTATATAAAAAGTGAGTAAGACCCACTATTCTGCCAAAAAAAATAAAGTTAGTATAATTTAATCATGAATAAATTACTGAAGAAATATATAAAAAAAAATGCACTGTTTCATGCTTAAATCATTCAAATTGACCAATACTCAAAGAACAAAAGTTATATAGAATCAAATCTCCTAAAAGGCTACATGAACGAATTTAGTAGAAACTAAATAGGTTGAGAGAAAAACTTGATAGAAGAACCTAGACGGAATTCGACCAAAAAAATCTGAAGCTAAAAACAAAAGGAAACTGCCATAAGATGATTTTTTTCATAAATGTTCAAAACACAAAAAGTGTTCAGAATAATGTTTTACTTCAGTTTGTACGAAATCAATAAAAATGAGCTCGTTTCGTAGGTTAAAACATCATCTAAAATTTGCATTACTAAAATGAATAAAAATTATTGTAACCAAGATCATCCAAGTTCTAATTGATCTTTTTAGTAAAAAGTTAAAATACAAAAGTTATATAGAATTACGTATACATGCCTCTGCCCAAATTTCATAATTTATTAAGGTCGTTTATTATTTTTTGAGATGTACAAATCAAAACAATTCAAACTATACCAATAAGTTCATATATAATTCTTTGTACCTTAATTCCACCACTTCAGCCCTTCACTTCTAGCCTGCACATATATCTCATGTCCTCCCGTATACCTAACACCGCTCCAAAGCCAAACTTGTATGAGGATATCGTCCCGAGCTTGACCCACACTCCCCAGATGGTTAGCATATATGTATGCACGTAAATCAAAGCACTCGTCTACTCCTGAGAACGAGGCAACAATATATATACACAATCCCTCATATATTCATGAGAACAAACATAACAATGCCGAGCCTAAGTCATTCAAACAAATCTCATAATCCTCACTTTTTTTTATACACTTTTTCTCACCAACACTCAAATAAAACAATAATCTATAGAGTCATGGTAGAGCATTCATAATTTATCTATGGGTTCCAAGTTTATTTTAATTTCATATATCCATGAGTGTGATTACATCCATAAAATAAAAATATATAAAAACCCTAAACATTGCACACACAATTAACCAAAATAATTGAAATCAATCTATCATCTTCATGCAAATACAATATCAAACCAATATCGAATAAATAAATAATAACAACAAAATAAACATAAATCAAGGGAAGTGGGTTTTGCACTCACAATATGTTTTTGAAGATCAAAGAACCGCTTGAAGAATTAATGAAGCCACTAAAATAAAACCCTAATCATTTTTTTTTTCTCTTTACCTCTCCTTTTTTTTTCGCCGTTTCTCTTTCTCTCTCTCTCTCAAAACTCTCTTCTCCCGCACATAGTCACAACCCTCTTTTTTTTGTTTGTTTAATATCTCTCTCTCTCTCTCTCTCTCTCTCTCTCGGCTGCTGCTAACTTGCTGTTGCTAACTTCAATATTCTTCCACACACACTTTTGTAATTAAACCTAAGTCTAGTATATTATACCTAATTTACTATTATATTTATATTTTACAAATACAACATAAATACAACTTATATAAATATACTATATAAGATCAATATATATAATACTTTACATATATATAGATATAAATTCAAATTAATTATATATAATTAAATATCACATTAAATTCTCATGTATCTACACAATTAATAAAGCCAAAAAAAATAAAAATAAAGTAATAATAAGTAATGACTTAAGAAAAATTATGGTTGCTACAATATAAACACCTCAAAAGAATCTCATCCCGAGATTCGATAGGAGAGAGTACTCAGCAAAAAGCTCTGGCTGCATACACCGAACTTTTTATTCTAATTCCTAAGTGATATCATTCTCATCCTCGCTCCATTGCACTTTCACCAAGTTCACTTTTTTGCGCCGCAACTGCTTTACCTCTCGGTCTGGAATAGTAACCGGTCGCACCACATACGTTAGATTGTCACTAATCTCCAACATTTCTGGTGATACTACTTGGGAAGGGTCTTGTACACACTTTCGTAATAAAGATACATAGAACACATTGTGAATAATAGCTAAAGCAGATGGTAGGGCTAATTTGTAAGCCGCATTACCAATCCTCTCAATGATCTCGTATGGTCCCACAAATCTAGGTGCCAACTTTCCCTTCTTTCCAAACCGCATGATACCCTTTATCGGCGAGACCTTCAAAAACACAAAATCTCTAACATTCAACTCAACCCCCTTACGTTTTCTATCAGTGTAACTCTTCTGACGACTCTGTGCAGTCTTAATACGTTCCTGAATAATGTTCACCTTCTCTGTGGTCTCCCTCACCAACTTTGGCCCTAACAACAGCACATCTCCTACCTCTATCCAATAATCAGGTGATCAACATGGCCTCCTATATAAAGCCTCAAAAGGTGTCATCCCGATACTTGAGTGATAGCTATTATTATAAGAAAACTCCACCAATGGCAAGTGCTCTTCCCAACTACCACCAAGATCGAGGACACAAGCTCTCAACATATCCTCTAAGATCTTATTTACCCGCACAGTTTGCCCATCTATTTGAGGATGATAAGCTGTGCTCAGGTCTAACCTAGCACCCAAAGCATGCTGAAAACTCTCCAAAAACTCTGCCACAAACGATGAATCACGATCCAAAACTATAGAAACTGGCACGCCATGAAGTCACACCACATCCCGAATATATAGTCTAGCCAGTTTATTCGTAGTTCGGTGAACACTGATAGGAATAAAATAAGCAGACTTGGTGAGTCCATCTACTATCACCCAAATAGATTCATTGTCTTCCTTAGTCCGCAGCAATTCATTCACGAAGTCCATAAAGATGTACTCCCATTTCCAAGTAAGGATCTCGAGAGGCTACAAAAGTTCAAAAAATCGTTGGTGTTCTATCTTAACCTGTTGACACACATAGCATCGAGAAACATACTCTGCTACACCCTTCTTCATATCTTTCCACAAAAAAGTCCTCTTCAGGTCATGATACATCTTAGTCCCACCAGGGTGAATGGTATATCGGGACCTATGAGCATTATCCATAATCTCTTTCCTCAATTCAATAATGTTAGATACACACAACCTGCCCCTAAATCGCAATTCCCCCATCTGAGTCCACAGACCAATCAGTAGGACAATCATCGATCAAATCCACTACAAGGTCATCAAGCTTGCTAACAAGGAACCCATCTAAATATTGCATCTGACGAACTTTACCTAGTAATGTTGGCTGCACAGTCAGTCAAACTACCAATGTGTGCCCTCTCGACACTCTTTATTAGTTGAATATCATGCATCGAAACGGACTCTAAGGACTACCATTCCTGAATCGTCAAAGAAACTATAATCCCATGTATAGACACCCTATGTTGACCGGCCCTAAGACTTGGGCGTTTTCTTTTGATTACCCGATGATGATAAGTAGAATGTGTTTCTTACAGAATCCTCAATAAGAGAGATGAAATTTGAACTTTAATCCCAACCTTCACCATTATGGCCAAATTGTTTTAAAATATTAAATATTTTATTAGTTTAGTATTTTTGTAATTTTGCATAATTTTATGTGTTTGTTCATATTTTTGGTGTTTTTATATAAATTGGTATAAATTATATATTTTATATATATAAAATAAAATAATAAAAATTATATTATTATATTATATGTTTAGTATTTTGGTATAAATTATATATTTTAGATATTTTATATATTATATATATATATATATATATTATAAAAGAAAAATAATAAAAAATTATTTTGATGTCGATCAGCTCTTCTCAGCATTACATATATATATAGTATATTAAATATAATCTTTATATAATATTTATATTATTATATTATATGCCTATAGCTTTTTATATTATTATATTATACTTTGTTGCCTATATAAAGCCAAAGAGAGAGAGGCTCAGGGTTGCCAAAATAAAAGAACATAAGAATGCTTCAAGAGAGTTAGAGCGAAAAGAGAATAAAAGATTGTTTACATTTTCAATTTTGAGCCAACACTTCCAAGCTTCCATAGCTACTGAAATTCCTCATTTCCATACACAAAAAACACTCCAAAAATTCTGATATAGCCAAAGATCAATTACCTTGATCATAAGGAAGAGTGTTTACTGATTGAAAGTGAGAGAACCTAGAGAGTTAGCCATTTTCCATACCATAAACTCCATAATTTCGAATTGAGGATTTGAGAACACACTTCCTACACTTGAGGGAGATCAAGAGGGAGTTTGTGAACTAAGGAGTTCATTCTTTCCTTGGAAGGTGAATTTCACAAACCTTTCATTTTTTTTGCATTTCTTACTTATTTTGCTCTTTTGCTTTGATTTATTGTTATATCGTATGTTGTTGTAATCTAATTGAAAGTGATGAATTGATGTCCCATATATGTTGTTTTTTAGCATGAGAAAGAGACCTTCCATGCTAAATGGTTTAATCTCTTCGGAGGTTCATTACAAGGGCATTACATTTCTCTCATGCCAAGAACAACTCCTTGTTTGACGCTTCTTTCCATTTAGAGGACTTAAACTCACCATTGGACTTGACGAATTAAAGAACGGATGGTAATTTAAAATTGAGTAACTAAAATTGAGGCTAAAATGGTGCAAGATAATAATTTGGTTGTGTTCAATCGGACGTTAATTGAAGACATGGAAACTTGAGGCAGTTTATACTTATTAGTGATGAAATTATTCAAGTTTTCAAGGTCACCACTTCCCTTGATCAATTCATGAAAGGGAAGAGGTTAGAGTCATATTTTGTTGCATTTATTGAACTTGCACACTTTGATTCACAAGCCATCTTGCAATGAAATTGCTTGAGTTAGTGGTTTGTGGCTTAAGTTTACTTCTCATTTGATTCGTTCATGAAAATGAAGGGTGAGTTATGCAGACAACCCTAGAGAATACCTTGTGCATGCTCTGTTTGTCCTCTGTTGCAACAAGGTGAACTAGGCAGCAGGGGCCGGTAAGACACTTTCCATAGCCAGCAGTGGCCGACAAACCACCTTTGATGGCCAACATCCCTCACCAGTGGCCGGCCGACCACTAATGCAAAATTCAGCAGTGTGTTCCTTTGGCGGAGTAGAGCCATTCCGGAAGTGGGCAACAGTGTATGTGTTCTATTGTGTAACAGATGCTATCTAGAAGCAAAATAATGGCTTTTCGGGTGGAAATCGAGCATCCGCATGAATATTCCTTGCTTCCCGAGGCGGAGTAATTAGTTGTTTAAATTATACTTGTGTTGTAATTATTCAATTAGCTAAAGTAGTTAATTAGTTGTGAGTTAATTTATTTCATTTGGTTTGTAATAGTTAATTAATTAGCTTAGCTTAACTAGTTAGCAAGTTAGTTTATTCATTCGGACTCTCCTTCGTGAGAGCATAATATTGTAATAATGTGTATGTCTTCCAACCCCAAGTCTTTCTCCCTTTTATTTAACTGCTTATGATGGTTAGTATAGGGACATTACGTTTAAATTAACATTTTTCATGTTTGCATCCACTTGTATTACATGCACCAAGTCTCGGTTCATCATTCTAACTACATTGTTAGTTTAATACTTATTTGAATACGTGCTTAAACCACATACTATCAATTGATTCATATGCTATGTTAAGTAGCCAAGCCTATTTTAGATTGCATATCGCATATGTTGCATTAGTCATATTGCATAGTTAGGAATCATGTATTTTTTCTAACTCTCTTATGTCTTTTTGGCTTGGAGTACGAGATGAGCCTTTATTTGCTTTAACATATTGCATGAGTGTGATTGTTGCCATGTTTAGCATGCTTACCATGAGGCTAAGTGCTTAATTGATATACCTACTTGTATGCCTGTGGATGAAGACTAATTGCTTGAATTGGAATAATTTGAGCCATGCACATTTAAACCCACTTTTCAAGTGGCAAATTCAAACTCTTTTCAGAAAACAAACATGACTCAAGTGTTCCAATTTTTGTAAGTTAGTCTATACTTGTATGTGTGCATCACATAATAATGCTAGATTAATAACTGGAACAAGAACATATAATGCAAAGTAAGATTCATATCATGATTAGTATAGGCCAATCTTTGATCGGGCGAGTGGGGGTGCTCAATTCATGACCTTATCTTCTCGTACCTAAGTTCCCGAGCCGAGACAATCTTGGTGATGACGGACACGAGGCTTTTGGCACTAGTCATGGGTTTCCTAAATTTTTCCAAAATAAAACATTTACGTGGCGATTCTGTATCTGGCAAAACAGTCTATTTTTGGCAATTTGATTCAAAATCGATTTTCCAAAATATTCGCCGAATTTAGACTCTTTGGTATTTATCTATTTCACATTGCACATCAGATTCAGAACCGCGGGAGTCCGATACTGTAGGGCTTATTTTGACATCTGAAAGGGGGTGCGACAAAGTCGAGCTACAGTTTCTGGCGATTCTGCTAGGGAAAATTAGAGAACTTGACTTAAAACTCATGATGTGAAATTTTATCTACTTATATATGTTCTTTGCATTGCATTTGCATTGGTGCACCTAAGTCACTGTGTTTGCCATCTATTATTCTTGGATGGTTTACTGAAGGCTTGCCTGAAAAGCTTGCCAAAAGGTTGACCGGTCGCGGGCTCTACCACAATGGGAACACAACCCTTGGATCTGGATTATCGCCGTACCGCTTGATCCACATTTCACTTCTCGGAGTTAGGTGTGAGAGGTATATTAGGTTATCTTACCGAGGTACCCTTTTGACCATTCGACCTAGTTGCATATAATGAAGCTATAGTGACTATTCCAACTTAGGACAGGATGCCACCCATTTGTAGGATGTTGCGAAACTTGTTGTTTGAAATAGTGCAGCTTAGATCATGCCAAAAATCTACGACAGGGTAACCCTACCCCCTCATAGGGGTGTTTCGGTGCTTTTACGTGATATGTGCTTTTATAGTGAGACTATACAGAATGGTTCATATCAGCATGAGTTTGAGAACAGAGTTCAGTAGGGATTACAATTGAGCTATGTGTTATGATTGTTGTGAATTAGGGTCGAAGTGCTATCCAATTTTGATTTTATTCTTTCTTGCTAGGTAGTTTACCAACATAGCTTTAGAAAGACCTGATATCCCTCAAGTACTCTAGACTCGTGTCAGAAGGCTTTACAGAACCGGAGATCTTGTTAGGGGACAGCCTGTGTTTGCTTCGCTCCCAACGGTTACTAGACAGAAAAGAGTTAGTCACAGTTCACCAGTCTAGTTTCTATAGAAATCACCCCTCATTTCACCTGCATCTTGTTAGGCTCAGTCTTCTACATCTAGTCCAGTACGAGATCATTTGCCCATTCCAATGGCACAGTATCCCCCGGTCAGTATGGAAGACTTGATTCATCATCTTCAGCAAATAGTTGAAACCATGCAGCAAGACGCTGCTCGACAGGTTGAAGTCACAGCCCGTCAGGCTGAGGTTTTAAACAGGTTGCAATAGCAACAGCAACAACCACAACCGGCAGCGGCCTTTGCATCTCATGCACCTCCTGCTCATGTACCTTCTACGGGTATCCCAACACCCGAAGCCACTACCCACACCGCTAGTGTCCAGGAAAATCAGGGTAATCTAGCGGAACCGAACCCAGCACAGGCCTCCAAAGCACCTGTATATCAAACTGAGGCTCCATTTCAATTTGAGGTTGACTCGACTGTTCTTAAGGTTAACAAACTGGAGAAATTGTTCAAAAAAGCACAAGGAGTTGACTCCATTTCAAACATAGAGGAAGGGTACGCCGAGTTTGCAGTTACCTTACTAGAGCGGTTTAAAATGCCGCACATTGATCGCTTTGATGGTTCTGGTGACCCAATGGTGCATTTACGTTTGTTCTCAGATATTTTGTGACACATGGGCTTGACCCGATTGCAGAAGCTATCCCTTTTCGATCACACTATGTCAAGTATAGCGGTCATCTGGTATGCCAAGTTGGAAGATTCAGTGAAACGAAATTGAGAGGAATTGGTCAAAGCCTTCATGGCTCAGTACTCTTACAATACCCAAATCGAGGTCACAACTCGTGATCTCGAAGCAACGTATCAAGAACTGAAAGAGGGTTTCTCTGATTTTGTAACAAGGTGGAGAGATAAAGCCTCGATGATGACCACGAGGCCTTCCGAGAAGGATCAGATAAGGATGGTCATCCGAAATCTCCAAGGCAAGCTATTATAGAAAATGATTGTTCTCCCGTTATCCATGTTCTTAAAGCTCTATGAAATAGGGGTTCAGATTGAAGATGCTATGAAACAGGGGCTCATTATTGATGATAAAGAGCCAACCAAAAGGCCGTTTGTTCACAGTTCCAATGCTGTCAGTGGTAGCATAGTTGCGAGACCATCAGATGTAAGTGTTGTCACCACAACCAATACAGCTAATCCCTTTGCCAATACAGCTCCACAACCTTCTGCCAACCCTGTCCAATCCCAGAGGACCTTTACCCCACTCTATATGACCCTATCCCATGCCATGAAAGTGCTGATTAAAAACAAGCACCTCAGACCGTTAGAACCTCGCCCACTGCCTGATCCTCTTCTACTCAAACCCAACCCAGCAAAATATTGTGCGTTTCACTAACAACACGGTCATGACACTAACCAATGCTTCCGACTACGTCATGAGATTCAAAACCTCATTGACAACAAGGTGATCGCACCATCTAAGAAACCAAATACAATTACAAACTCTCTCCCGGTCCACCATCAAGTTCCCCCACCTCGGAACCTAAACCTAATCCATACACGGGCCCTTCCCTATGACCCCAGCGTATATATTGCCCCTTCCCACCTACCCAGACCGACGGTGTTCATTCCTAAAAGCACGGACTTGTGCATGATAAACACATCCACACTTCAACCTAAACTTGTGGTGGTGACAGGTGTAGTAGAAGGGAGGCCGACATAAAAAAAGAGTATGAATTTGTTTCTTGAGTACTCTAAGAACTTGTTTGAGGAGGGGTATGATCTGTGTTGCTACATTGTGCCGGTTGATCAAGCCAAGCCGAAAGTGGTATTGTCAATTATAGTAGAGGTCAATGTGGTTAAGGAGGATGGCCCCAGCCAAGGTTTGGATGATCTGGCAGAGTTTGAGGAGGACTTAGACAACCTATAGTTCTTTGACGAACAAGATCAAGGAGATGTACAGATTGACTGGTTCGATTTCAATAGACTGATGGACAACTTTGGGTGGTTGAGTGATAAACCCGACAGGGAGGAAGGAACTGAAACAAAACTGGAGAAAAAGGGAACCAGAATTGTTACAGTAGCCGGAATGGCCAATGAAAAGGGGAAATCACTGAAAAGTACCGGTGAGGAAAATTCAGCTCAAGGACTGGGCACTGTGCATACTGTGGACACAGAACACGAAGCTGTATTTGAACGAGAAAGGGTGGAAGACAAGCAAAAAGCCGTAATGACTTAACACCTTGCAAAGGAACTAGACAACTGTTTGTCGGCTGCCGAAGGCGTATGGTAGGAGGATGGCGATCTATACTTGGCTCACACTAATGAAGGTTGGGGTGAGTACCTTCCAGAAAACACGAGGTACATTAAGGAGATTGATCACAAGACAAGAAGTGGGCGGTATTTCAAACCACCACACTTAGACCAAGCTGAGGCCTCCAGAAAAGATGGAGAGGATGAGAAGTAGAAAGAAAAACAACTGGAAGAGAAGGCTGTGCTGAAACAACTGAAGAAACTCCAAGTCGATATTTCAATTTGGGGTCTTCTTATGGCCTCCCAAGTACATCGACAGGCTGTATTGTCAGCAATTGATAAAGTTAAATTTTCCATTGACACCACCCCTGAACAGCTTGTGGGATTGGTCTTCCCAGGTGGCGCCAGCCCAACCCTAATCTTTTTTGACAGAGAACTAACGCCGGAAGGCTCAACACATAACAAACCCCTGTACATATATGTCGAGTGCAGAGAAAAATAGGCACCGGTGGTGTTGATAGACACTAGTTCAACTATCAATGTCTGTCTGTCTGTCTCACACAGCTTATGCCATTGGCCTAAAACTAGTAGATTTCGTACGTACAGCCCAAGTGATTCGAGCATATGATAACACGAGCAGAGAAGTGATGAGCACAGTACAAATCCGAGTTCAGGTTGGCCCAACTCAACAGGACGTCGAGTTTCATGTCCTAGACATCCCGGCCACCTTCAACTTACAGCTAGAAAGACCCTGGCTGCACCTTGTGAAAGTAGTCTCTTCTACCCTCCACCAATTGCTGAAATACCCTCACGGGAAGGGGGTAGCAATTGTCTTCGAGAACTCATCCATCCATCTGCCACCAGAGGTAACCATACCAGTGCTGGAAATCGACCATGGCGAGAAAGATGTATTCCTCTTAGGGTTTAGTCTAGCTGAGGCCCGGGTAGTGCAAACCATCTTGGCAGCAAATGAGGGTATGTATGCTAGCGCCCAGTCTGTTTATCTCATGAACAAACTACAACATATGCTAGGAATGGGACTTAGAAGAAGTGGCCAGAAGGGCGTCACAACATTGGCCGATGTGATACATAATCTGCATGCCTTTGGTCTTGGCTATGTGCCTACCAAAGAGGATTGGGTCAGGAAAAGGGAAGAGATGACAAGCAGAGCTAGAGCCAAACAGGCCGGGAAACGCTATGAGCTCATTCACAGACTGATCCGCGGAACACTAAATGGTCACTTTGTTCAAGAGGGAGAGGATTTCCCCTTTTGCAGTTTTCTCGAGCCCTGGATAAATTCTGCAAAGCAGCATGTCCTTGGCTCCGGAATCTTCTTCGACCTGCAGTTGCAAGAGAGTGATGCCAAGGAAAAGGTTGAACCGAGTGCTAAAGCTGAACATGGCATAGAAAGTGACTTTGACAACAGCGAGCTTGGAGTAGAGGCAGCACTGGCATGTCTCTTTTCAGATCCTCCAGTCGACTCAAAAAGCTTGGGGGATGACCTTACCATCTCCATGATTGGGGAAAAACCGGGTATGAACCCAACCAGTGGCATTTTGGAAGCATCAGGGGCACTATCTCTTACTTGGCAGCTAGAGAAAAGCTACCTTTCCAATTATGAATCGGATGATTAGCTAGAATCCGATTCCACAGAGTCTGTGGGGTCGGGATCAAATTCAAGTCAGTTTGAGGGGTCTAAGTCTGGCATTCTCGGGGGTGGTATCCCGGATGCCAAGGTCCTGTCTAAGTCTTTCTTTTCTTTTGCTTTTAAGTCTGTTGTAACCGAAAAGGTGGACCTGTTGAATGAGAACTTCACAGATTTTGAGTACTTCTCCGTGTCACTTATTTATTGCATTGACCAAGATTTTCAAACTTTTACTGAAAACGAAAATGAAGAAATTCCTCTAGTTTTGAAAAACTTAATTAATCAAGAGGAGGAGAGGTATATTAAACCCTATATTGATAAAATCATTGCAATTAATGTGGCTACTAAGAAGGATCTACGCATGGTCCAGATCGGGTCGTTGTCTTTGGAGGAAGGCAAACACTTAGTCGCTTTATTAAAAGATTTCAAAGATGTTTTCGCGTGGTCCTACGAAGACATGCTTGGAATCGATCCTGAGATCGTACAGCACCAGATCCCTCTTAACCCTGATGTCCGACCAGTCAAGCAAAAGTTGCATAGAATTCGCCCAGATTAGGCATTAAAGATCAAAGAAGAGGTCACCAAACAGATCAAGGCAGGTTTCTTGTTAGTATCCGAGTATCCAACCTAGTTGCCTAACATCGTCCCAGTGCCGAAAAAGGATGGCAGAATTCGGGTTTGTGTAGACTTTCGGGACTTAAACAAAGCCAATCCGAATGATGACTTTCCTCTACCATCTATTGATGAGTTGGTAGACTTCACCGCAGGCCATGCATTGCTTTCCTTCATGGATTGGTTTTCCAGGTATAATCAAATTCTGATGGCTCCCGAAGATAGAGAGAAAACTGCATTTACTACGCTGTGGAGAACGTATTGCTACCGAGTCATGCCATTTGGCTTGAAAAATGCTGGGCTACTTATTAGAGGGCTGTAACCACCATTCTGAATGATATGATCCACAAAGAGGTCGAAGTATACGTGGACGACATGATAGTCAAGTCCAAAGACCGAGAGGGCCACTACATCGCTCTGGAAAAATTCTTTCAATGGATCAGGGAATACCGATTGAGGTTAAACCCACAGAAATGCACATTCGGCGTAACTGTAGGGAAAATACTAGGCCTTTTGATCACATAGAGAGGCATCAAGGTAGATCCTTCCAAAATCAAGGCCATCCTAGAAATGCCACCACCAAGGACTGAAAAAGAGGTACGAGGCTTTTTGGGTAAAGTGCAATTCATAAAATGGTTTATCTCCAAATTAACCTTGACTTGTGAACCACTATTTGTTCTTCTAAACAAAGGGAAGAAATTCCAATTGGATAATCGATATCAATTCGCTTTTGAGTAAGTCAAGCAGTACCTCCAGAATCCGCTTGTGTTGTCGCCGCCAGAGCGGGGGAAGTCTTTGCTTTTGTATCTGTCAGTAATAGACACCACAATGGGATGCATGCTTGCTCAAGAATCTGAGGATAGGGTGGAGAAATCCATCTATTACTTGAGCAAGAAAATGTTTGATTACGAAACCCGTTACACCCCGCTAGAGAAAGCTTGCCTAGCCTAGCCTTGGTATGGGCTACCAGGAAATTAAGGCACTACTTATTAGCTCACTCTGTAATTCTGGTTTCGAGATTAGATCCTATCAAATATTTCTTTGAGAAACTAGCACTTACGAGTAAGTTAGCTCGTTGGTTGCTTCTTCTCTCCGAATTTGATCAGAAGTATGTTACTCGCAAGTTAGTCAAAGGGAGAGCGGTAGCGGAGTTCCTGGCAGATCGCCCGGTAGAAGAGGATGAAGCGGTAAAATACCTCTTCCCAGATGAAGCCATTCTGCAAGTTGAGGAGGAGACTTGGACAATGTACTTTGACGGAGCATCAAATTAGTACGACTATGTGATCTGTGTATTACTAATAGCACCTGACGACTCCCACATACCTCTAGCTTTCAAACTCTGGTTCAAAGTGTCCAACAACGAAGCAGAATATGAAACGTGTATTGCTGGTTTAGAAGTTGCCCTGGAACTAGGGGCAAAAAGGTTGAATGTTATTAGGGACTCGAACTTAGTTGTTTCTCAAGCAAATGGAGACTGGAAAGTCCAGGAAGAAAAGATGAAGATCTATCACCAGACACTGGACGTTCTAATTCTTAGGTTTGAAAAGCTGGCTTTCACACATCTACTGAGAGAGAACAACAAGTTCGCTGATGCTTTAACAACTCTATCTTCTATGGTAGACATCCCGCTTAGAGTCCGGATGCGTCCGATCCTTATTGAGTAGAAATACATGCCGGCCTATGAAACTATCGCTGTAATAGATGAAGCGCAAGACAAAAATCCTTGGTACTTCGATATTTGGAAGTTCTTGGAAAATGAGACGTATCCATCGGGAGCAAATGCCAAGGACAAATGGGGAATACGGCGAATGGTCGTTCAATTTATCATCTGCAGAGGCAAACTGTACAAAAGAGGACATCTGAGAATGCACAAGTTGTGTGTCGAGAAAGAGGAATCGAAGGGCCTAATGGAGGCCATCCATGGGGGAGAGTGCGGAGCACACATGAACAGAGTAATGTTAGCCCGGAAGATTCTCAAGCAAGGTTACTACTGGTTCACCATAGAGGAGGATTGCATTGGTTTTGTTTGGCGATGCCACAAATGCCAAATTCATACTAATTGCATGAGTATCCCGCCGTCAAAACTATATAACATGACTTTGCCATGGCCTTTCTCAGTCTGGAGAATCAATGTCATCAGCGCAGTCACACTGAAAGGGTCGAACGGGCATGAATACATTCTAGTGGCAATTGATTACTTTACAAAGTGGGTGGAAGCCCATTCCTATGCAGTGTTGAAAGCAACGTATGTGGCTAAGTTCATCAGAAACAACATTATTTGTCGATACGGAGCCCCAAACGAGATTATATCAGATAATGGCTCCCACTTCAAGAAGGAGGTGATAGACTTGTTGGAGAAATACAATGTGGCTTTTCATAAGTCATCTATATATCAACCGCAAACCAATGGAGCTGTTGAGGCCGCCAATAAGAACATCAAACATATTTTGCAGAAGATGGTTGAGACCTACAAGGACTGGCCAGATAAATTGCCATTCACACTTTGGGGCTATAGAACTTCAATCCGGACGTCTATAGGGACAACTCCTTATTCTCTTGTTTATGGTATGGAAGCTATTCTGCCAATTGAAATTGAAGTACCATCACTGCGGGTTATGGCTGAGTGTCAAATAGCAGAGACCAACTGTCAACAGAGTAGATTTGAGGAGTTAATGCTATTTGATAAAAGAAGGCTGAAGGCATTGTATCATGTACAGGGCTACTAACGCAGAATTGCTAAGGCTTTTAACAAGAAGGTTAAGTCTGGAAATCTCAATGAAGGAGATCTGGTGCTCAAAGACAACCAAGCTCCCATCCATGACCCTAGGGACAAGTTCAGACCCAATTGGACTGGTCCTTACAACATCAAGTCTATCTGGTCAGGAGGAGCAATCATTCTCATGGACTTAGATGGTCTGGAATTTTCCTAAACAATCAACACGGACAAGTTAAAGAAATACTATCCCTGAGAGGCTCGCTAGACCGAAAACCCGGAAGGGCGACCTAGGCAAAAGTTAGAGCATAAAAAATTAGAAATGAAGAAAAACTGAGCTCGCAAGGTTGAAAACCCTAAAGGGTGACCTTGGCAAAAGTTAGAGTGCAAAAGAGAGAGTTAATACTTAAATGAACCTGAACCGAACTATGTAAGACATGATTTCCATCTTCGAGATACGTAGGCAACTTGATCATGAAGTTCGGTTGTAATCAATTCCAGCTCAGCTGTCCTGTCCATTTTGTTGATCAAGTCATCTTTATTTATTATTTACCTGAGGGTTCAGTTGTGATATTTACTCTGAGAGAAAAACTGGGTATAATGCGGAGTAGTGGTATTCAAACAAAGGGCAGTTATGATCTTTTGATCCAGTATTATACATCTTGAGGATTGATTCTGAGCGTGTTAAGTGGTGATCCTTTTCGAAAATGGTTTTTGAGAAGTTTTGATAAAAGTTGATTTTGTTCAAATTTTATCTTTTACAACTTAGACCATTTTTGGACCAAAAAGAAAATTTTTTGTGCTCACAACTTTAATTTCATTGATTTCAAACTTAAAGTTCTCCAAATCTCTGACACAAATCAAAGTTGCTTTTATTACAATCAACAAAAAAAACTTGAAAAAAAAGGTCGAAGCAATAAACTAGTGGCATAGAAGGAGCAGTGCATGACAGCTAGACAACATTGACCGACCTTTTTTTGAAGCCCGGCTGGGTCTAGGTGGTGGCCCAGACCAGTGCAGATGTAGCAAAAGCTGGCCCTTTGTCCTGGCATGTCGCGGCTATGTTTTGAGTACTGTTTGTACCAAGTATCTTTTAGTATTTTCGAGTTGTTTTCATTTCGTTTTCCTGTTATCGAGTTGCATTTTACATATTTGTCCGATTGTGGGTCGTTATTTGATTCGAGAATGAATGTAAGAGCAGGTATTTACAATTTTAAGTCTTGTACAATGCTACCATTCATCACATGCCATTCATCACACATTATGCGAGGAGATCATCCAAACTGGTGAGTCCAACCCCGATCATTGTTTTACAAAGCAATAAAACAAAAGAAAAGCCTTCTAATACAGTGAGTCTATCTGAAGCTAGTGTTTAAACTACAAAAGGAAAAAATAATAAAACCAAAAAAAAAAAAAAAAAAAGAGGAGGAACTTTTTTTTTTTTTTGGTTCCGATAATTCATAAGTTTTTCTATTATATTTTGTGCTGATATTCTATCCTATACCCGTACTATCGAGTTTTTATCGCCGGAATACGTTTTCGATGAGCGACCGACCAGGTGATCGACTGGTGTTGCTCTGTCTTGCATCCATTTTGTGTCTATTTTATCAAGTTTTGTCATTTCATCGAGTTTTGATTTGTGTTATAATCAGTGAGAGGCTTAATTTTTAGTTTGGAACTGATTGCCATTCGGATTTGCAAAAAGAGAAAGAAAAAAAAAACTCGTTTTACTAATAGGAATTAACCGTGATCAAATTTGTACAAACAGATATACAAAAATAAAAGAAAAAAAAAACAAAAGCAACAAAAATAAAGCAAAAAAAAAAGAAAAGAGATGGATCTTTTTCTTCTTTCTTCTCTGGCAGCAGCCCGGCGGCGAAGATTATAACCAGCTTTATTTGTACACAGCTTCATTGCCCGACTTTACCATCAGTTGCCTCGCTTCATCTTTACTCCTTCAAAACTCTTGAAGACTCTGCCTTAGCCTTGGCAGAGCTTCCGAAGGAGATTATTCCTCGCTGGCCATCAAATTGGTTGTGCGAAGAAACTTCGAATCGAGCCACGAAGGTGGCCTGTCGTTTCAGCTCTTTGTTTTGCTTTTTCAGCGCACTAATTTCTACTCAAGCATCTTTGTACATACGTTGGAGGAGGGAGAGTTGTGCATTTAACTGATGTACCTCACACGTCCTGTTCTGCAGTCGACGAGACAAGTTGGAGACCGCAGTCACGGTCTCTACACATGACCTCAGCGTATACGAGTTTGCTTCGATGTCAGACTGTGCCGCCATTATTTGTTCAACCGACATCGTTGGAAAGCTGAAAACAGGGAAAGGAGGAGGAGCTTGTGGTTGAGGTTCAGAGGAGTCAGAATCGGTCATCTCTATCGTGGACTCGTTTAGGTTTGGAAAAAGAGTGAGAGAACCGTGTGAAGAAACCATGGCAAAGGAGAGTAATGCAAAAGAAAGAGGTTGCAAAGTGGTGGCAGAGAAAGTTTGCAGGCTTTTGCTCTGCCTGTTTCTCTCACAGGCCTCAACTTAAGAAGAGAACGAAGAAGAAGACAAAGAGAGAGAAAGGCCAAGACAATCATTGACAATCGGGGCAGGATTGGATAGCCTGTTGGTCAGGTGCCGCGATTATTAAAATCGCGCGCCAGACATGACGCTTGAAGAAGATGAAGGAAAAGAGAGTGAGACAAAAATAGAGAGAGAGGTGGGAGAGTTGTATATGTATATATATGTGTATATGTATTGTACATCTATGTACTATATATATTTGTTTGAATATTTGGTCACGAGATATTTGGTCACAAGAGTGGCTTGGGCTCAGTGGTTCGGCTCAGTGGTTAAGGATTGAAGGGTTGAGCTTGAGGTGAGAGGTTCGAGCCCCCATGGCAACAGGTATTTCTTTTGTTTTGTTTTGGCTTTATGTATATATGTCTTGTATACCTATATATATATTTATTTGAATATTTTGTCGCAAAAGTGGTTTGGCTCGGTGGTTGAGGACTCGGAGAAGCCTGAGTCAGAAGTTTGAACCCCCGTATCCATGTATTTGTGTTTTTCCTTTCTTTTTGTGTGTTTTGCGTATGCACGCTGACGTTAGCAAACGGAATATGCCTTCTCAGTAACGACATTTTCCCGCTGACGGCCACAAACAGAATATTCAGGTAAACAGAATATTCCCTAAATATGTATATGTATACCGTATATATATATATCTGTGTGTATTTTGTATACAGTATTTGGTATTTATAAAAAAAAATTCTTTTTGACATTTTTTTTGAAAACAAGAAAAAAAGAAAGAGAAAAAAAGAAATCATTCTATTATACCATCTTCCACTCACGTGAGACACGTTTGGACTTCAAATTCGCCTTTGTTTTTTTTCACGTGAAACGTGTTAGGATTTGATATTTACTCGATTGCAATCTTTCCCCTCTCCATATGAGATATGATTAGGTATGCTTGTTAGTTATACCACCTTCGTTCCTTCCACATGAAACGTGTTAGGATTTTATGTTTACCTGGTTAAAACCCCCCTCTCTCCATACGAGATACGGTTAGGTACGTCTGTTGGTCATGTTGTAACCAAACGATATTGTATGTACGGTTCATTCAGAGGAGTTTCAAATAAGTTATTCGTGTCTCGTGTCTTGATTTGAGAACCTGCACGGCTTTGTAGTTACAATCACTTTGTGCATCTATCGCACTCGTTCAAACTCTTTCAGAAAACAAACATGACTCAAGTGTTCCAATTTTTGCAAGTTAGTCTATACTTGTATGTGCGCATCACATAGTAATACTAGATTAATAACCAAAACAAGAACATATAATGCAAAGTAAGATTCATATCATGATTAGTAAAGGCTGATCTTTGATCGAGCGAGCGGGAGTGATCAATCCGTAACCTTCCCCTCTCGTACCTAAGTTCTCGAGTCAAGACAATCTTGGTGATGACAGACACATGGCCTTTGGCACGAGACATGGGTTTTCTAAATTTCTCCAAAATAAAACATTTAGGTGGCGACTTTATATCTGGCAAAGCAGTCCATTTTTGACAATTTGATTCAAATCGATTTTTCAAAAGATTCGCCAAATTTGGATTCTTTGGTGTTTATCTATTTCACATTGCACTTATGGAATCAGATTCAGAACCGCGGGAGTTTGATACTGTAGAGCTTATTTCGACTTCTGAAAGAGGGTGCGAAAAATTTGAGCTACACCATGTTGTCGACTAAGTGCATCTACGACCACATTTCCTTTTCCCGGGTGGTAAAGGATCTCAAAATCATAACTGCTGATGAATTCAACCCACCTCTGTTGCCTCATGTTCAACTCTTTTTGAGAAAAAAAGATATTTGAGGCTCTTGTGATCTGTGTACAACTCAAAGCTTTCCCCAAACAAGTAGTGTCGCCATACTTTCAACGCAAAAACAATTGCTGCAAGCTCTAAGTCATGAGTAGGATATCGTCTCTCATAAGGTTTTAACTATTGTAAGGTATAAGATACAACCTTCTGATGCTGGATCAACACACATCCCAAACCAGTTCCACTCGAATTAGTAAACACTACTAACTTTTCCCCCTACACTGGTATAGTTAACACCAGAGCAGTAGTCAAACGCTACTTTAACTCCTGGAAGACTCTCTCATAATCATTTGTCCATAAGAACTTCACATTCTTTGGGTCAATTTGGTCATGGGTGCTGCAATAGTGGAAAACTTCTCTATGAATCTCTTGTAATAACCGGCTAGTCCTAAAAAACTCTTCACCTCTGAAAGGTTTGTGGGCTGCTTCTATTCTTTGACTGTAACAACTTTCTCAGAATGTACGGCTATCCCCTAATTGGACACAACATGTCCCAAAAATTGAACCTTTTTCTCCCAAAAGTGACACTTACTGAACTTTACGTATAACTGCTGCTCCCTTAAAGTTTGTAACACGATTTTCAAGTGTTCTCTGTGCTCTTCCTTATTCTTAGAATACATCAGGATATCATTTATGAAGATAATCACAAACTTATCTAGATACGGTTGAAAAATTTTGTTCATCAAGTCCATAAAATAAGCAGGAGCATTTGTCAAACCAAAAGGCATTACAAGAAATTCATACAACCCATACCGAGTCCAAAAAGCAATAAGCGGTGTACTTTCCTTTAACACACCTATCTGATGGTAACTCATTCTGAGATCAAACTGAGAGAACACGGCTGCCCCCTTTAACTGATCAAACAAGTCATCAATTCTAGGTAGCGGATACTTGTTCTTGATAGTCACCTTGGTCAACTCTCTATAATCTATGCACATGCGGAGAGTGCCACCTTTCTTGGAGACAAAGATCACGGGTGCTCCCCACGGGGAGTTACTTGAACGTATGAACCCTTTCTGAAGCATTTCTTTCAGCTGCTTCCTCATTTTCATAAGCTCTTTAGGCATCATTTTGTATGCCATCTTAGAAATCGGTGCAGTTCCCGGTACTAAGTCAATGCGAAATTCTACTACCCATCGAGGTGGAGGTCCAAGTATCTCTTGAAATACATTCTCAAACTTACGTACCACATCTACCTCACTAATATCCTGCTTAGGGATTTCTACCGAGCAACTCATCATCACCGACTCTCCTCCATCGCTATAAGTGTGGGTAAGCCGTGGCATACCGAGAATATCTATATTCACAATCTTTCCAGCACAATCTAGAGTCACAAAGTGTTTTCGCAGCCAATTCATACCCAAAATAATTACAAACCCCTCAAACCCTAACACAATTAGGTCCACATACAAGACTCTACCTGCAAAGTCAATCTCAAAATCTTTACACATCTCATAAAGAGTAACTGCCCCTCCTAAAGAGGTCTCAACGCAAATAGGTCTGGATAATGAGGTAGTTACAAGGTGTTCTCTTTTTACAAAGTGTCTAGATATGAAATAATAAGAGGCACCAATATCAAAAAGTACTCTAATGGGTTCTTAAAAAATATTAAAGGTACCTTACACTTTGTTATTTTCTTGCACCACTGTAAATGCCCTGGCTGGAGCTACCTGACCCTGTCACGCTTGTTGTTTTTTAGGGCAATCCTTGACAACATGCCCCAACTGCTGACACCTAAAATACTTCTTATTGATCAGTTGAGTTGCTACTGCTCTGACAGATGGGGGTCCCTCCAACTAAGGTACGAGAGGACAATAACCCATCTGTGGTATCTGTTGCCATTGTCCTTGATAACCCTATGGACGCAGACCACCTTGTCTCTGATAATAGTGCCCCTGGGGCTGGAAATTGCCTTGAGGCCTGAAATTACCCTGAGGTCTGCAATTTCCTTGACTACCTTGTTGCTGTGGCCTCTGAAACTACTAACCCCTATACCTTTGATCGTAGGGTCGGTATCTGTTCCTATCACATTGTTGGAAGTGACTCCCTCTGGAAGTCTCTCAGACCCTGGCCTTCCCTTTTTTAAATTGTTTCTCCTTTTTCTCATGCTTCAATGCTAAGTCAAGAACTCTGTTAAAC
The DNA here is from genome assembly GCF_055761805.1 of Camellia sinensis. NCBI lineage: Eukaryota > Viridiplantae > Streptophyta > Magnoliopsida > Ericales > Theaceae > Camellia > Camellia sinensis. The sequence goes on along the minus strand of NW_028128987.1, from coordinate 15,750,929 downwards.
GGTTCAGCATCAAAGGGAATAAGGGACTTAGACAGGTAATGATTTAATCCCTTAATAAACTTCTCATTCTTCTTCTCCTGCGTGTCAACCAAGTAAGGGGCAAAACGAGACAACTCATTAAACTTAGTGACATACTCGATCACTGTTCGACCCTCTTGAGTCAGCTTCAAAAATTCATCACTCAGCTGAGACCGAATGGTAGCTAGAACAAACTTCCGGTCAAAACGAGTCTTAAAATTTAACCAAGCCAAAGTCATCAAATCTAGACCTTCCTTCCACGAGTTCCACCAAAATAGGGCTGCACTCTCTAGCTGATGTGTAGCTAACTCTTGTTTTTGGACCTCGGTGAACTGCATACGACCAAACACCATCTCACATTTCTGGACCCAAGTGTCAGCTGTAGGGGGTCCTCTATCTCCAGAGAATTTCTGACTTGCCAAAGAACCAAAGTCATTGTTTCTCTTCGCAAAGGGATCTCCCTAGTGGTTTTGATTATTGTTTTGCACAACTTGAAATAACTGAGCGATCATCTCCCCCACATTAACTTGCATAGTATTGGTTGGTCCAGTAATAGCCGCCGCTGCCGCCGTCGCTGCCGTTGCCGCTGCTGCGTTAGCAGTTGTTTCTTCCCCTGTGCCACTGTTCTCAGCATTTCTCAAATTATACATTCCAGCCATCACCTTCAAGTTAAACACACAAAAAGAATTCGTTCATAAATACTTAGAATAAATTTAACCACCAAACTAAACCAACTAACCCATGTTTCTACAATTCGAGGATCACCTAAACTCTCACAAGTTTAGGGTAACCTAGAACTCTGATACCAAACTGTCACGCCCCAAATTTTAGACAATTAAATATTAAATTAGGACTAAACCCTAATCAATATTCCATCATCCAAATCCTACGGGTGAAACAAAAATCAAAATGTTCTCATCTTCATATGGTTTAAGTAAATTTCAATGCTCAAAAAACATTACAAGGGGTAAAAAAAATTAACAAAACGCCAACCAAACCATCCATCATAAATTCATGACTATCCAACACCTCCAAAATTAAAGTAGTAACAAATAGTCAAAACAATTTAAATAATATAAAATTAGAAAATAACCCACAATGCCAAATTATCAAAATACTAAGGTCATAAAAATAAATAAATAAACTAATATCAACCCTAAACCCCAGAAAACAAAAGAAGTCTGAGAAACATGTCCTACAACCATAGTTATTCCTCGTCATCACTGTAGTCCCAACTAATCCTGCAAAGGAAACTCGGTTGCGCTCAAACAGAACGCACCCGAGTTGCCAAGAGACAAAACGGGTCAGTATACAAGTATACTGGTATGAGTACAAGATTTGACACCCACGTGTCCACTAGACACAAACAAAAGTACATTTCATTCTTGTTACGGGACAAGACAAGTAGTTCCACCCACACTGAGACGAAGGGGTAGTTTCCCAAGATACGGTGACATTTAGTTTCTTGCCCGTACATACTAAATATAAAATTGAGTATACAAAAAACTAAATAAAAATAATATGGTGGATCAGTCCTGCATAAAAATTTAGTAAGACCCACCATTCTACACAAAAAATAAAAATAAAAATAAAGTTAGTGTAATTAAATCATAAGTAAATTACTAAAGAAATATAAAAAAAATACACCGTTTCATACTTAAATCATTCGAATTAACCAATACCCAAAGAACAAAAGTTGTATAGAATCAAATCTCCTAAAAGGCAACGTAAACAAATTTAGTAGAAACTAAACAGGTTGAGAGAAAAACTTGATAGAAGAACCTAGATGGAATTCGACCAAAAACATCTGAAGCTGAAAACAAAAAGAAACTACCCTAAAATGATTTTTTTTAGAAACGTTCAAAACACTAAAAGTGTTTAGAATAATGTTTATTTCAGTTTACACGAAATCAATAAAAATGAGCTCGTTTCGTAGATTAAGACATCATGCAAAATCTGCATTCCTAAAATGAATAAAAACTATTGTAACCAAGATCATCCAATTACAAGTTCTAATCGATCTTTTTAGTGAAAAGTTAAAACACAAAAATTGTCTAGAATTATGTATATATGCCTCTGCCCAAATTTCGTAATTTATTAAGGTTGTTTACTAGTTTTCGAGATGTACAAATCAAAACAATTCAAACTATACCAATAAGTTCATATTTAATTCTTTGTACCTTAACTCCACCATTTCAGCCCTTCACTTCTGGCCTACACGTATACCCCATGTGCCTCCCGTATACCTACCATCGCTTTGAAGCCAAACTTGCACGGGAATATCGTCCCGAGTTTGACCCACATTCCCCAGACAGTTAGTATATACATACACGTATAAATCAAAGCATTCGTCTACTCTTAAGAACGAGACAACAATATATATATATACACACAATCCCTCATCTAGTAATGAGAACAAACATAACAATGCCTAGCCTAAGGCATTCAAATAAACCTCATAATCCTCACTTTTTTTTATACACTTTTTTCTCACCAGCACTCAAATAAAACAACAATCCATGGAGTTATAGTAAAGTATTTGGAATTTATCTGTGGGTTCCAAGTTTATTTTAATTTCATATATCCATGAGTGTGATTAAATTCATAAAATAAATATATATAAAAACTCTAAATATTGCATACACAACTAGCCAAAATAATTGAAATCAATCCATCATCTTCATGCAAATACAATATCAAACCAACATCAAATAAATAAAAATAAATAAATAACAACAACAAAATAAACATAAATTAAGGGAAGTGGGTTTTGCACTCACAATATTTTTTTGAAGATTAAAGAATCACTTAAAGAATTAATGAAGTCACCAAAATAAAACTCTAACCCTTTTTTTTTTTTTTTTAATCTCTCTCTTTCTCGACTACTGCTAACTTCAATATTCTTCCCCACACACACACTCTTGCAATTAAACCTAGGTCTAGTATATTATACCTAATTTACTATTATATTTATATTTTACAAATACAACATAAATACAACTTATATAAATATACTATATAAGATCAATATATAATACTTTTATATATATATATATATATATATTCAGATTAATTATATATAATTAAATATCACATTAAATTCTCATGTATCCACACAATTAATAAAGCCAAAATAATAGAGTAATAATAACAATAATAAGTAATGACTTAAGAAAAATTAGGGTCGCTACAGTTGTAACATGCCCGGGGGTACTTGGGCATGTTAAACAGTTCGGACCGCCGACCTCTTTGATCTAGTCTCACGAGTGTAATGTAAAGCATAGATGAGAGTCTAGATTTGACAACTTTTAGACAAAAATTGTTTTATTACAAAATCGTTGCCAAAATATAGACTGTATCACCAGATCTTAGAGTCGCCACCTAATGTTTTAGGAAAAGTAGAAAACCTGTGACTCGTACCAAAGTCACTGTTCGTTATAACCAAAGATTCTTCGCTCGGAACCTTAGATATGAGAGGGGAAGGTCATTAATTGAGCACCCCCGTTCACCTGATCAAAGATCGGCCTTTACTAAACCATGATATGATTTTTATTAACTTTATATGTTCATATTCCAGTTATTAAATAAATCTTACAATATACTATGTGAAGCATACAAGTATAGACTATGTCATTCATTTTAGAACAATTTGATTTCATGTGTTTTGAAAGAGTTTTGAGATGTACAACCCAAATAAATTGAGTTTACAAACAATAAAAATCAACATCATTCCAAATTAGGCGACACAATCTCCATTCATCGGCATTCATACAGTTATATCAAGTAAGCAAGTAGATACATGGTATGATGCTTAAACATAGTAAGAAAAACACACAAAAGTGCGATGCTAAAGCATAAAAACTTGCATATTTACCGATATCCCGCAAACAACAACAAAACAAAGTTAGCAAAATATGCATGATCTTATATACAAAATCCTAATGCAATTCATTCATGAGATGCAACCAAAGATTCGGCTTCTAATATATGACATGTGAATCATCTCAAGAATATGAGATAACGCACATAATTACATAGGAATTGATTAAATCTATATATGCAAATTTAGCCGAATCAAAATGTATGAAACATGGATGCAAAGTATGGATATGATGAAAAATAAAATAAAACATGATGTATATTCACAAATAAGGAAAGAAAATAAAAGAACGGGATAAAAAGAAGTGGGGCGGGAAATTATTATAACACTTTGAATAAATAATTACAAACTGAATAAAAGATGAGGGGGGAGAGAAAATATTAAAACATAAATAAACTTCACAAATCTCTCAAATAAAAAAACAAAATAAAAGCTTCATGTGTCTTGAGGATTGCTGGAAACTAATATGCTTAACGCCGAAAGGCTACTCTATTTTGTCCAAATGAAACTAACCGGCCGGCCATGCAAGTCGACCGACCAACTAGGCCTAACAAAACCTGTCTTGTTGCAAAATAGAGAAAATGAATAAACAAAGAATATGTAGGTGACTCAACCAACCACTTCCGGTTATATTACAACACAACTAATATGAAATTAAAGCAAGAAAACAAATATAAGATAGACAATGCAAGAAAATGAAAGAAATTAAAAATTCACCTTCCAAAGAAAGAACGAACTTTTTGATTTTCAAACTTCTTTTTGATCACTCTCAAGGTTGTGAATTATATTCTCAATCCTCCATTCAAAAATTTAGAATTTTAGTTAGAATGACAATTTTGGGTTGTTTAACAATGTATGTAGGGGAAGATGGTAAAGACCCAGATTTCACAATTCACTCTAGTTTTCTCACTTTCGACACAAGCTAAACACTCATTGATTAAAGATACACAAGTTGACTATAAAGGAATTTTGGGGATCAACAACAGTACATAAGAATGATATAACAATGCAATGGAATTATTGGAATCAGATAACAGTGTATAAGGATGATATAACATTGAATGAAATTCACAGCTCAACTTCCAAACTTTGACACTTTCTTCTTCTTCTCTATCTCCAGCCTTCTCTATTCAATCTATCCTCATTATCCTCTCAACAATCTGATGTATATATATAGGCAATGTAAGTGAAGAAATTGTGAAAGACAAGAATGGAGCATTAATGAAGATAATGGAGCACTAATGAAACACTAATTAAGCTAATGGAAGACAAAAGTAGAGCATTACATTCAATGGATTAAGCACTAGGCAATAGAGGATGAGTATACACGCATTTGGTGCATGAATATATCAGAAAATGGGATAATGGAATCCCCACACGAAATGAACAAAAAAACTGGGCTGCACTGTTTTGGGGCAGACGACCAGGCGGTTGACCGGCCAGAGACGAAAAAATTTGTTTTACTTCGTTCAGCCCAGTTTTACTCCGATTCGGCCCAGTTTCGCTCTAGGTGTCTAACAAGACCTAAACACTAAACCAAAGTGGGCTTAAGGTAGAGAGTAAAGCTCAAATTCCATCTTTTTTTATTGAGAATTTTGTGAGAAACACATTTTGATTGTCATCATCGAGTAATCAAAAGAAAGTGTCCAAGTCTTAGGGCCGATCAAAATAGGATGTCTACAATGGTGAACCAGAACCCACAAGCTAAAATGAAGCTTGCTTGCTTTGAGATGGAGAAAGGCTCACAATTTGTGGAGATGTAGAACTAAGTAATGATTTTGGTTTATACCTGACCCATTTGTTTCTTTCGGATCTGAGAACTCATGTATTTAACTGTCGTTCAGCTCTTTTTCATCTTGTTACTTGTTGAGTTTGGCTATTGGGAGTTTTGGTTGTGTTTGAAACATGTTGGGAGGTTAGATTTTCAAAGAGTTGTTGGCCAGATTTTGTCTTGTTCGCTCGAGCGACCATTCCTTCGCTTAAGCAGTCTTTTACAGTCTGCAAAACTACTGGCAATTTTAATTCTTCGCTCAAGTGGCCTTTCTTGCTCTTGAGTGAACTTTTGTAGTTCTGAACTACTGAGAGGGGGTCATTGTGCGCTCGAGCGATGTCTTCTTTTTGTGTTTGTCGCTGTCGCTCGAGCAGTCTGTGCATATATCAGTTCAAAAGGAAGCCATTTTCAGCTATTTTTTCATTTCCTCTTCTCTCTACACATCCCAAAACCCTAGACCTACTCCCTCTCTCTCTCTCTCGCTCTCTCTCTCTAGTTCTTGAACTCTTGCACCGGATACTTTCAATCCGTGAGTTTCCTCACCTTAGCCCTTTGGAGAAAAATGTTGAACACGTCAAGGGCTTCGTTTTAATCAGAGCATCTAGTGTTTTTGGCACTGTCAAGTTCTACCCATCTTTTCTTCGTGTCTTCTACCTTAAGGTAAGGATTTCTTTGACCTTTTTATATGATTTTTAGCTTAGTTATTTGGTCTTTGAAAATGTTTATTTATTTGGGAATTTTTGGTAAAACTTAGGGTTTGGTTTGAAATCAAAAGAGGGGTTTTTTAAATTGATTCTTGAAAATGGTTGTGGAAATATGGTTACGGATGAGTTGTGTTGAAATGATGGAAATCTTTTTCTTAAAATTGATTTTGAAAGAAAATAGGGTTTTAGCCCTAATTTTGGATATTTGGAATTGTGAAAGGGAAAAGGGAAAATGCAAAATGATGATGGATATTGTGAAATTGGAATAATGGTTATGTTGATAATAATGGTGGAGTTGGATGCGTAATATCACTGCCATTGTAATTGATAGAAATATATCTTTTGATTGAAATATATCTATTGAATAGAATTAACTGTTTTGGGCTATTGGTGAAGGATAGTCTTGATTGTTGTAAACATTGCATGAGTATTAGGTTGAATTGAAACTAATTTCTCATCCATTATGCGTTGAACATCATTTCATAATAAATATTGTAAATGTATCGGTTTTAAGAAAAATGAGTGAATACCTTGGTGAATCTGGTTAGGGTGTGTGGTTATGGTCATGATGTTGGCTTGTGTGTCTTTGGTGAAAGTCCAGAAACCTGCGTGGTTAGGTGTTGATCCTTCCTGTTAATACCGATAAAATGATTTTGGTAGTGCTTGCATAGCCTACTAGTAGATATGTACCTAGAAGTTCTCAGTGTGTTGTATCCACTGCCCTGTTTTTTGTATAAAAGGATTATTTTCATAAATTGATATATAATATGGCATTGCATTGTTTTGAGATGGAAAAATGAGAAATGTTTGGAAAATGGCATGCATTGTGCATTCACCATATAATTTTGCTAAGATTCATATACTGTGTTAGAGTATTCCTACTGAGCTTTGGCTAACCCTAGGTGGACAACAACTTTCAGGTGCTGATGATATGCCTCCGCCAAGGACGTAGCTTAGGAGGACTCAGAGCTTAAGACTTTCCTTTTTGGTCCTTGATGTAAATATTTTTATTCAAGCCTCAGGCTTTACTTGTATGGAGTTTAAACTCATTTTGTTGTAACCAAGTATCGTCTTGGAAAGTTGTAAGCCATTAGAGCAATTCTATATTTGATTTTAATTTCCTTTATGCTCTTGTATCCATGTCATATGCTATAGATTCAGAATTTAGGATTTATGAATATATATTGCATATGCCATCTTTTGTAATAATTAAAGATAAAATGAATAGACGATATGAGATCATTGATCAATTTGTCACTAGTATGAGCTGGGTTAATGTTAATTATTTTTGGGGCGTTACACTAAGTGATGAGCAGATTTTTGGAAAGGAAACTAAACATCGTATTATTCCATTCTGTTACTCAAAAGGCAACCCAAGAGGTAGGTCAATTGGGTTTCTATAAATTAATTTAAAAAATTACCTAATAAAAATTAACAACTAATTTTGAAGATAATTAAATAAATGAATATCACAGAAAATATGAAAGTAAAAGAGATAAGGGAAGAGAGGGCAAACAAGATTTATAGTGGTTCAACTTAAACCAAACCTACGTCCACTCCTTAAGCTTCACTTGAGATTTTTCAATAATCTTCAATTTTCCAGTTTCATAAAGATGCTAGCAACCTCATACACATGGAGCAATTCTTCACAAATTCCTAGCTTTACCAGACAGCTAGTGACCTCTTACAAGTTGGTGATGAGTGATTTTGCTCTCAGAGAAAGCTGGAGTGATTTTCTCTGTTAGATAGATTTAGAAATTTATCGCTTAGTGTTTTTCAGAATAACTCTTAGAAATGAATAAGCCTAAAGCTTAAGTACAGAATATGTTTTATGAAGAAAGATAAAAACAAGAATAAGGAAAAATTCAAAGAACAAGGAACAAGGAACAAAAGAATGATAAAGAATAAGACAGTGTATAGCTCTGTTTCGTTATACTTGTTGTATTGTTCTTCTCTACATAGCTCAATATATATACAAAGTTCTGTACTCTGCTCCTCATTTGAATTATTACCGTTGGGTGTGATAGACGACGGAGAACGTATTCTGAGAATGTTTTCCACCCATATGATGTTTGTCTGCGGAAGCGTGGACATGAATCAGATAGCCGTTACAACGTTGGATATTGAAATATAGTCGTTGTAGCAAAACTGATTTAGCACACTGGTTGACTACCCAGATGTCTAGAGTTAACATTTGCACTAGGTGGTCATCTGTCCGGTCGACCACCCAGATGACCACCTGGACATCCGATCATGTCCCGGTCGTTAAAGGTGACTACTATGGTCGTCGAGCATTCTGTTGGTCTGACAGCTAGAGCGAGGCAAAACTTAACTGGAGCAAACTGCGCCAAATTGCCTTCATCGGTCGGCTGCTTGGTCGACAAGCCAGTTGACTACTCTATAGTGGCTCGGCCTTCTTCCTTTGCTACTTGTGCTGCTGCTATGTGTTGGCTTGTTCTTTACTTGTTTAATCTCTATTTTTGGACTACAATAATTCTCAATGAAAACATTAAGTTTTAAACACCAATTATAACATTTCAATTTATTATAAACACAACAGAATAGATCAAAACAATGAATAAATAATCATTCAAACATATTATTTCTAACACATTCCATAATAATCAAATATTATAAGGAGCTTGGTAAATAAATAAAACCCTATTAACACCCCAAAGACTAAACTAGCTTCCAGCTAAATAAAACCTAACATGAAATTATAAATTCATCAACAATATGAAATTTCAAATCTTAATTATTAATTCACAATCAAAACCTTCATTTTTTAATGCCCTAAATTTTGAAGAATCTCATATTCAACGCCATTCCAAAACAGGGGGAGTCTGTATTAGCAGCAACAATATTTTGAATATCATATCCACACGTTTTTGCCCGAAATTGTAAAATGGATTGAATGTGGAAATCATAATTTATTATGTGTAGCATACATAATGACATTGTAAATATATAATGAATGTTTGTTAAGATATAATATGAATGGCGTTCGAATCCTCTAGAGTCCCTTCTCTACAGTTCTTCAAAACAACGTTGTTTTCATTATTTGGAAAAAAAAGAAAAAGAAAAAAGAGTAATGCAAAAGCATGAAATAGAGTAGAGTTTGAAGAAAAGAGAAACAGAGAGAAAAAGGGCGAGAGTGACAAAGAGACGTGAGTTTCAGCCCACAACCACCATCACAATTCTCAACCGGTGACCACCATCCATTGTCGACCATCACCCACCGTCCATCGCCTATTGTTGTATGCCAGAGTGAAGAAATTTTTTGAGAAGCCATTGTTGTCCACCGGAGCTCTCTTACACCACAGATTGAACCAGTTTTAAAAAATTAGGAATTCTAAAAGGAGCACAAAAACCCCTTGGTAAGTTTTGAGTAAATGCGTAATTTCATAATACGGGATTTTCAGTAAATTACTAGTACCACCCATCAACAAGCGTGTAAAATATGGGATAATTATATCATTTAAACACAAATGAGACTATTGGGTTAGTGAGATTTTTGGGAGGACTGGTTGGTTTATAAAATATGAAAATGAGATTTTTTGGTGCTTCTTCCTAAATAATTCACTAACTTAATTTTTTTTTTAATCTGTAAAACTTCATTTTTAAACTACTAATACTATAATGTAATGTTTGGTTCACTCAAATAAAATTAAATGGAATGGAATGATCATTTCTTAATTTATTTATAGAATGACAATTCTCTCACAATAATAAATGATGATTTCATTTGTAATATTTTTTAATAAACCAAAAGTGAGGATGGACGTTATGATTAAATGATTATTTAGTTCAATTTCATTTCAATAGACTAAACATAACTTAAGACTAAAATAATTAACCAAACATAGCTTAAGATCAAAATTATTTTGGGACCTTATATTTCAGACAGAATTTAGGGACCTGAGGCGACGACCTTGCCTACCTTGCCTCAGAGTCGGCTTCCTGAGAGCAACAAAAAATTTTCAACACTTGTCAATAGTCTAGGCCTTTCAACAATATTATAGCAGCATTGATACGACAATTGATGGGGTTGAAGATTTAAACAGTGGAGAAGTCGATAAAGCAAAGGAGAGAAGTCAACGGTGACTTGACAAATCTTGAACGGTTATGGTAGCTGTAGGTGTAACAACCCCGACCCATTATTAACGTTAATCTATGCTTAATTATGTCTAATAAGTAAGTGAAGTTTTGCATTATATGTTGTCTTAATTGTGTTTATATCTGTTTAATGTAGAAAGATATGTTCATGTTTCTATTTCGTTCTATGAATTAAAGGTTTTATCGGCATCCGACCACGAAATTAACTTGATTTATGTGTTTGTTAGAATTTTTAGAACATTGTGGTAGGTTTAATTAAAATTCGGTTCGGAACAATTAAATTAAGAAAATTAATGCCCAATTAAGCCTAATCAATGAATTACTTAATCCAAGCCCATATAAGGCACCTTTTACACCTCTACTCATCATTTTCCTTCATTTCAACACATTCTTGAGCCTATACACACACAAAACGTGAGAGAAAGAGAGTGAGGAGAAGATTGAGCTCAACTAAGGGATTTGCTAGGAAAAGAAAGAATTGAACTTAGAGATTCAAGAATTAAGCATCTAGCTCTCATCCTTGGAAATTTAGGTAAGGATTCAACCTTTAGATTGTTTACAAATGATGTGTAGGACAAGAACTATAAAGAATTAAGTAGGTTAATACAAGAAGTGAGTTAGAATTAAAGAGAAATGAACCATATCATGCATGCATGCTCATTTCATCATAATTTGAAGTTATTTTCAAAGAATTCCCTCTTGCATGTCCTCATTTTGACCTTGGTTTGAGAATTCAACATATTTTTAAGTTAGACACCTCATTGGATCATGTTTTGGAAGCTTGGAACTTACACCTTTACATGCATGATGTATATAGTTATGTTTTCAAAGCATTGGGTTTGGTTTTGCATACATCACATGCTCTTGAACCTTGATTTTGTGGAATTGATTTTGAATTCACCAAGTTTACAAAAGTTTTCTCAAGTTTTTGACCCAAGAAACCATAATTTGCAGCTTTGGGGTTGAATTTGAAGCTTAGAAGCAAATCTGAAAATTTCAAAATTTTGCTTCCACGCTCGAGCGACAAATCCTGCGCTCGAGTGACCACCTTCATTTTCACACTTCTGCTCGAGCAACCAAAAGTTGGCTCGAGCGTAAAATGCAAGCTCCTAGAATTTTGCGTGTTTTGCAAATCGCTCGAGCGACAGAAGTTGCGTTTGAGCGAGGGTATGAGTCTCACACTCGAGCGAGCGTCAAGCGAGCATCGAGCGGAAAAATCAAGTAACCAGCACTTTTGCAAAAGTTTACAGACCGCTCGAGCGACAAAAGTTGCACTCGAGCGACCACTCACGGTTTGCATGTCCGTTCGAGCGAAGGAAGTTTCGCTCGAGCGGGGACCCTGTTTTCAACAAGTTTTGTTAAGTGTTTTCAAGTGCATTTTAACATCCTCATTACATCCTAGGCATTCCTAGCCAAGATCAAGATACAATAATGGGGATAAGAAGCAGAAACACACCAAGACAAGAAAGAACCAAGTTAATGATTTCGGGTGTGTAATTCAGTACGTATTCATTCTGTATCTGTGTAGGTCAAGCGCCACAAGATATCTGAATTGCCTACTCTGTCCGTTTACTTGGAGCCATTTGTTATCTATGAGTAATAACTTAGTAAAGCTATGTTCAAGTTAAATTATTTTATGTATATAAAATAAGATATGTTCTTTGAAATGTTATGTTCTGCACTATGAATGATTGTCCAATTCTAACAACTGTTTGTGACATTAATTCTGTGATTCAAGTATGCTATCTGTACCCGGACCGGAGGTTCTTTATGGAACTGACAAGTTATCTGTACCCGACCGGAGGTTCCTTTATGGAACTAACAAGTATGATCTTCGATGCTCTGTATGTGATCTGTTAGCGCTAACGGATGTACTGTGTAAGATTAAACATGAACTCTGATTTCTATATGTGATTCGAATAAGAATATGAATATGAATCAGTTTCTGAATTAGTTATGGGACATCATTCATTTAACACTTTACTTTGCTATAATTCACTGGCCCTCGTTCACTATTTATTTATGTATGTAGGTGAGCAGGCTCATGACCAGGCTTAAGATGTTGTTTGAAGGATTTTGTGTTTGTCAGCCACCTTTCGCGCCTTCCAAGAAGGTTTCAGATTAAGTCAAGTCTCGTGGCCATGTTTTGTGAATGTTTAAGACTTTGTTTCTTTTAATTTACGAGCAAAATTTCTGTTTATATATACATGGGATGACATATAACTACTGTATCTTTTGACGTTACACGTATGTTTAAAAAGTTTAAGGTTATCTGTTCCATATATGTCTGCACAACTCAATTGACTATCTATATTTTTATATATTGCTTCCGCAGCCCCTAATTATAAGTCTGTCTATTAAGAGGCCTTTAGTAATCTAAGGATTACTAGCTGGTTACGACACTAAACCTTTAGGGGCAAGTTTGGGTCGTGACAGTAAGTATGATGGTGGCATTGGAAAATCTGGAAGAATAAAGGTTTGAGTATGACTTGAAAGAAGAAAAATAAAACATTGAGATGGTACCATTTGAATGTATAAAAAGGGGCACAACAATAATCCCGTACCCTATCGTTCGTGCCTTTAATGAACAAATTTATTTGTCACCACCAACAGATCTTCACCATTAATGCCTTGTCTATATGTCTTCTAAATCTCCACTGAGAAGCATTGGTGGTGCAAGCGGTGAACAAATAGGTACAACCCTAACGTATAATTTTTTTTTGACAAATACTAGGATATTTATAAGTTAATAGGTTAAAATGAAAAGGCATTAGAGCATCCACATCAATCTTAACAAATTTTGAGTTAAATTATAAACAAAAATTTATTTTTGTATTTTAGTTAGTATTTTTTGTATATACACACTATATCAGACTCTATGTTCTAAAATTTAATTTTATAAAATATTAATTTTTATGAGCCATTGGATTATGCAAACAACCTGCCCAAACAACTTATAGCAACTTCTAGGAGAAGTTTTTCAAGAAAAAAAAAATTAATGATGGTGTAGCAGCCGGACAGATGACCAATATGATGTCTGGTAAATATTGTATTTCATATTCTTAAATATATATATATATATATATATATATATATATATATGGGACTAAGGAACACTACAACAAAAGTAACCTATGGTGACGAAAACTAGTGAAGAAAATAAAATTCGTCACTAAATAAAAATAATTCGTGAGGAATTTATAAATTTTGTCACATATAATAAAAAAATGAAAATGGTAGGTGACAAAATTTATTTTCGTCAATAAATACTTCATTTTAAGTGAGGAAAAATTAAGTTTCATCACCAAAAATTTCCCCCCTTTTTTTTTTTGGTGGCGCCAAATTTTTGGGACTTTTGGTGAGAAAAAAATTTGTCACTAATTATAAAAGTATTTGTGAGGAATATATTTTCGTCACGAAAACGTTTTAATATTTTTGATATGTTTTGGTGAGGAAATAATATTGTCACCAATTTTGGTGGAAAATTTTTGATATATTGAGCGGCAATAAAAAAAAAATAGGGTATTAATTTTTTTTTATCCCTTTTCTGTTTATCATCTCTATCTCTCTCTCTCTGAAAACAGGATATTAATTTGTCTTACCTCTTGCTCCTCCACCACGTCGATCGCCATCGTTGCCTCTATTAGCCTTGCCGATCATCGTTGCCACTAGTAGCCTTACCGATAACCGCCACATCTTCTTCGCTCGGTGATTTGGTAGGTGATTTCTCTTTACTCTTTTTCTGGTGTCTCTTTCTCTTATTCTTTGTATTGGTATGGTGACGAAAATTAGTGAAGAAAACAAATTTCGTCACTAAATAAGAATAATCCATGAAGAATTATAAATTTTGTCACGTATAATAAGAATATAAAAATAATAGGTGACGAAATTTATTTTCATCAATAAATACTTACTTTTAGGTGAGAAAAAAAAAAGTTTCGTCACCTAAATTTTTCCCACTAATTTTTTTTGATGGTGCCAAAATTTAGAAACTTTTGGTGAGAATTTTTTTTTTCAACAATAAAAAAATTAATAATGAGGAATATATTTGCGTCACCAATAATCTTTTTTTTTTTTTTTGAAAACTTTGATTTTAAATATTTTAAAACCATTTGGTGAGAAATATATTTTCCTCACTAATAATTTTTAATATTTTTAGGCCTTTTAGTGAGAAAATTGTTTTGTCACTAATTTTGAAAGAAGAATTTTGACATATTAAGCAGGATAAAAAAAAAATAATCTATTATTTTTCCCTCCCTTCTTTTTCTTTTTCGTTTCTTTTTTTTTTTATCAGTTTATTTTTCCCTCCTTTTTTTTCGTTTTTTTTTATCAGTCTTCGTATCAGTCTGTATCTCTATCTGCCTCTCCCTCTCAAAACAAAACAGAATCAGTTTTCCTATCAATCTCTATTTCTATCTCTCCCTCTCTCCCTCTCCCTCTCCCTCTCCCTCTATAAATACAAGTGCTGTGTGTTCTTCTCCGGCGCCCCTTCAGTGTGTTCTTCTCCAACGCCGCTGCCAACGTCCCTGTTCTCCTCCTTCAGTGTCGCCACAGACGTCTGTGTGTTCTCTTCCATCAGGTATGGGTCCTCTTTCTCTCTCCCTCTCTCTCACTTAATTTCTCTATTTTTCAATCTCTGTTTTCCCTAATTTTCAAAATTAATGTTTTCCCTAATTTTTGAAATTAATTTTCAGAATTAATGCTGTAGTTTATTTTTTCCAGCAAGGTTTCTCTTCAATAAATTTTGAATGTGTAAATTTTAAACTTGGCCATCCTTAATGTGTTTTGCTTGTTTCTGCTATAAACTTGAGAATGAATGTCCTATTGATTATAATTAACAGTTTGAATTTAGTAAAAACCCTTGACTAAATGTGAATATTTTATATGATTTGGATTGTTTTTCTGTATTTTTAATAAAATTAGGGTTCAACTCCTCTCTGTATTTGAATGTTTGTTCAATATCTGTTTATTTTATAGGTTTTTCTACTTAGGTTATTCATAAAAAAATAAAATTGATTACTTACGTCATGATATCGATCAATGTATTAGGATATAATGTATTATTTCCGACATTCTCTTTCATCAATGTATTAGGATATAATTTAGAACCTAAATTTTAGGTGAAGTCATTCAATACTTTTGGCACAATAGTAACTTTTAGGGCATTGTCTCAATAGTATTAGAAGTCACAAAATTTATAATTTTTGAGACAAAGTTCAAGAAGTACACAATAATTTTTCAAAATTTCAGGATTAAGGAAAATTGTGAAGGGATGAGGTGATTAATGAGTACAAGTATTGAAAGGAACTGCATGAGAGAGGTACACTTAGATCATCTTGTTATAAGACTGTTTTATGGCATGTCATTGTTGCCTAGCAACACTTGGCATTTTTCTCAAGTCACAATCATTACTATTTTGTTGTCATTCTTTTCCAATTGTTGAGTTCCTTTTGGATGAAATTTGTTTGTTTTCTTTCTCAAAATAGACTATAATACATTGAAACTAATAAAGGTTAAAGCAGTGATAATTGAAGTTTAGTAGCTGGCACATTTGATTGTCCTACATGTCACTTAATTATTAAATATATATATTATACAAACTAATAGAGTTTATAATTATTTTTATTCATAGATGTAATATATAATAATAAAATTTAAAAATTTAAAACATAAACCATTAAGATAATATGATTGAAGCAGATCATCTAAATATAAAAATTATAAAATTTATTAATTTGTATATCATGCACAAGCGATAAATCAGAATGACCTCTAATTGTACTTGCTAGCATTACGTATTGCAACTTGCAACCCTTTGGAATTAAAGCTCAAATAGTAACCACAAATCATTATGTGGCTAACAAATGGTTTAGGTAAGCCTTATTTGGGATCATGAAAACACAGAGACAACCACTAACCAAGAATCATAATGAAATTTTTGTCCAAAGTAGTGAAGTATATGTATGTTACTCAAAAAAATGAATTTAAGATGTCTGAATTTATAGTTTATATCACTATAAACTTCTCTATACGTGCGGGGTTTCTTTTTTCAAACCACATACCATACGGGACAGATTAAGTTGCAACTAATTACAGCAACAGTGAGTGCCCCAAAACTGAGGGATACACAAGGAATTCATCTGTTGTACAAGGTTGTTGCTGTAAATGACACTTTGCACTTTCATGTCAAATTGGTCTGCTATACAAGAATAGGGCTATCCTATGACTGACATTCCATCACATTCAGGATGCGACTGGAATAACTTTGGGATAATGTTTGATTCAGTTAAATGAAACAGAAGTCATTTCTTAATCTTGCTCTGAAATAATCATTATCTTATAATGGTAAATGACGCTTCCATTTACAAAAACAAAAAGAAATTAAATGAACTATTCGTGAGAATTTGATGAAAATCTTATCATTTTAGCAATTGTTGTGCAGTGGTGATATCAGGAACCATGCTTGATATTAAGCTCCATGTCTATGTTCAAATCCCCCTTAAACAATAAGCACAAAATATTTCTTCAATTTGAATCTACAGGTTATTATCAATCGTGTATCGCATAGAGAGAGGTAATTCTGCACATAATGCATAAATGTGAGAAAACATTCACAACAATGTGAACATTTTGGGTCACATTCCTGTTCTATAAAATTCTTGTGCACCTAGCATAACTGAAAAGAAAATGTTTCAAGATGTAATCATCAGGCAAGAGAATCTACACTCAGCCCACTTTCTTTGTCTATAAGTTCTGTATGAAGAACATCTGTGTAACACATAGACTTGTCATTTTCATACAATTCCTTCTCAGAGCATCCAAATTATTATCAAATTGCCCTAGTAATCCATCGTTGAGGAACCTGCTGAGGATAAAATGTGAGAGCATAGGGGATTCTCTAAAGCATCTTATGACAAGCAAAGCAATACTAACATCTTGTCTAAAGACCCATTTTCCCATTCCCTCGTCTGTACCCATTCCATGATTTATATGTTTCTTTAGGATAAGTTTGAGAGATTCATTTCAGTTTGAATGCAGAGCTTTCTCCAGTCTTTATCTCTGCTCATTTTCTTCTTGGTCTTCCTCTGTCTCCTCTTTTTTCTTTTTTCTTTTTTGCCGTTGAAGTGAAATGATGTTGTTTTGAACTACTCCACTGAAATTGCGGAGTGTGGACTCTAGAGGATCTGAACATGTTCTACACAACTGATAAGAACCGAATTCTACAACCACAATGTTATTAGCTCAAGTTAGGTACTTCTCATGATATTATTTGAGGTGCGCGTAAACTAGTCCGGACATTGGTCATAAAAAATATATATATATATATATATATATATATATAATCGCTTTATTAGGTGATAATGCTAGGCTAGCACTGTAAATGATGTACTGTTTATTTGTCAATACTTTGGATTGTGTTAGAACATTTTCACAAGAAAATAAAGAAAAAAGAAAGAAAGGGAAAAAAAAAGGAGGCCGGGGGGGGGGGGGGGGGGCGAGGAGTATATCAACTACAATTATATCAGTGATAATTGAACCTTTATTGCTGTGTGCTTCAAGTTCCAACCATGTAAGAACCCATGAATGCATGTGAGCTGCACATGGATTTAGTTTGTTAATCTCTGCTTTAGTTAGGCATGTTCATAGCCCATCTTCCATTAGGTAATCCATGTCCATGGCACTACTAGTTCAAGCTGCTTGTTTGCTGCTGCCCATTTGCCTTGATTTCCTGGATGTGCTAACTGCTGGATGTAGGAAAATAGGTCTTTAGTTGGTCCTTCTACTTATTTTTGGATGTCCTGTCTTTGGTGGGGCTGCTTGGCTGCTGCTATGGTTGGTTTGGCCTGCTGTTATGCATAAATAACTAGCTGAAACAACCAGTTTAAACAACTTGTTTAAAATAAAGACATAATAAGAAGAAAACTAACTGCCTTGGTAAGTTGTTATCAGTTTATCATATATTTATCTTTTCCCACCTTTTAAAAATAGCTCAAAGCAGTAATATAGTACTTAATATTTTTTTTAAATTGCAGTCAACTTTTCCTTTTCTGTTGTGACATGCCCAAGAACTCATTCTATGATATGACAAGAACAGTTCTGTTTCTTTTACAAAATCCAATCTTAATTCTTGCTTCATGATATCTACATTTGTGGAATTTGTATTCAGCTTCGATTCTGGAAAGGAAATTTTTTTTATTTTGTTCTTATTATAAATTCTGTTATTGATTTTTTTAAAAAAAAAGGAAAATGAAAAAAGAATATGATTGGAGAGAAGGAGAAAGGATAAGGCTGACATTATTTTATCTGAAAATATGGCTTTACAAAGAGCTAAATGGGAAAGTAAAGTACTCATGTAACCATCCTAATTAGTTGGGTTGAAGTTTGGTTTGTTGAACCACTACATTAACGTAGTCCTGAATATGGATCTTGTGTGTATAGTCCATTAAAAATTCTGGTTTTATTATAATACACTAATACACTAGACTAATATTTGGAAAGTTTTTGAACTATTCTTCATTTTTTCATTACCATTATTGACAAACAGCTGCTTCTACTGTTTGATGATTGTTTTGACTGTTTTGTTGATGTTACAATGTGAAAAGTTTATATGAATAGATTAAATGGACAATCCTAGAATCCAGGAAAAGCGTCAACTATCTGTAGTGTATTATGCTGCACTGTCATCTGTTTCTTAGTCCCCAACACAATTCGGATTCAACGAGATAAAGTCTATGTAAACTTACTAGGGATTAGTTTCATGGTTCCTTATTCACCATTCTACTCAATTTACAATCACTTTTGGCATTCATGATTACTAAGGCTTAACTAAAGGCTACACACCATATCTACCCATCACAGCTCCCTTTTCCCAGATTTTTGAAGCATCAGATTCTATACTATGACTATGTGGCAGTATGGTGTCTTATTCAATGTTATGTGACTATAACCACTATATTAAGGATGCAAATGGGGGTTATCTATATTTCAATACAATAGCTTGGCCTAGCATTTGATTTTAATTTATTTTTAAATTCGTACATCTTATGTTGGTGGCATATATTTGGTTAGTTATGTAATATCTTAATGGGAACACTGTATGGCATACTCATTTGACTGACTCTGGAAACATTTCATTAGATATTAATGTGTATTAATTGGGTGTTGTTTTATATAAAAATTTAGATCTATAGTTTTTTACTCAGTAGTTATTAATTAATTATTTTTTCTCTCACAACTATCGATTTAATGAAAATTGGAATATTACACCCTTAAATTAGCATATCTTGCTTTAACTTCTCTGGACTGCGTATATAGTTGAGTAAAGAGAAAATCAAACAGAGTACTAACTGCAGTAACAGGCCATAAGTACTAAATTATAGTCTCGGGCCATTCATTGGAATTATCGCATGTGGCTATCAATTCTATTGGCATCGTTCATTTCTTATATGCATAGCTCCTTACGTACATTATTAAGTTCCTTTGCAGAATTTTATCACATTTTGTTTACCGAGTAAAATGTGAGCCAAAATAGTTATTGTTTCCCAATGTATTATTTTTTCAATATCCCAATTTAGTTGATAGATGTGTCAATTCTGGTATTCGGGGCATATATATATTTTTCCAAGTACGTGTAGTTCAATCATAACATTTTGCATTTGGATATTTAAGTACTCAAATTGACTGCTTTAGAAACTCAATGTGGCATATTGTGGGTTTTCTTTCCGTGTCATGTTATCTGCTTTTTACTCTCAGCTCACTGCTTTATTGGTTAAATTTTCTTTGAATTATGTTATTTGTCTTCTTATTGATGGATATTTTGTTGTGGTTTATGTTTTGGTTTTGAATACTTCTTCTGTTTACGCTAAATTGCTTTGGCTATTTTCTCATGCGAATTATGTGGTTGAAATTTATATAACTTAGTATAATCATTGGACTTCAACTTTTTTTTTTAAATTACAATATATATATATATTTATATCTAAAATTTGTCCTATTCACCTACCTTTGATTAACGCGGCATAGTCAGACATGGACAAGAGTTGGATTGCACTAGGTAGCACAGTTGATGGAAGGATAAGTCGGGCATATTATGATGGGGTAATATCATTTCTTCGTTTTGCAATGGCGGTTATCGATTGAGATGGTAAAATTTTGTGCCCTTGTCGAAAGTGTGTGAATGTTGTTCTTCATAATTTTCAAATTGTTCAAATTCATTTGCTGCAACATGGGATTATTTCAACTTACACTATCTGGCACGTGCATGGGGAATCCCGTGAATCAAATGAGGCTCATCATCATGATATACCCGTTAAGGGCAATGAGGTTTTGGGAGGTGTTGATGCCTTAGTAGAAGATCGAATAAGAGGGGAATCAACTAATACAACCCAGAAGGAGGAGGTTCGCACTTTTGATAAATTGTTAAATGATGCCAAACGTGAAGTGTACCCAGGTTGCACAAATTACACTTTGTTACAGTTTGTCATCGAGATACTTAATATGAAGGTAACAAACCATTGGAGTAATAAGTCAGTTGACATGATGCTAGAGTTTTTAACAAAACTTTTACCGAAGGATAATTTGGTTCCAAAGTCAACTTATGAAGCTAAAAAATACTACGTGAATTGGGTTTGTCATACGAGCTCATTGATGCTTGTGTAAACGACTGTGTGCTATTTTGGAAGGCGAATGCAACATTGCATAAATGTCCAAATTGTAATGCTTCTAGATACAAGACAAATCATGGTAGAGGTAAGAAGATCTCTCGTAAGGTCCTTCGATACTTCCCGTTAACACCGAGATTGAAAAGGTTGTACATGTCGAGAAAGAGAGCCGAGGATATGAAATGGTTCAATGAAAAACATCTAGATGACGGTGTATTAAGGCATCCTGCAGATAGTGATGAGTGGAAGGAATTCGATTCACAACATCCTGAATTCGCCTTGGAGCCTCGGAATGTGAGACTAGGGTTGGCTACTGATGGGTTCAACCCTTTTGGAAATATGAATAACTCATATAGTTTGTGGCCTGTTGTACTCATTCCGTACAACTTGCCACCGTGGTTGGCTATGAAGGACCCATTTTTCATGCTGTCATTACTTATTCCTGGTGAATCACAACCAGGAATTGATATTGATGTCTACATGAGACCTTTGGTGGATGAATTCAATGAATTATGGAAAAATAGTACATTAACCTATGATGCCTCAACTGGTGAGACTTTCTGCATGCGTGCAGCTTTGATGTGGACGATACATGATTGGCCCGCATTTGGTGACATGTCTGGATGGAGAACAAAGGGTCATTACTCTTGTTACACTTGCAATGACGAGCCGTATTTTGAATCTTTAAGAAATAAGACTGCGTACAATAACCATCGATGCTACTTGCCTGATGAGCACCCAGAAAGGCGAAAGAGTAGAGCATATAATGGCAAGCATGAAAAACGGAAGAGATCTTTGGTGATACCGATAGAAAAGATTGAAGAACAATTGGCCAGCGTGACGGGTGTCACATATGGAAAACATCCAAGCAATAGGAAAAGACCTCGTCAGAACCCAAATTGGACGAAGGTAAGCATCTTGTATGAGCTACCGTATTGGAAGAAAAAGAGGCTTCGACACAACATTGATGTCATGCACGTGGAGAAGAACTTTAGTGAAAATGTTGTTGGAACTATGTTGGGAATTGATGGGAAGAACAAGGATACAGATAAGGCACGAATGGATTTAGAAGATATGAATATAAGGAAAGAATTATGGCTGACAAAAAATCCCGATGGATCATATGTCAAACCTCGAGCCAGCTTCTCACTAGCCCCTAAAGAGAGAGAGGGTTTCTTTGAATTCTTAAAATGTGACGCCCCAATTTTTTTTTTGGACATCATAATAAGATTTAGGACTTAAAATCAATGTTGCCATCAAACATCACTAATATCCATTAATTAACAACCCAAAAATTTTAAAGTTTTCAAATTACAATTCTAATAGAACTTAAAACTTAGTCTCGGTACACAAAAAGAAATTTAAAACCACTGCGAAAGAAAAGATAGAGAAATATAGGAAATGGCTTGTGGAATTTGGGGACTCTTCAAGCTAACCAAGGCTAAACGTCACCTTGCACGGCCTCGGCGTTTCCTTCGTTTTCTTCGGTACCTGGCATAAAACGCCAGGGCAACGAGAATGCCAATGAGCGATGAGCTCAGTAATATACTACAACCCGAAAATACCCACCCCGATTATGATACTCATAAATAATAAATATCGTATAATAACAGAATAGTAAGTAGCATTTAGTAAGCATAACAGACATGCTAATAGTTAAAATAATAACAATAAATAAAGATGACAAATGGAAATAGTGATTCATCATAAGGAAAATGCATGCTTTTCTTTCTAATTTCTCTTAGATTCAGTTTATCAGGTAAATTTAAGTAACTCCCCGCGGAGTACTATTTCCACTCAACCGCTAAGCAATGGCCACGGCCAATTCTGACTCCCCCTTGGTCAAATATTCAAATGTTACTTACTGTAACTACCAATGATGCTCACGCACCAGGGTTACGTACCCGAGTTGTGACATCACGGTCTGCCCCAAGGGAACGGTCTATGTTGTGACACCGGCGCCACCAACCTTATATCGCCTACACCGATAAGAGTCGAAATACCTTCCCGTGCCATGTTAGGGTTCGCAACTCACTTGCGTAAGATTCTAAACCAGGCTCACCCCATCACTTTTAAATTTTAATGTATCTGTTTGATTCCGTGTCCCTTTACTTTGTCCAATTCACATTTTGATACATGTACGAGTTTTAGTTTGAAAACTACAGTGACATAATGTTTATATAGCACAACACAATCGTGTATGACAACCAAAATAAATATGATAGAATGTCTTAGGAATTATCACCAAATTCCGTAGGAATTTACACACTACTTCTTTCAGCACTATATGGTAAAAAAAATATGAAACCCATACCAAACGATGTTCAACCATTACAATATTTTAAATGGTGCTAGTTCATTGAGTTAGGAAAATATTCCGAGAAGAATACCAGAGCTAAAAACGATTTTAAAAGGGAGAATTAAATTTTGGAAGAAAACTGGTGTTTCTGGGACAGTGAGTTATAGTACTTCCAGCACAGGTGATCTGTGTTGGAAAAATAAAAAGCGGCCTCAAACGGTGTCAAAAGAAGGTATGGTTTGAAGGGCTTGTTAGATACTTGAGTTTATAACATATTTCCAGAAGGATTCAAAGACTGAAAATCAACGGAAGATGGTCAAATAATTTTTCTACGAAAACTAGACAGATTCTGTCACATTTTGGAAAAATTGACGTTTCTCTCTCCATACTGAATAAACAATTATGAAACTAGCGGCGTTTGAAATGTAACTTAAAAATCTAACTTTTCTGATTTGAATCACTTGAAAATTTATTCTGTGGAATAAACGGTGACCTGGTAAATTCAGCATTGCTGCTACCTCCAAACAGCAATGAAGTAAAAATATGTATCCAGGCCATGAAAACGTCAGCTCAGGTGTTCTGTGTTTGAAAAATAAAAAGGGTATTCAAACAGTGTCGAAAAAAGGCATGGTCAGAACGGTTTGCTAAATTTTTGAGTTTAGAACATATTTCTAGAAGAGTGTGAAGACTGAAAACCAGTCGAAGGAGGTCAAATAATTTTTATAAGAAAACTGGACAGATTCTGTCACATTTTGGAAAGTTTGGCGTTTCTCTCTCAATACTTAATAAAAAATTATGAAACCAGCGGCGTTCGAAAGGTAACTTAAAAATATTACTTTCCCAAGTGGTCGTGCAGAAAAATACCATTTGTAGAGAAATTGGGACCTGTTTGAAGCTACTGCTTCTGCTGTGTCGTAAGCGACACTTAGGGAAAATATTCATTTTGGTAAGAAAATGGTGTTCAATTATTTTATAAAAATTTTACATAGTGTATAAGACCTACATATACTTCCAGTATACACAGATTTTTAACATCAATTAATTTCAATTTATTAGAGCTCTCTTTTCACCCGATAAAGTCTAAAACAGTGAGAAAAATCTATGCTTCAAGCAAAGGGGGCCATTCTCATCTCATTTTACTCTTTTGCAAGATTATTTCAACAATGGAGAATATTAATTACCTAAAAACAACAATAGCTAAGCCATATATTTATATCAAGAAGGAATATGAAACTATAGCACAATGAAATTCTCATCCTATCAAAGTTTTAAACATGCATGGACTATGTTGCTATAGATGACTTAACCATGCTTAGTCTTGCATATATATTATATAAATTCAGTTAGAGGAATCTAAGGGAGGGTAGAGGTGATGTATTCTTACTTTAGTGAGGTAAAACAATCCCAAGTGTTGGCCCTTCTTCCCTTCTCTTCTCTCCTTTCCCTCCCTCTCTCTCTTTTCTCAGCCGTGGAGAACAAAGCAAAGGGGCTGGATTGTGTTCTATATGTAGGAGAGCTTGGAGAATTTAATTTATTTTTATTTTATTTTCTCTTCTTTGCTTGGAATTGTCATCTACAAGTATGGGCTAGGGGTTTAGAGTATGCTTGCATGCCATAGCATGCCTTGGCAACAGCTTTATTGGGCAGAAGTCAGCCAAAAAAATTCTGACTTCTTCTTCTAGCTTAGGCACTCTCATCCAATGATTTAAATGGTAGCTGGCAGCTTGCAGGTTGCTGCCGTGGCTGCCTTATCAAGGCTTGGAATGCCATTGCATGCTCACCTCTTAGGGAGGTTGAGTGTGCACTTGGGGAAAATAAGCATGCAAGCCATGTTACCTAGATAAAGAGAAAAGGAAGTGGCAGTCAGCCACTTTCCTTGCAACTTGATCATTTCTCCTTTTTTTTTCTTTTTTTTTTCCTACTAAATTCTAACTAGCTTATTTACTATCAATTTAATCCATTTAGTTTTCACAACTGTATTTTGATACAGAATTTTAATCACATCAAGATAAATAATTTTATTTAAAGGAATTTAATATTGATATTAATTATGGTCTTACTAATATTATAATTTAAAGGTTTAACAATCACTATAGATTGGCTTAATATTATTATTAATAAACTAATTAGTTGTCTAAAAATTTAGGTTCTTACATAAAATCAGTCAAGTATCCAGATGGGTACGCGGCAAACATTTCGAGATCAGTGAATGCAAAAAATGGTAGATTAACAGGATTGAAAAGCCACGATTGCCATGTACTTATACAACGAATTCTTTCTATTGGGATGCGTGGTTACGTAGATAAGAGATCAGTACAGCACTTTTTGAGTTAGGGAGCTTTTTCCAAGATCTATGCTCAAGGACACTCAAACGAAGTGAAATGGAGAAATTAGAGGAACGCATAGTACTCATACTATGTAAGTTTGAAAAGATCTTTCCTCCAGCCTTCTTCGATGTGATGGTTCATTTGGCCATTCACTTGCCACGTGAGACTATTCTCGGAGGACCTGTGCAATATCGGTGGATGTACCCGATTGAAAGGTAATTTCTAAAATTGTAGTTTCAAATGAAAAGTGTAGATTATGTTGTGTGCCTATCCAATATCCTAATTGGTTATCTCTTCAAGGTTTCTCGGAGCTTTAAAAAAGTTCGTCAACAACCGAGCTCGACCAGAAGGTTCTATTGCAGAGGCTTACATTGTCAAGGAGTGCATTACTTTTTGCTCAATGTATCTTGAAGGGATTGAAACCGTGCATAATCGAGATGCACGAAATGAAGATTATGGAGTCCGGCGTCAAGGTTTGACAATATTCACCGAAACTGCTCGTCCTATTGGCCAAATCAGAAAGCATGTTGAGATGTCACAGGAACTTCGTGATATTGCTCATTGGTTCTTATTATACAATAGCCCTGAGATAGAGAAGTATCTTCAGTACGTGTTTCTTATAATTATATATATTTTAACATTTTGCATGTTATTAGTCATTAATAATAGTAGTATTTCACTCATTAACCAAAACTATTTGAGTAGGGAACACAAGAATTTGTTACAAATTTCCACTGGACAAGATATAACTCAGATACAACAGAAGGAATTTCCGAAGTGGTTCAAAGAATATGTAAGTCATTTTTAATATTCACAATTGCCCAAACACTATTAGGCTTGTATAAAATACAAACATTACTAACATAATTCTAGTGTTGCACATTGCATGTGGATGTAGATAAATAGATTGAGAGTTGATGAAGCACCAGAAGCAACCGAAGAATTGTGGTCATTAGCGAATGGTCCTAATTTGCTAGTGAAAGAGTACTCGGGTTGTATAATCAATGGTGTACGATTCCATACGAAGGAATTAGACAATCGTCGTAAGAGTCAAAATAGTGGTGTGCTTACCAAAGGGGACTACAAGGGAGAGATGCACGAATTCTATGGTCACTTGTGCAATATTTGGGAATTTAAGTACATGTGTCAAAATAAAGTTGTTTTTTTTCAATGTGAATGGTACAACACCGGTAACACTGGTAGAAGTAGAACAGTACGAGCTGACACATATTGCACAAGCATCGATGTCACAAGCCGATGGTATCAATCTGACCCTTTTATCTTGCCTAGTCAAGCTAAACTAGTGTTCTACCTAAATGACACCAAATGGGGGCAACCTTGGCAAGTCGTGCAACAGGTCCAACATAGGGGCGTGTTTGATGTACCAGAGGTTGGTAATGGAGAACCACCGGATCAACCAGAATTTAATGATGCATTCCAACAAGAAAACATTAACTCAGTTGTCCCGATCAAAATTGAAGATATTATTCGATTTCATAGGGATGATATTGAAGCTGAGTTTATTCCGAATAAAACAAAGAGAGATGGTAGAGATGACAAAGAAGATGAAGAACTTGGCACACTTGATGATGATATGGATCCTGATATGGAACTTGATATGGACTATGATATTTAGTTTTTGTTTTTTTATAGGTTTCTATATGGACATATGGTTTTAATGCATTACATAGTTATGCTATATTTTGCTGTGTCTCTTCAAGTAAATATTCTGCTTTATATTTTATGTTTTATATCAATTTATGCTTTTTAGTTATCAAAATGGCCAAATGGGAGAAACAATGGCTCAAACCAGGTTTTCTAGCAAAACAAAAGCGAACACAGTACGAAATGGAAAGAAATAAGACAATCAAGAAGAATAAAAAGAAAATGGATGCTCTACAATTGAACCGTTTAGCAGCTTCTTTGATGGGTTCTACTCAGCCCAATCGTGTTAATCAGAAGAGAAAGAACATTAGGGTTGAGGTAGATGATGATGACTACATACCATCAGATCATGAAGATGACACTGATGATGCTGAGTCCTTTGAAAGTGTTGACGATGAGGTACTATATGTATGGCCATTCTTTTTTGTTATCATGTCTCATAGCTATATATTTGTTAATGATGCTTTGTTAATACCATCTTTATATTTCCATATACTTTTTTGGGTGAATAAGTCATAAAATAAAACTAGAAAATATACATCCTACATACAACCTCCATAACATCAACTTCAGTGTTCAAACTAGGAATATAGAAACCAATCCAAAAAAGTAACCTCACATCAGTAGGCCCTCAACAACAAATTCCCTAACAAGGCACCAGCACAGATAGAAACTTGCAAAAGCAACCAGTTAGGGAAAAATGTGGTACTACATGTTGCATCGTTTTTCCACCCTAGATCAATGCTCTTTCATAATTATTGATAAGTCATATTTTCAACAGTGGCCTTGATGAATTTCCATATACATATCTTTACTTATCCATTTTTATGTATTTATTGTTTATGCTTTTGTATTATGTTTTTTAGGGCTTACCAATGCCACCCAAACGATTGGCGCAGTCATCTCCTCAACCTTCGCACGAGGTAATTGTTGTTCCGAATAGAGATTTACATGACAATGTGGAGACCCAACACTCACAACCACTTGATGGCGATATAGAGGCACCGAGGGAGGCAGCCCCCCAATCTAGTGTCGGTAAGATACTGAATTTTACTATTAAAATGAAATCCTCTGTTTTAATATAATTCTATGGTGCAAAAGAACAGACTCTAATGAATGTTCTACACCTTGAGTGCCTTTCAGTTAAAGAAAACTTGAGTGCCTTACTGAAAACTGAGTTTTGCTCTAATAAATTGCATAGAAAGTTTTCAATAAAAAAGTTTTACTGACCTTAAGTGCCTAACAGTTAAAGCATACTCTGTTCTCTGAAAACTTTCTTGGTGCAAAATTCCTTTATTACAGAATTTTTTTTTTCTGAAATTGAACTTTAAGATGCTGGACTAATGGATTGCATTGTGATAGACTAATAGATAGTTATTGATGATGGATTGTGCTGGATTGGTGCTGGACTAATGGATTGTGTTGTCACTAGTAGAAAGCACAAACAGCACATACAATAGATTTATACAACCTGCACATTTTTTTTATTCCAGTCCTGGACCTGTGTTGGTATTGTTTTGGGTCTGTTTTGGTCGGACAAGATATATCTGTGATGTTGTGGTCTTCCAATATATCTGTGTTGTTTTGGTCTTGCAATATCTGTTGCCATATATCTGTGTTGTTTTGGGTCTGTTTTGGTCTTACAATCTGTTTTGGTCTTGTTATTAATAACAAAACAAATGCAACAATACTATTACTAATCTAAACCATCAATTCAAGTCAAATATCCATCCATATCTGTTGCAAAATATATCTGTTCTGTTTTGGTCTTGCAACCTGTGTTGGTCTTGTTATCAATAACAAAACAAATGCAGCAGCACTACTACTAATCTAAACCATCCATTCAAGTCAAACATCCATCCATATCTGTTGCAATATAGCTGTTCTGTTTTGGTCTTGCAATCTATTTTGGTTTTGATATCAATAACAAAACAATGCATCCATCCATTCAAGTCAAACATCCATCCATTGTGTACAAACCAAACCATCCATTGTTTACAAACCAAAGTGAAATCAGTCTGTCACCAAAGGTGATGTATTAGGTGAAATCAAGTTCATTATGCACTGTGTTACTGTAATGATGTATGCTTAAACCAGTGATCATTAGGTGTTCTCTGTGTAAACTGTGTTATCATTGCAGTAACACAGTTTACACAAAGTATCCTGGTTTAACACCTAACTTAGTGTGTAATGAACTTGATTTCACCTAATACATCACCTTTATGCTATTACAGTAACACAGTTTACACAGATAACACAGTTTACTTTAGCAATTTACTTTGAAGTAGTTACAGTAACATTAGATAAGGGTGTGCCATTGACTTTGATATAACAGAGAACACAGTTTACTTTACCATTTTTAATGGCTTCAAATTATTCTCTTCATCAATTGAACCTCTGTACACAATATTGCTTGTTTTGTGACATATGATTTCATTTCGGAACCATCATTGGCATTTAGATACCCATTAAGTCAAGCGTGTTTTGAGTACTTTCTCTTGTTGTCAGACTGAAGAGCTTTTAATCCACACAACTTAATCTCTAGTTTTGCTTGCTTTTTCTCTCTTGAGGGTTGTGCAAATGTATTTTGTATTGTTATGGCTAGTCTATTGAGTGTTCACAGCCTTTGTTTCCTCATGTGGCGAATGAACATTCCTATGTGGTTTATTTTAGGATGATTCTCTTTGTAGTTTATTTAGTTTAGTTTATTTGTTTGGTTTTGTTTCTCTTGTAAAGCTCTAGTTTTTTTGTTTGGTATTGTAAGACCGGGGAATACCCCTTGTATATCTCTATATGTTATCATATTATTTTATGACTTATTCAACAACAACAAAATATAGTTGCTTATATTGCATTTAGGATTTCGCTTTAATTAATTACTAACCAGTCAATGTAATGTCTTTACAATAGTGCCTAGTAGACACCCTCGTGGCTTGACACGCGGGTTTAAGGTTCAAGCAATGGTTGAGAAAGATGGAAAGCTCAAAGTTCCCATACCACAGGAGTATCTTGCGCCAGTGGGGGATCATGCCTCTAAATTAGTCTCCAAAATTGGTGTTGAGGTCCGAACACACTTGCCAGACTTTAGCATTCGCAGGTGGAAACATGTCAACGAAGAAGTTACGGCACCTATGTTTCAGCGTCTAACGGTAAAATTTTTACATAATTGATTGAATTATTGTAATATAATTAATTATGACTTACAAGATTTGTGGCTATTGCTAGGATCAATTTGACATGGAAGGTGAATCCACTAATGTTAGGAAAGCGGTGGCAACAAAGTGTGGACGGAGCTTGAGCAGCCACACCTACAGACTACGAAAAAAATACCTGAACCTTAAAAGTGCTAAGGGAGAGGAGTATGCTAGAAGCCACCCACCGCCTGAATGTGACCTCGAGAAATGGAAAAACTTGATTGACAAGAAGTGGAATGATACCAATTGGCTGGTAAACTTTTCTTATGTTTATTTATTGTTGACAATTACCTTGTCTTCCTAATATATATATTTTTCTATTGGAACTTGTCCTTGTAGAAGCAATCAAATGCTAACATTGACAATAGAAATCAATTGAAGACGAAGCATAGGTGTGGGTCAAAATCTCTCCTAGTTAGGGTACACGAGGCAATGGGTCTTCTTTAATTTTGTTTCCCTTTTTTTTTTTTTAATAAAGATGATTCTACTACCATCGTTCTTATTTCACTTACTATTGGAACAAAAAAAATCAGACAATTGCAAATGGGGGCCAACTGCCAGAGTTGCCATGTGTTTACAGATCTACACACTTTAATGATGTCACAAAGCAGTGGATTTCTTCGGAGTGCGAAAAGAATTATGTATGTATATTTACCTTTTGTATTAGGATGATTGCAATTATAATTGTATCTTTATTCATTTTTCTATTTTTTTTTTTTAAATGACAGGAGAATATGATAAAGATCCAAGCTGAACATTGCTCCGAACCTGGTACGGTTCCAATTACTCCGGAGGAGCTATCTGTGAAGGTGCTGAAGCCAAGGTCGGGATATGTTAAAGGACTCGGGTTGAGGCGTTCCTTTTCTGTAAGGACTACCAGTGCTTCGACTGACAGTGACTATGTGAGGCGTCTAGAGATGGAAATACAAGAGCAAAAGGAGGAAATTCAGTCACAAAAAGAGGAAATTCAGTCACATAAAGAGGAAATTACAGCACAGAAACATGAAATTCAAGTACAAAGAGAGGAAATTCAAGCACAAAATAAAGAGATAGGGAAGATGAATGGGTCGATTGACGAGCATTTTGAGATCACATCAAACATCATGGAGTTTCTTAAGAAGCAAGGTTTCAAAGGACAATTTAGAGAAGGAGGTATCCCATGAACTCGTACATCGCTTTTTTGGTAAGTCTCGCTCGTTTTATCAATTTATTTTTGTCATGTTGGTTAGTATATACTAGTTAAAGTACAGTAGTTTGACTACTTATTAACTAAGATTTAACAAGTTTGAAGATGTATTTAATGAAAATAGATTCATTATCAAAATTCTTACTTAGCATGACCCTAGTTAAAATACAGACTAACCGAAGTAGAGACAAAACTATGTGTTTACTTTTTTGTGTATTTTTGCTAGGCAGTGTTGGGAGTTGCTCTAAGTTAGTGATGTGATTAATAATGGGTGTCTCTCTGATTGAGATTTTCACAGTAGTAGAAATGAATGAACATTTATTGAGTCACAGGTAGTGGTTGGTCAGGTTTTGTATATGACTTTATGATTGCTGCTGTTTTTTATTTGCTTTAATTATTCTTTTGGATTGTATTGCTTTTTTGAACACCATGAAACAACACTTGAACTCATTGAAAACATGTAACTAGATGTACTCTTTCTATCTTCAATATCTCCGGCATAGTTGCTATCCGTAAACGCCAACAACTCACCATCTCCTCCTTTCTTATAATGAATTCCATAGTTCACAGTCCCTTTTAAGTATCAGAGTGCTCTCTTAGCTGCCTGTAGATGAATTTCCATTGGTTTTGCCATATATGTACTTATGAGACAATTAACAAATATCATGTCCGGTCCCGTGGCAGTGAGATACATTAAACTACCCACCAGCTGCTTGTAATACGTCTCATCAACTAAGTCTCCATTTCCGTCTGCTTATTTTGAAACCTGGAACTATGTTTTTCCCCAAAAGTCACCTTGTAATCTATTTTTCCCCAAAAGGTATGTTCAAATGTTTTATCTATATACATATATTTTATTTCAAAAAACAAGAAAATCATTAAGTTCATAGGAGAACAAATATCTTCATCTAGGATACATCTATCTCTTGGTTATGTGTCCCGAGATTTTAGTTGATTTGCTCTTATTCAACATCCCCTGGCAAAAAGCTAAAGTTTTCTTATGTCAAGTAGCAAAAGGAATAAATTATGTTTATAACCAAACTGCCCTTATAGTTTCTATGCAAAGGTAATATTTCTATAGCTGTTGAACAATGCGAATTGCAATGCACAGGATAGTATCGAAGAAAGTAACTTTTAAAGATGAAAATGCTTACAGATCTTTAGCATTTTAAAAATTGCAATTTTATGAAAAAAAAATTTAGTCATTGTTACAACATTATGTTAATAGCATCATAATTCAGAGCAGTATAAAATGTTTACTCAATCATTGGAACTCTTGATAGGATATATAGCGATCCCGGGTTTACCCTTGTTGAACAGTGATCCGGACATGTGTCCGTGGATGTTGGTAGTTGTTTATTGTCTTGTTTGCATCCTTTTTCTTCGTATTTGAGTTATAGGATGTGTTGGGCAGGTTTGTTACAGGTTGGTTGTGTTTGGGAGCCTAGTGCTGCTGCCCAGATTTTTGGACCTTCGCTCGAGCGAGGAGTTGGTCGCTCGAGCGAGAGTTGAGTTCGTGTCTGGTGGGTCGAGCCAGAGTGGCTTCGCTCGAGCGAGCGATGGCGTCTGGTTCTGGACCTGAGAGTTGTATTTCTTGGCTCGAGCGAGCTTTTCTTGGCTCGAGCGGTCTGGTTTGTTCTTCGCTCGAGCGAGAGGTCTGTCGCTCGAGCGTGCTTCTGGTTACAGACCTGAGGGTTTGAGTTGTTGGCTCGAGCGAGCATTCCTTCGCTCGAGCGCACTTCTGAGTTTTTGGCTCGAGCGAGAGTTTCTGTGTTTGGTCGCTCGAGCGACCAAGTCTTCGCTCGAGCGAGAGTGTTTTATATCAGCGGATAGTAGCATTTTGAAACATCACTTTTTCACTTTCTTTTTTGATTAAACCCTAGATTCGAGACCCTCTCTCTCTAAACTTACACTCTCTCTAAGAATTGATCTCCCTAGAGTGTGAATCTAGCCTAGGGCCTTTGTTAAAAAGATAGAGGGCGTTGAGAGCTTTGTTTTAATCTGAAAAAGTTTGGATTTGGAGCACGTTGATCTTCGAGTCTTCATCTCCTTTTTGGCTCAAACTTCGAGGTAGGGATATCCTACTCCTCTCTATGGATTTTGTCTTTAAATTTTAGTATTTTGAGATGTTGGGGTTGGTTTGGTAATTTGATAAAAGTTTGGGGCTTTTGTGCTATTTTACAGAAGTTGGGGTTTTATTCATAATAAACCTAGATGCATGTTTGGCATAGAGAAATGGAATAAATGTTAAATCATTGATGAAAATGGGACCTAAGGGTTGAAATGGTAATTATGGATAACGACCTAATTACATTGTTTGATTAATTGAGATAATTAATTGTGAGAAATGAGGAAATGAAATGTTGATTGAATATCCATTGTGCATTTATTTTCTGTTTAGAAATAACTGCTTTGGGCTATCGGTGGAGGATAGTCGTGATTGTTGTAGACAATGCATGATGATTAGGCAAACGGAAACTAATCAATGGAATGTGTCATGAAATTTGACGGTTGATAGAATACATTAACTGAATGTATTGAGTGATTGTATATAGAACCAATGTGTTTGTATACGTTATGTGTAGAGGAGGAGATGGGGGATGTACTCCGCGGTTTAGGGGAAGATAGGGGATGTACTTCTAAACCGGATAGTGTTGGGAGAAGATAGGGGATGAACTCCGTAGATACAGCTCATATGCTTGTCTAGAGAAGTAAAGATAGAGCTCATATGCTTATCTTGGTGAAGTGTGGATATAGCTTATATGCTTATCTGTGAATGTGGATATTGTTGTTATACATATCTGTTGTAGAATGTGGATATAGCTTATATGCTTATCTGTGAATGTGGATATTGTTGTTATACATATCTGTTGAGAATGTGGGTAGAGCTCATATGCCTATCTGTTGAAAAAGGGAAAATGAAAGGTAACTTGGACTCATAAGTCGTATGACATAAATATGTGATTTATGTGATTGTATCAGTGTTGGCCATCTATCAATTGCTAATCTTTTAGTCATTGTTCATGGTTGGTTTAGTATATTTCTACTGGGCTGTGGCTCACCCTATATGGGAATATCATTTTCAGGTACAGGTAGCATGCCACCTCCAAGGACATAGCTTGGGAGGCTAGAGGCGGGCACACTTTTGTTGTTCTACTTTTTGATGTATTACATGTAAATTCAAGCCAAGGGCTTAATATGTATGAGTTAGTACTCTTTTGTTGTAACCAAGTGTTAACTTGGAAAGCTGTAAGCCCTTAGGGCATTTGCTTTTGTTGTTAACATGTAATACTTATGTAATGGAATTCTGATTAATGGAAGAACGTGGTTACTACATATGTCAATGCATATCTTTATTGATGGGTTTAATGTTGTTATTTTGAGGGCGTTACAACTTGGTATCAGAGCGTACCGGGTTCGAATACTTTGGGTACGTGGGAAGTGATTAGTATCACAATGGGTTTATCTCGCTTGATAGAGACCTAGATGTAGTATCATATGCTATGTGCTTAATTGATAACATGCTTATGTGACTATGTGGGTATGGGATTTAATTTCTAGGATGTTGATTGGATCCTTGGGTTTCTGGGAGTCTTGTTGGAAAAGCACTTGATCAATGTTGTTTCTAACCGGAACTCTAGTAACGCCTCGGGACTATCATTATCCGGAAATGAAATTCGTAAGTGCTTATGTGTTTATGTGCTTACGTGGAGTGAATTACAGTTGTCCATGCATTAGGACGTGAGTGTTTAGTTTTGGCACAGTTGTGAATGTGCTAATGTTCTGTGTTACCTTTATTAGGATGTCAGGGCGAGGAAGAGGTGCTAGGCGTGGTAGACCTGCGAGGCAGGAAGTACCGTTACCGGGTGAGATTCCGGCAGTGCAGGAGGGAGTTGGCCAGGCCAATGTGGCCGAGCCAGTGGGTCAGCAGGCCATGGGTGCCTTGGCCAGAGAGATAGCAGGAGCTTTGGGTATTCTTAGAGCTGGGAATCAGGCAGCTAAGGCAGGGCCTTCTTTCTTGAAGAGGGAGTTTTTCCGGTCTAATCCGGATGAGTTTATCGGGGATCCGAAGGAGCCACTGAAGGCTGATGAGTGGCTAGAGCAAATGAGTAAGACGTTCGAGATGCTTGGCATCGAGGACGGAGCACTGAAAGTGACCTTGGCATCCTTCCAACTGAAGGGAGATGCGGGTCAATGGTGGAAGTATGAGAAGGCTCGTGTTGGTGGTACTTGGGAGGCGTTTGTGAATGCTTTTCAGGAGAGGTTTTTGTCTGCAGCAGCTAGGGAGAAGCTGAGAGATCAGTTCAGCCGGCTTAAACAGCAGGGCTTGTCAGTGGCCGAGTTTGAGGCTACTTTTACCTGTCTGTCCAGGTTTGCACCTGAACTGGTGGCGTCTGAGGAACGCCGTTGCTATGAGTTTGAGCGGAAGTTGAGGCGGGGCCTCAAGTTGAGAGTTGATGGATCTTATATCCGAGAGTATAGACACCTGGTAGATGCTGCTGCTCATATGGAAATTATGATGCAGGAAGAGGAGGAAGAACAGAGGGGCTCCAAGAGGAGCCAAGATGGTCAGGGTGATGGCAGGAAGCAGAGGGGTTATAACCCTCAGCAGTCTCAGGGAGCAGTTTCTAGATCAACCTTTCCAGTGCCGAGTGCAGGCTCGGGGAGAGGCAATCAGGGGGAGTTTGCTTGTTACAAGTGTGGCCAGCTGGGTCACAAGG
Organism: Camellia sinensis; assembly: GCF_055761805.1. Classification (NCBI taxonomy): domain Eukaryota; kingdom Viridiplantae; phylum Streptophyta; class Magnoliopsida; order Ericales; family Theaceae; genus Camellia; species Camellia sinensis. Next base: position 15,714,387 of record NW_028128987.1, on the reverse strand, counting down.
TTTCTGTTTGCCCGCAGAAGGGTGGGGATCAGAGAGCTGCTTCTTCTTCAGCTAGACCGCAGAGTCAGAGTTCGGGCAGGGGGCAGCCCTTGTCTTGTTATCAGTGTGGACAGCCTGGGCACCTGAAGAGGTTTTGCCCGCAGTTGAGTGCCACTTCGGGAGCGTCTGGTTCTAGGCAGACGCAGGGTTTTCAGCCAGCTCAGTCTGTGCAGGCCTCGAGGGCCAATCCGGGAGCGTCGTCATCCCAGACTGTGCAGCAGTCTTTTGCTCCGAGAGGTGAGTAGGTAGACCAGGGGCCTACGGGGCGCGTGTATGCTGTTACCGCGCAGGATTTAGTACCGGCTCCATCAGTAGTGAGAGGTACTTTTCTGTTTTGCAACTCGGTTGCTAATGTGTTGATAGACACGGGTGCATCTCATTCTTTTGTATCTGCTGCATTTGCATCTGTTTTGGAATTGGAGTTAACACAGTTAGCATCTCCTATTTGTGTGGTATCGCCTTTGGGTGGGGAGTTGATCCTGAAACAGGGTGTTAGAGGATGTGATATAGAGGTCGCCGACTATAGGCTTCCTTTTCCGTTTGTTGTCATGCCCATGAAGGGTTTTGATGTTATTTTGGGTATGGACTGGCTATCGTCATACTGGGCTGTTATCGATTGCTACCGCTAGAGGGTCACGTTATGTACCTTGAGCGGGGAGTGGTTCCATTTCTTGGGAGACCGGGTTGGTAGTGTTTTGCCACCGGGGTATGATTCGCGAGGGCGAAGTGAGCTTAGTGGTCTACTTGCTAGCTTTGAGAGTGGTGAGAGTGGTGAGACCCAGATTGTATTGCCGAGGGTGGTTTGTGAGTATTCAGATGTCTTTCCCGAAGATCTTGTTAGTTTGCCACCTCACCGAGAGATAGAGTTCTCTATTGATTTAGTGTCCGGCACGGCGCCGATTTCTATGGCACCTTACCGTTTTGCTCCAGCAGAGTTGGTTGAGTTGAAAGTTCAGCTCCAGGAATTGCTAGATAAGGGCTTTGTTCGCCCTAGTGTTTCGCCGTGGGGAGCGCCGACCCTCTTTGTTAAAAAGAAAGATGGTGCCTTGAGATTGTGTATTGACTACCGGAAGTTGAATCGGGCTACGGTTAAGAATAAGTACCCTATGCCCCGTATAGATGATTTGTTTGACCAGTTGAAGGGTTCCCGTTGTTTCTCTAAGATAGACTTGAGATCGGGTTACCACCAGTTGAGGGTCAGGGAGGAGGATGTTCCTAAGACGGCATTCCATACGCGGTATGGCCATTATGAGTTTCTGGTGATGCCATTCGGACTTACCAATGCACCGGCAGTCTTTATGGACTTGATGAACCGGATCTTCCGGGAATTTTTGGATCGGTTTGTAGTCGTTTTTGTGGACGACATTCTTATTTATTCGCCTTCAGAGGAGGAGCACGAGGCACACTTGAAAGTGGTGCTTGAGTTACTTAGAGCCCATAGGCTGTATGCCAAGTTTGGGAAGTGTGAGTTCTGGCTGAGGGAAGTCAAATTCTTAAGCCACGTGGTATCCGGGGAAGTGGTGTCTGTTGATGCATCCAAGGTTGAGGCAGTGCAAGATTGGGCACAGCCTAAGAGTGTGTTTGAGATCCGCAGTTTTCTGGGATTAGCTGAGTATTACCGTCGGTTTGTGAAAGATTTCTCCAGGCTAGCGTCACCGTTGACTAGACTGACTCGGAAGGGAGTCAAGTTTGTGTGGAGTGAGACTTGTGAAAAGTCGTTCCAAGAGCTGAAAGGTAGATTGACCACCGCTCCGGTGTTGATTATTCCGGAGAGAGGGTTGGGTTATGCAGTTTATTGTGATGCCTCACGAGAGGGTTTGGGTTGTGTGTTGATGCAGGAAGGGAAAGTGGTAGCTTATGGCTCACGTCAGTTGAAAATACACGAGAAGAATTACCCCACACACGACCTAGAGTTAGCGGCTGTGATTTTTGCCTTGAAAATTTGGAGGCATTACCTTTATGGTGAGAGGTTCGAGGTATTCTCGGACCACAAGAGTTTGAAGTATCTATTTACACAGAAAGACTTGAATCTGAGGCAGAGAAGATGGATGGAGTTCATCGAGGATTATGATTTTGAGTTGCATTATCATCCGGGAAAGGCCAATGTTGTGGCCGATGCCCTTAGTAGGAAATCCATTAGTGATGTAGCTAGTATAGCCATCCGAGAATGGGAGATGTTGGGAGCACTTGGCGAGTTTGATTTGCTACTGGGCGAATCAGTTGAGGCTGCGGCCTTGTTTTCTGTTGTTGCATAGCCTACACTTGTGACTAGAGTGTTAGAGGCACAGAGAGGTGACCTTGAGGTAGAATCCCTCCGAGAGAAGATCTCCAGTGGGAAAGTTGAGAAAGGTTTGACGGTGTATCCCGACCTGAGTGTGAGATACCGAGACCGTTTGTTTGTACCGGAGTCTTGCCGTGAGGAAGTACTCCGAGAGTTTCATCATTCGCGCCTTGCGGTGCATCCGGGAGGTACTAAGATGTATCAGGATTTGGGTCGCCAGTTTTGGTGGCGTGGTATGAAGAGAGATGTGGCTGTTTTCATATCGAAGTGCCTTACTTGCCAGCAAGTGAAGGTCGAGCACCAGAGGCCAGCGGGTTTGTTGCAACCCTTGCCTATTGTCGAGTGGAAGTGGGAGCATGTCACTATGGACTTCGTTATAGGTCTTCCGAGGACTCAGCGGGGTAGTGATGCTATTTGGGTGGTTGTAGACCGGTTGACTAAGTCGGCGCACTTTATTCCTATGCGCGTGAGAGATTCGGTAGATCATCTTGCCGACTTGTATATTCGGGACGTAGTGAGATTGCACGGGGTCCCAGTGACGATCGTCTCAGATAGAGATCCTCGTTTTACTGCTAGGTTGTGGCAGAGCTTGCAGAGTGCCTTGGGCACTAAGTTGACCTTTAGTACGGCCTTTCATCCTCAGACGGACGGGCAGTCCGAGCGTACTATTCAGATCCTCGAGGATATGCTTCGGGGTTGTGTCCTGGATTTCAGTGGGACGTGGGAGAGGCACTTACCATTGGTAGAGTTTGCCTACAACAACAGTTTTCAGTCTAGCATCGGTATGGCACCGTTTGAGGCCTTGTATGGCCGACCGTGTAGGTCTCCAGTTTGTTGGGCCGAGGTGGGTGATGCACCTTTATTGGGTCCGAAGTTGGTTAGGGAGACGACGGAGAAAGTTGAGCTTATCCGTAGGAGGCTTGTTACAGCCCAAAGTCGACAAAAGAGTTATGCCGACCGTAGAAGGAGGCCTTTAGCGTTTGAGGTAGATGATCATGTCTTTCTGAAGATATCACCTAGGCGAGGCCTGATGAGATTTGGGAAGAGCGAGAAGTTATCCCCTCGGTTTATTGGTCCTTTTGAGATCCTTGAGAGGATTGGTGAGGTTGCTTATCGGTTAGCCTTACCGCCGCAGTTGTCCGGAGTTCATGACGTGTTTCATGTGAGTATGCTTCGGAAGTATGAGCCAGATCCATCACATGTGTTGGATTGGACCGATTTAGAGGTAGATGAGGATGCCTCGTATGAGGAGAGACCGGTTCGGGTCTTGGATAGGCGGGATCAGGTCCTGCGTGGCAAGACCATTCCTTTGGTGAAAGTCTTGTGGAAACATCACGGAGTGGAGGAAGCCACTTGGGAACGTGAGTTGGAAGTCCGCGAAAAATATCCGGACTTGTTTGTTGATATGTGATCTTGTATTTAAATTTTGAACTATTGTTGAACTTAAGAGCTTTTATATATGTCTTAGGTTGTGAAACATTGAAAATGTTTGGTGTATTGGAAGTATGTTTTAGGAACTTGCCTCATATGAAAGTTGAATGTAACATTATATATGTTGAATATGTTGTTGGAATTGGAAAGATAATGCATAATGTTGATGCATGTTGAAAGTACATTTGTTGTTTACATATTGTGAAAATGCCTCTTGTTAAAGGGAGGGGGTGACCGGTAATGGGTCGGATTGTTGAATGTTAAAGTGTAACATTGTCTAAAATGGAGAAAAACTTGTTTTTGAAAAACTTGTGCTTAATTTCGGGGACGAAATTCTTTAAGGGGAGGAGGTTATAGCGATCCCGGGTTTACCCTTGTTGAACAGTGATCCGGACATGTGTCCGTGGATGTTGGTAGTTGTTTATTTTCTTGTTTGCATCCTTTTTCTTCGTATTTGAGTTATAGGATGTGTTGGGCAGGTTTGTTACAAGTTGGTTGTGTTTGGGAGCCTAGTGCTGCTGCCCAGATTTTTGGACCTTCGCTCGAGCGAGGAGTTGGTCGCTCGAGCGAGAGTTGAGTTCGTGTCTGGTGGGTCGAGCCAGAGTGGCTTCGCTCAAGCGAGCGATGGCGTCTGGTTCTGGACCTGAGAGTTGTATTTCTTGGCTCGAGCGAGCTTTTCTTGGCTCGAGCGGTCTGGTTTGTTCTTCGCTCGAGCGAGAGGTCTGTCGCTCGAGCGTGCTTCTGGTTACAGACCTGAGGGTTTGAGTTGTTGGCTCGAGCGAGCATTCCTTCGCTCGAGCGCACTTCTGAGTTTTTGGCTCGAGCGAGAGTTCCTTGGCTCGAGCGAGAGTTTCTGTGTCTGGTTGCTCGAGCGACCAAGTCTTCGCTCGAGCGAGAGTGTTTTATATCAGCGGATAGTAGCGTTTTGAAACATCACTTTTTCACTTTCTTTTTTGATTAAACCCTAGATTCGAGACCCTCTCTCTCTAAACTTACACTCTCTCTAAGAATTGATCTCCCTAGAGTGTGAATCTAGCCTAGGGCCTTTGTTAAAAAGATAGAGGGCGTTGAGAGCTTTGTTTTAATCTGAAAAAGTTTGGATTTGGAGCACGTTGATCTTCGAGTCTTCATCTCCTTTTTGGCTCAAACTTCGAGGTAGGGATATCCTACTCCTCTCTATGGATTTTGTCTTTAAATTTTAGTATTTTGAGATGTTGGGGTTGGTTTGGTAATTTGGTAAAAGTTTGGGGCTTTTGTGCTATTTTACAGAAGTTGGGGTTTTATTCATAATAAACCTAGATGCATGTTTGGCATAGAGAAATGGAATAAATGTTAAATCATTGATGAAAATGGGACCTAAGGGTTGAAATGGTAATTATGGATAACGACCTAATTACATTGTTTGATTAATTGAGATAATTAATTGTGAGAAATGAGGAAATGAAATGTTGATTGAATATCCATTGTGCATTTATTTTCTGTTTAGAAATAATTGCTTTGGGCTATCGGTGGAGGATAGTCGTGATTGTTGTAGACAATGCATGATGATTAGGCAAACGGAAACTAATCAATGGAATGTGTCATGAAATTTGACGGTTGATAGAATACATTAACTGAATGTATTGAGTGATTGTATATAGAACCAATGTGTTTGTATACGTTATGTGTAGAGGAGGAGATGGGGGATGTACTCCGCGGTTTAGGGGAAGATAGGGGATGTACTTCTAAACCGGATAGTGTTGGGAGAAGATAGGGGATGAACTCCGTAGATACAGCTCATATGCTTGTCTAGAGAAGTAAAGATAGAGCTCATATGCTTATCTTGGTGAAGTGTGGATATAGCTTATATGCTTATCTGTGAATGTGGATATTGTTGTTATACATATCTGTTGTAGAATGTGGATATAGCTTATATGCTTATCTGTGAATGTGGATATTGTTGTTATACATATCTGTTGAGAATGTGGGTAGAGCTCATATGCCTATCTGTTGAAAAAGGGAAAATGAAAGGTAACTTGGACTCATAAGTCGTATGACATAAATATGTGATTTATGTGATTGTATCAGTGTTGGCCATCTATCAATTGCTAATCTTTTAGTCATTGTTCATGGTTGGTTTAGTATATTTCTACTGGGCTGTGGCTCACCCTATATGGGAATATCATTTTCAGGTACAGGTAGCATGCCACCTCCAAGGACATAGCTTGGGAGGCTAGAGGCGGGCACACTTTTGTTGTTCTACTTTTTGATGTATTACATGTAAATTCAAGCCAAGGGCTTAATATGTATGAGTTAGTACTCTTTTGTTGTAACCAAGTGTTAACTTGGAAAGCTGTAAGCCCTTAGGGCATTTGCTTTTGTTGTTAACATGTAATACTTATGTAATGGAATTCTGATTAATGGAAGAACGTGGTTACTACATATGTCAATGCATATCTTTATTGATGGGTTTAATGTTGTTATTTTGAGGGCGTTACAGGATAAGTAATTTAAAAGTAAATTATGGGGTTTCCATAATTAAGATTAATACTAATCCTATTGTCAGTGCCATTTCAGATGTAGAAAAACTAAAGTCAATTCTAAAAGGTTGGCAAGTAGGCCCTAATTTGCGCGCGGGAGGGGGGGTTTGTTGGTGTTGCTTCCTATTGCTTCCATCTTGGTGACCAGAAAGTTTTCATTACAAAAAAACCATCTTCTAGTGCTAGTTTTTTAGGTAAATGAGATGGTAACGGATGGGGACTGGAACATGATTAAGCTTGTAAACACGTAGACTAGTGTTTGCTGTCAATCCCAACCCAGCTCTACTTGACTAAGATATCTCCTTTACCAACCCTAAAATTGTATTCAAACACAACATAACCTCATCATAATTAATTGATGAGTTTTTTAACACGTTCTGGACTCCTTTCATGACAGATTTGAATATCCTCAAGGCAGCATTACATGCCAAACTGTTGATTTCCTTGGGAACAGTCACCATTGATCCTTGACCTTGACTGATGAGAACACGAATCATCTTTATGCAAAAGTCCAAACGATTCAGATCCCATGACAACCATTTAATGGGATAATGCTTCCATGAGCATTTAACAAATACTGGAGGTCCAGTAGTAGGGGTTTTAGCTGATGGTTCATAATTTACCTGCTTATTTAAGTCATCATCCAAATCGCTACTTCTTATCAAAATAAAATCATCAAGCAGATCTAGGCAGATATTCCATAACCAGATGCTCTTACTGTCGGGTCCAACCCGAAACACTGCATCAAAGATAGGCTCACAAACAGTTTTTGCCATCGAAGGGCAATTGACAGAGGTATCAAGTTTGTGCAGCAAATAACACCACATGTTTAGGCAGGACGAGTGAACTGATATAATACATTTACTTGTCACAAAACCTATTATAGGAGTCATTATGAGTTTTACACTCTTAGAAAATCCTTCTCCTTCTCTTCCACTATTATTCCCTCTTGCCAATTTGTTTGTATTTTACACTAGATTGGGTTAGTAAAGATTTTCGGCTCATAAATTAAGATTGAGAAGCAAAACATAAATTGAACTCAGCTGGGACCGAGTTGAATAATGTGATAAGTAATCCTTTCTTTGGTGCTGCTGGAGTCTGCTGGTGTGTGTTGCTACTGGTTTTTGCGCTGCTGGTGTTGCTACTGGTTTTGTGCAGTTACTGCTGCATGTTAAACCTGCTGGAGTCTGCTGGTGCAGCTGTTTCTTGTGCAGCTACTGGCTCTTTTAGTGTATGTTGTTAAACCTGATGAATGGTTGGTGCTTGATGTATTTTTGGTAAGAACTTTAATATACACATATTGTTGACAAGATGCTGCACCTACAGACATATTATGGCATGTTTGCTTCTGATACATCCCCTCATTCACAATGCTTTCAATTGTGACTTGAAAAACAGAGGGAGCCTGTTCCACATTTTGAATCAGTTGTGGCTATAGTGCTTAATGTACTTTGTCCAATTATAGGTAGTATTAGAGCAATTTCAAGGTCTAGGAGTACGAATTCAATTAGCTTGCAGTTTTCTATCATTTATAGGAGTGGTATTCAAGTGCATATTTGTTAAGTCATATTGGGCATTGCAGTGATTTCATATGATCTGAGGCAACTATGCTAAATTAGATTGGGGTTCAAAATCATTTTGTGAAACATAAAGGACACTTGTATATTTGTATATGTGCAAAATACTACCATGTTTTTCTTTTTTATTTGTTCTCTATTACAAACATCATGTCCGGTCTCGTGGCAGTGAGATACATTAAACTACCCACCAGCTGCTTGTAATACATCTCATCAGCTAAGTCTCTCCATTTCCGTGTTGTTTTATCAACAAGGATCACATCAACTTTTTGAAGTTTTGAATTGTTATATGCATTTCTACCAAATTGGTTTATTAAATTAAATTATTTATATATGAGTTTAGATGTAATTGATAATATATTAATGTTTGCCTTATTTATTTTCTTTGCAGATTGGTTTTGATGACGTTCGGAAGCATACTTGCAAATAAAGATCAACTGTTGAATTTTTTTCTTAAACTGATGCTTAGTTGTAGTTGCAAATCAAGATTGAGTGTTGATTTTTTTTTTGTGGACTCCACGTTAGTTCATTTTGGGATTTGCTTTGATGGTTTTTTTGTGATACTTAATGGATTATTATTAAAGTTGTTTGATGGATATATTTTGATTTATAATATAAATTGTTTAGTGAATTTTTTTGTGGAGTGATGTATAATAGCTAGTGGATTTCTTAGTACAATTAAAAGGCTATTGGGATATGAGCAGGGATATTTGTGAAATTATAATTTAAATTGAATATAAAATATGGAACAAGTTTAGTGACGAATTTGTTTCGTCATTTGTACTTGTTTTATGACAAAGTGATTATTCGTCACTAATAAACTTTTTTTGTGACAAAATTTATTGCAGTTTATATATGAAAATTTTTATTTATTTTGTTGTTTGGTGACTAAAAATTTCGTCACGTATATATATATTTGTGACGAAATATATTTCGTCATCACCCATGTATGACTTTTGAAGACGAAAAATTTCGTCACTTTTACATCTAATTGTGACGAAATTATTTCCTCATCAATAATCAACATGCGTGACAAATTTATTCGTCAACTAAAGTTATAAATATGGTACTGAATAACTATTTGGTGACGAAAATAAGAATTTTTGGCGACAAAATATTGTTTTATTGGTGACAAAAAATTATGACTTTTGAAGATGAAAAATTTCGTCATCTTTACATCTTATAGTGACGAAATTACTTCCTCATCAATGATCAACATGCGTGACAAATTTATTCGTCAACTAAAGTTATAAATATAGTACTGAATACCTATTTAGTGACGAAAATGAGAATTTTTTGCGACAAAATGTTCTTTTATTGGTGACAAAAAATTTCGTCGCTAAAGTAATTTCATTGATGACGAAATTATTTTTCGTCACGTTGGTTTTTAGTGACAAACATTCAATGACGAAACCGGTGACGAAAATATTTCGTCACAAATATCTATAGTGACGAAATTAACTCTTTGAAGACAAAAAAAATTCGTCATTCAAGACCCAACTTGTTGTAGTGGAAGCGTTAGTGGTGCAAGCGGTAAACAAATAGGTACAACCCTAACGTATAATTTTTTTTGGACAAATAATAGGATACTTATAAGTTAATAGGTTAAGATGAAAATGCCAATGTTAGAGTATCAACACCAGTCTTAACAAATTTTGAGTCAAATTATAAACAAAAATTTATTTTTGTATATACATACTATACCAGACTCTCTATTCTAAAATTTAATTTTATAAAATATTTATTTTTATGATCTATTGGATTATGCAAACAACCTGTCCAAACAACTTATAGCAACTTCTAGGAGAAGTTTTTCGAGAAAAAAAAAATAATGATGGTGTAGCAGTCGGTCGGATGACCAATATGATGCTCGGTAAATATTGTATTTCATATTCTTATATATATATATATATATATATATATATGGGACAATAGACAGTCGTCTAACAGGATGTTCAGTCACTCTTAAAGATAAATAATATAAGTTTGTATAACCTGTGAATAATACCTCCCTTGATGAAGCGAGATACTATAGCAATGGAAAATTTTGTTTTGTAATAGCTAGCATGATGAAGGATTGATTTGAAAAGTTAATTTGTTATAATATAACCCCAAAATCATAATAAAAGGACTGATATTAATATTCTTAGTAGTTTAATATATTGCAACGAAAAAACGACACTCACTTTATCGACACAAATATCAACTACCTTATCCAAGTAATTATAAAATATTCTCCAATAAACTTTGTCTATAAAAACCAAAATTTAAAATTTTATATCCATGACCATAGGTGCACAATAATAATGCCAATTTAATAGTCAAAGACCCACCAAGGACATATACGTAATTTCGAAGAAGCAGGCGCATGTTCAAGTTTGGAAGGAAGGGGGTCTCCTTTGTCAACTCTTCTTCTTTCTGGTCTCTTTCCTCTGTCCTCTGCAACTAACTAATAGAGACCAAACACACAACAATGCTTTCGATTCAAACACCATACTCTTTTGTCTATTGTCACACCATTTTTAGCTATTCCCAGATCGGCAAAAATCACTCCTTCAATGCCCTAAAGTTATGTTTGGATTGAGTAATTTAGGGAGAAAAGAAAAGAAATTGAGTGATATGTATTGTTCTTATTTGTTTAAATAATTTAAGTAGAGAGAAATTAAAAGAAATAGAGAAAAGCTCATTTCTCTTATAAGCCTCATTTTCAATCTTCCTAAAAGTGGAGAGATTGGGAGAAAAAAGAAACAACTATTTTCATAATACTAATTTTATTCCTATAAAAATAAAAGAAATAAAATAATTGAAAATATAAAAAAATTATTTTGGTAATATAACATAAAATAATATTTTTTCTTTTCTCTTAATGAAACCTAACCAAACAAGAATGAGAGAAATCACGATCATTTCATTTCTTTTATTTCTTTCTTATCTAAACCAAAAAAAAAAAAAAGAAATCACAATCATTTCATTTCCCTTTTTTTCTCTTATTACTTAATTAATCTTTTCTTTTTTCTTTTTTCTTCTCTCGTAAATTCCCAAAATCTTAGTTGTCTAAGATTTCATTTCTTTTCACAAAAATCTTTTCTTTTCTTTTCTCTCGTAACTGATTGTACACTATCTGGAAAAGAAAAATGCTTGGGAGCACTAATTAGTGCTCCCACTAATTAGGTGGCAGTGGGTCTCGTCATTAATAATGTGATGTTTTGATCTTGGAGTTGTGTTTTTTTTTTTTTACTTTTTAATGCATTAGTGTTATTAGTGGTGATATTTTTAGTGGGATGAATCATTGTTGATCTGGAAAATTCCAAAATGGCTCTGGCAATAGCCTTCTCTAATGAGCATACATATACGCCTGTATATATATAACATTCAAATATAGATATAGATGTTCTCGATCGATCGATCTCTCTCTCTCTCCATTGTTCTCAGTTGTCTAAAACCCCCAATCTCTTCTCAAATTCTCCTCATTGTCGTTTGATCTCTCTCCATTCGTCGAAATCCAAACCCTAATTCGTCGTCCAAACATTGAAGATCGATCGCGAGTGGAATAGTTTTTGATTTCATATAATTGAATTGGTTTCTGTTTCGATTTCGAGAATGTTCAACGGGATGATGGATCCTGAATTGATGAGAGTCGCTCAGGAACAGATGAGTCGCATGTCGCCAGCTGAGTTGGCCAGAATTCAGCAACAGGTCACCCCTTTTTTGACCTCCTTTGTGTACTCGATTTGTGCTTGTCAATGTCTGGTTTTTGAGATAGCACGTGCTATTTAATGTAATTGTTATGAATACAAGATATTGGTAGGTTTTTAGCTGATAATTTGGATGAAGATAGGCTCTTCTGATGATCTCCTTTGTGTACTCTATTCAATTATTCTTGTAATTTTCATTTTTTGAGAAAACCCAAATGCAATTGAATGTAATTCTTATGAATACATGATATTGGTGGTCCTTTAGCGCGTAATTTGGATGAAGATACGTTCTTCTGATGACCTCCTTTGTGTGCTCCATTCAATTAAGCTTGTTATCTTTAGGTTTTGAGGAAACCCATATGCATTTGAACATAATTATTATTAATACAAGATATTGGTGGTCTTTTAGCTCATAAATGTGATGAAGATAGGTTCTTTCTGATGACCAGTTTGGTTTTTATTTGTGTTTAATATGAAATTACTTCAGATTGAAGGAAGAAACAGATGAAGATTGCCCCCTTTTCTTTTTTCAGTGTTTTATTTTCCCATTGAAATATTTCAGAATCATCATGAGAATATTTCTCTTTGATTTTTTTGCTTTTTTTGTTTTTGGTCTTTAGTTCGTTGGTTCATTGTAATTTTTTATTTATGATAGGGCATTGGTTGGTTAGTCTTTTGTTGGGTTGATTGGTATTGGGTTTGGATTGAAATTATGAAACTTTAAACTTTTTGACTTAATTTGTTGTTTTGATATGATAGTTTGTGATTATCATTTTCCACATAAGTACTATTCTGATTATCCATTCTCTAAAATTGAAATCTGTTGTGGATGGGAACCAAATCTACTTGAATAGGCACAACTCTAATCATCCAATTCAGAAAGTCAAAATTTTGAGCTGTACAAACTTTAGTTGTTTTGGTTTTTTTAGTTCTTACGGCTTGAATTTACTTGTACATGGTGATCAGACCTCTGTCATGCGCTTAAAATATTCTTAATTTTTTAAGGCAAATTTTAAGTATTTGAGGGAATTGAATCTAGAATGTTGGCCATAATGATGTTTCCTCAAGTTCTCATATTTAAACAATTAGCCTCCAGGTGAAGTTTATACTTTGCCAACTTTTATTTTTGTAACATTAATTGTTGTTTCCACCCATCGTTTTGCTTAAATAGCATTGTGTTTGTTTTTGATAGTCATGGCACACTATTGACATTGCAGATGATGTCTAATCCTGATTTGATGAGGATGGCCTCAGAAAGCATGAAAAATATGAGGGCTGAAGACTTGAGAAATGCTGCTGAACAATTGAAGTATACTCGTCCTGAGGAGATGGTTGAGATTGGTGAGAAGATGGCTAATGCAAGCCCTGAAGAGATAGCAGCAATGCGTGCACAAGTTGATGCACAAGTCACTTATGAAATAAATGCATCTGAGATGCTGAAGAAACAGGTATGCCATCATCCCTGTGATCTAGAAATTGTACTCCAGAACTACCATCATCTGATACTGTTCCTTGTATGCGTATTTTTGATTGTCTAGTCTCCTTAACTAGGGCTCTGTTGTTCTTAATAATTTATGTGTTCCGTTTCATTAAATTTCTCCATCCTTTTAGCTTTATGAACTCCCCATGGTAATCAACATCGGCATTTTTCCCTTTTCGATGGGTTTTGGGGTAGGGGAATGGTTTTTGCCGCATAAGATGATGTATAGTGTGCCAACTAAGAAGCACAGACATGGAACATGAGTACGAACTATATACCGAGAGAAAATGAAAAGGTAATTTTAAAAAATTAAGGCACAACAAGATAAGGACACTGAACAAAATAGTAAATATATTTAGGTTTATTGTACTAAAATAACAAAAAATCATTTGTCACATTCTTTATATTGGTGACGAAGTGTGAATAAAAAGTCGTTGCACCCAAAAAACATCCATTGCACCCAAAAAAAAGTGAATAAAAAGTCTTTAATATATATTCTCAAATTTTTTATCTAATTTAAGTAGGATGTTTTTAGCTTAAGAGTTTCTAAAATTAAAAATCCTAAATGAGGAGGGATTAATAGGTATAATTCACAGTTTTTTAATCATTGGCTTTCAAATTACTTTTAAAAACATGCTATGTGTTTGATATTTCTCAAAGCGACGGATCCTCTAAGTGGCCAAAAGGTGTCATGTTCTAAAATTTTTAAGAATAATAGGACATGTTGGATATGTGTCTGACACATTTCGGAGAGAATGTGATGAGTATGGGTGTCGGTGTATACATGTCTGTGACATGGCACCATCTTAGAAGTGATTGTTTCTTAGTGTGCCAATGTAAGAGGGGGCTTGCTTACTTGTATGGAAACTTAGATTTCATACAGAACTTGTATAAATTTTTTTCCCCCTAAGCACATAAATTCTTAGAAAAACACAAAAACAAAACAGAATCCTGTAATTATTCTTTATATGCTGGTGGAGAGATTGTCTAACAGTCCAGTAACACTAGGCATTGCTTACAAGGAACTGAAGTTTAAAAGCTAAGGCACGATGTTATGAACTTACCTGATTGAAGCATGCAGTTAACTTAAATTTTATAAGTGTCCTATTTTTAATTTAATATCAATTCATAGTTTTGTGAGAATATTAGACAAATTCAGAAATGGCAATGTTACAGGAGCTATGAAGCATGGATACTTCAAAAAGGGTGACGTATCCGTATCGGATACTTATCGGATACCGATACTCCTCGGATACTCGCGGATACGTATCGGATACTCCTTAAAAGTATCGGATACTTCTTAATTAATTTTTTATTAATTTTGAAGTATCGGATACTTAATTTTGAAGTATCGGATACTCGAAGTTACATATTACTTATAATATTTTGTTTAGTTCTTTGATAAAAGGAATATAGTGAGAGTTAAAGTAATAAAATTTGTCAAATTAATGTATCCTTGTTGTCTCTCTCACTTCTCTCTCGCTTTCTCACTCTCTCACATTTCTTCTCTCTACTCTCATTCTTTTTTTGATGTTGGCATGTAAGGATGATGTTTAATTTGCATTTGCATTTGCATTTGCATTTGCTTTTAGTTTTGAATGTTTTATGAATGTTTGAAATTATAAATTATAAATTTTTTTAAAATTATAAATTTTTTTAAAATTATAATTTTTTTTTTACGAATGTATCCCCGCGCTGTACCCGTATCATACTTTTTCAAGTTTTGACATATCGCCATATCCACATCCCCATATCACCATATCCGTATCCGTGCTTCCTAGGCTATCATTGATGACTTAAAAAAGTATATTTGCTGAAATTTTTATTTAAGAATAATTTTTTGGCTTTAGCTAAAGTCTTGTGATATTCACTGATGAAGGGGAACAAGTTGAAACTATTGACCTTGAAGACTCTTAGTTTTATAGGAATCTTTCTTCTTTATCAAGTTGACTTTTGCTTTAGGTTTTATTTTTATGCATACTGCATTACTAAAAATTGTTAAAATAATATTTTTTACAAACGTATTCCTGCCGTACCTGTATCCTAATTTTTCAAATTTTGTCGTATCGCCGTATCCGTATCGTATCGTATCCGTACCCCGTATCTGTATCCGTGCTTCCTAGTACAGGAGATAGATATAAGCTCACCAGTTAGGTAACTCAAATTTGCCATAGTATAGTTAGTGTTACAGGATTTACAATTTCCGTTTTTCTCATCTTAGAAGACCTTTTCATTTAGTCTTCTTTCCGAACCCCAAAATATATATCTATATATATAAGAATCACTTTCCTGCTTGTGGGTTGCTTTTTTTATTCCTATTTTGCCCTTTAGCTTGGTTGGTGAAACAATTTGGGTGGTGGCCTTTTGGAAATTATGTAAGAAATTTTAGTAGCTTTGGTTGAGAAGGTTTGTCTTGGGTTGCCTATTTTTCCCTTAGTTTGTCTTTGAATTTTTTATTTTGCCCTTTAGCTTGGTTGGTGAAATAATTGGGGTGGTGGGCTTTTGGAAATTATATAAGAAATTTTGATTCATTGTTATTAGCCCAATAGTTTAAAATGAGAGATTTTTTTTACTTTATTTATTTTTTAAAAGTGATGTTAGAGTGATTATTTGTATGGTTGTTATACTTTCAACTTTTTACTACTATATCTTCAATTTTTGTACAATTAAATACCATTCATATAAAAAAAAACCAAAATTACTTTACAGAATGCGAACTCATAACTAAAACTCTTAAATTCGTATAAAAAAAAGGGTTTAATTGTAACTTTTACCAACATTTTAACTATTCAAGTTTGGTTTGAAAACTTTTACGAATTTCAAAATTTATTCAAACTTTCTTCATTTAACTATTCAAATTTGGTTTGAAAACTTTTACACATTTCAAAATTTGTTCAAACTTTATTCATTTAACTTGTTTTAATTGGTGAACGTAATATTTCATTTTTAAAATTGGTTATTCTATATGTCAAATAATTTCTTTTTTAACTTTGACATGGTTAAATTTTTGACAAAATAAAAAAACATACAAATAAGATCACATACCATATAAAATTGAAAACTGAAAGTTGAATGCTGAAAATTAAAGACTAAAAACTAAATGATAAATTTATTAAATTGAAAAGTTGGTTGTTAAAAAATTATATACTAATAAGAGCCAGTTGCGGTTTAGTATGGGGTGTTTTTTCAGTTTCCCAATTTGCCCTTTTACTTTGTATTATTTACTCATGGTGACTTGTATTTTAATTTTTCCATTTTGCCTTCTCTTTTGGTAATATTTACCACTATTGGTGGTTGTAATTTAGATGAAGGTTTTATCGTAATTATGCAAAAAATCTTGGTCAGTTATGAAATATGAATATTTTATTTTAATTAAATTACAAATATACTCCTGAGGTTTGTTTAAAATATGAGTTGCTCCCATAATATTAGAAATTGCAACTACCGCTTGTTAAATTTTTTAATTTAACAGAATAATGAATAAAAAAATCTAACTACTTTCATATGCAACAATAAAATTATCAAAATTATGCATTTGAAAAATATTTCTTATATCATTAAAAATTATTAATTAACTCGATGATTTATTTATTAACAAAATGGATCGCTTGTTATATGACTATGATTTATTTACAAAAAAAATACACTCAGGATAAGGGCCCAATGGACCACACAGTATGGTGAAGGCACAACATGGAATGCCATTGAATTAAATAAAATGAAATGAAATTATTATTTTTAATCTATTAAAGCAAGCATTACCTTCAAGTCAAAAAATAAAACCAAAATTTTAAATAAAAATGTTTGAAATCCATAAAAAAATTTCACAATTGGGCCTACAATGACGTGATATGATAAGTATCAACTTTTCATTTCTTACCCAACTATTATAAGTAAATTTATGATTCTAAAATTATGAATCTTAACATTTTTCATTTAAAAAAATATAAGGGAAACATTATGATACGCACCCGCTTGAAGGGTGTGCACCATATGCACTTTGTTACATATTTTTGTGATGTGTTACGTATTTTTGTTGTAACTATAACCTATTTTTTTTGGTAGGAGTCATGATAATTTGTGGTTGAGATAAAAAGTTACACGCTTTTATGATAATGTTATGTATTTTGTGGTATTGTTATAGATTTTGTGGTTTGAAAATGTTTTAATAAAAAAATATGTAACATTACTACAAAAGTGAGTAACACTAAAATCGTATCATTAAAAATTGTTAATTGACTTAATAATTTATTTATTTATTTAATATTGCTTACAAATCAAAAAACAAGTTTTAAATTAAAATATTAAAATGTATAAAATATATAAAAATGCTTCATTTAAATTGTAATTTCTAAAATTTATAAAAAATTAAGTCGTCTATGCCCCTCATAAAAGTTGTACAGAAATAATCAACTTAAATAATCTAATTAATTTATATATTTTCATACAAATTTTTTATTTTAATATTTTACCCGTGCCTTGCACGGGGCTTTTTTTTTTTTTTAACCTAGTATATATATACATATATATTAACGAAGTTAGTGTACCAAGAACTTGAAATATATATATTGTAAATGTGCTAGACTGTTCACTCTTGAAGTTGGATTTATTTATTTATTTTAAACAAAGCAACAAGTTCTCATCCAAATCCAGTGTCTCCCAAATCTCCTTCTCCATCTTCAATTGCAATTTATCATGCATTTACATATGATCAGCTAAGGTGCAGAAATCACATTGCTATAGTTATGTTAAATGAGTCTGTTCAAGTGATACATTCATGTGTTTATTGATTCATAATCATAATGGCAGGGAAATGCGCTTCATAGCCAGGGCAAGTATAATGATGCGTTGCAGAAATATTTGCTTGTAAGTGTAGTGTTTGTGTCTGTTTCCATTTATATGTTTCATGTGTCAGTTTACTCTGTGCATCCTTAAGTTTTGCAATAATGAATTCTTATTTCTGTTTTCCCCCTTCTTTCTTTGTTCTTAAACATTTTTTAGGCAAAGAAGAACCTGAAAAGCATTCCAACCTCCAAAGGCAGAACCATCTTATTGGCTTGCTCTCTTAACATGATGTCATGTTACTTGAAAACAACGCAGTATGATGAGTGCATAAAAGAAGGCACCGAGGTATTGGCAAGTCATTTTTCTGCTGGTTTCAGTATGAATGTGATCAAATTTTGTCTGATCAGGATGTCTCAACTTAATTGTTTTAAAGTTAAAACTTGCAGTAGAGCAAGAATTTCGTATGTATACAAATACAATAGGAGAACAAAAAAGTATTTTGGTGTTTATCATTTATGTTTTGAGTGTTGGATGCATGAAGATCAGTACAACTGTTTGCTTTTTATAAGGAAAAAGAATCAATTACATGTTTGTATGATTGCAGGTATTGGCACGTGATGCTAAGAATGTCAAAGCTCTTTATCGGAGGGGTCAAGCTTATAAAGAATTAGGACAATTAGAAGTGAGTATCCATGAACTTGTATGACTTTTTGCAGTGGTTGCAGAACTCTGCTTCTTTATATTGTTATGCAGTTATCTGACTGCTTGCTGGTATTTCTAATCACTTGTTTGAAATATGCTAGGATGCGGTCTCTGATTTGAGTAAAGCACATGAAGTTTCTCCTGAGGATGAAACCATTGCAGACATCTTAAGGTATGGAAATCGTAGTTGGTGTCTGAGGATTTTTCAACCCATGCCATACATATGTTGCTTGAATGGCAGGGCCTCTTTTGTTTGAGCCATATGCAAAATGTTGCTTGAGTATATGTTTCTGATAATCCCTACCATTTATTCTATTTTTGAAAGAAAATCAAGCCATTTCTTTTCCAGGACAAAAGTTGTGTGGTTTTGTTTGTGTCCACTGTGATTAGTGCCATAACATTTAGGAAATCCAGATCGATCATCTGCAATTATTTCCTTATTTTGTACATGTAAGTTTCTCATTTGTATTCTGTGTTTACAATAATCATCTTTTCTTGTTCAGTCCAGTGTTATAATGCGACTGCTGATTGTGCTGTCAAGAGATAGTAGGTGTTCCATTTGTCATATTTTGCTAATGGCTGTGAATGGATGCAGGGATGCCAGGGAAAGATTGGAGAGAGAAGGTGGTGGAAATACATCAAGAGGTATTTCGCTTTTCCTTCCTATAAGATCGTCCCTGGACAGCAAAATTTTGGGATCTGCAGAATATCCATGTCTCTTTTCTTGTTGCTTTTCTTGACTTGTTACCTTTCTTGTTTAATAGGATTGGTTATTGAAGAAATAACTGAAGAAGAGCAGACTGTTTCTTCAGAGAATTGTGGAAGTTCAACTAAAGAATATTCTGTGTCACAACCACAAGAAACCAATGGCTACTCTAAGAGTCAACCTGAGATAAACACCAAGGCCCCTTCAACAAATTCAGACTATGTCCATGCTTTAAAAGATGACCCAGAAGCAATCAGGTTTGTTTGCATCTATCAAAGAATTGTTCAAAATCTTTTTGCATGTTTGAGTCTGAAATCTCTTTACCATGCTGTTATATTTCATTTCGTTTGTTTTGTCACATAAGTTACGTGGTCTGGATATGTCTGAACGTTTCTTATATTTGTTAGTGTTACTTCTTTTATTCTTGTGTTTTGCATTTTTAGTGGTAACTATGACTGTTGTTCTTCTTTGAAAGGCATGCACAAGCATGAGCCGAAGTTTAAAAAAGAGAGGAGAAAAAAGCAAAAGAAAATGCATTTTTGGGGAAAAAAAAAGAAAGAGCACAGCTCTTTCTCTTTCTTTTCTTTCCTCGTTTTTTTTTTTTTTTTTTTGAGATTATTATACTTAAGGCAATAAATGATAAACTTACCACAATTAAGTTCATTAAAAGAATATATTTCTTCTAGTCTATGAATAAAAACTTATTTCAGATCAGTCAAAAAAATAGGTAAAAGGTCATTTTTTACCATACTCATCTCTTCCCCCATTGCCCCAAACCCAAAGCCAGCCCCTCACCTCATCCCCACAACCACAGCCACACATCCCTCTTCCTTGAACATTGCAACCCACATGCATAAAGAACACAATAAAGGTGCTGATATATGTATAGAACTAGGTTTGGGTTTGTAATAGATTTGAGAATAAGAGGTCATGTACCTCATAGTATGTCTAATCGTTCTAGTGTACACAAGCTGAGAGATTACTACTTCCCGCAAATTTCTGATACAGAGTGTTATTGGCTTCAAAAATTATTTTTTTGTTGAAGCAAAGTACACTTGTTCTTTGCTTACTGTCACTATTTTTTCTTTTTATTGTTCCATGGTGGCTGCGGCGGGTGAGGGAGGGGAGGGGGATGTGACAGGGAGGAGAGAGGCAGCAGTCGCGATGACAGTCGAGGATGGGATGTGTATAGGAAAATACGACTTTTTGACTGTATAGTTGTCTGATTTGTAAATAAGTTTCTATACATTGACTTGAGAAGAAATCTTTTCATTTAATGGATTTAATTGTGATAAGTTTATCGCCTGTGCCTTCGGAATTTTCACCTCTCCTATCTCTGGAAGTGTTCCATATTATAATATCTACTGTTTTGCATTAATTATATCATGTATCGGATTGTTTCTTGCTGCAGTGGCCAAGTTGCTAATTGTTTAATCCACATGGGCATTTCCATATTTGTACCTCTGAGCATTTTATCCAGCTATTCATATGATCAAAATGTTTCACTTAATGATCTAAACATTAATTTTAGTGATAATGGAACGGTGGAATTTTGCCAGTCCTAATGACATTCTATGAAATCTTGTAACTAATATGCAAAGTGAATATAGCTGATTATGGAGTATGATTTGCCAAATGTGGAATAACAAAATTTTGGTCTTTCTCTTGTAACAATTCAATGATCAAATATTTTATATGTATGCAAAACAAACACACAGAGTGAGGGAGAGTACCAATATAGTGAAGTGGTATTACATCAATGCTAGGGCGAAAGACATATTCCAAGAAGTCTTGAAGCTAGGCAGGGTATTATGTTATCAAAAAATTTCAAAAAGTTTGCAGATTTGACAGCTTCCTAAAACTATTATTTTTACTGTCATTTGTGAAAACTGAATGAAATTCTGTCTCCACCATTGTCTATTGTGGGATTAGAGGTTCATGGTACCACCACGGAATACCTGCAATTCGACACAGCTTCTTGTAGTAATGCAAGCTAACTGGGCCCACAGCTGGAGCGATAATAGTAAGAGCATATTACTCTTCCAATTTAGATGTTCTAGGAAGGTTAAATATGGAAAAAAATTAGCAACATCTTTATTGATCTGCAGTAAGTTCGTCTTTGCATTCTGTTCTCTTCTTTTTTTTGCCAAGTTTGTCATTGCATTCTGTTCACTTCTTTTTTTTGCTAAGTTTGTCATTGCATTCTGTTCAATACTTGAGTTATATCATAGAGCAATTTTATCAATCCTGATTGTCCACATTTTTTGGTGCATTTCATAGATCCTTTCAGAACTTCATGTCTCGTGCCGATCCTGAAACTCTGGCTAGTATGAGTGGTGGAAAGCCTGAAGGGATATCTCCTGATATGATTAAGACTGCCTCAAATATGATCAGCAAGATGTCTCCTGAAGAACTTCAAAGAATGTTCCAAATGGCTTCTTCCTTCCAGGGAGAGAACCCACTTCTTATGAGGGGTTCCTCAGATTCAGAATTGAACAGCTTCAGACCTGGGCCAGTTCCCCCTGATGCGACACCTGACATGCTCAAAATGGCAAGTGATATGATGAGTAAGATGTCACCAGAAGATATGCAGAAAATGTTTGAAGTGGCATCATCTTTGAAAGGTAAAGATTCAGGGCCGACGACTGGAGCATTACATTCTAATGTAGTTAGATCAGATACTGGATCAAAACCTGTTGATTCCTGGGAAAGTTTTAGGGGAGACCATACTGATGAAAGTAGTTCTTCTCATGGGTTTTTAAGTTCGAGAAGTGCTCCTCAATCAAGCTTCCCCAACCCAACTGCTGATCTGCAAGAGCAAATGAAAAATCAAATGAAAGATCCGGCCATGCGGCAGGTATGTGGTTTGACTGCTTATTATTTCTGTTTACATTTGTAACTATAAGATCTAATAAGAACTACGGGACGAGAGAATGATATTAACATCACTAGAAGAAGCGGCCGCTTTCCATCTGGATCTCTTGATCCTGTTTGTCTTCCCCCATGAAAAAGCGGAAAACACCCAATCAAACATAAGTAGAAAGTCAAAAGATAGGATTTCAGGCTATGCCCATTTTTGTAGCACAATTGTTAGGAATTCAAGAAACTACAGAATTTAAACCACTTCTTGTGATTTCTAATGATTATTCCATCCCTTATGACTTATAATGATGATTCCATTACTTATGACTTTTAGAGATGACTCTGTGTTTGCTTCACGATGAACCCTATTTAAAATCATGGGATTGTGCTTTCATTTGTTATGTGGTCTGTGGTGAAGTGATTGTTTTGTAAACTTGTCTTTGATAAAAAAAAAATGTGAATTTCTCCTTATTTGCTTATCTAAGTGTTAATTGGTTCTAAGTTTTAATTGGTTCCATATTGGCAGATGTTCACATCAATGATGAAAAACATGAGCCCAGAAATGATGGCAAACATGGGTGAACAATTTGGATTTAAGCTTTCTCGGGAGGATGCAGAAAAAGCTCAACAAGCCATGTCATCTTTGTCACCAGATGACTTGGATAGAATGGTACTCTTCTTCCACTAATTTTACTTTGTGACTTGATAATTATATATACTGCTTGTCATGCTTGTTAATATTATCTAGTCAAATTCTGAGGAACAGCAAAATTTTGATCATTGATAATATATTCTAATTTCCATTTCGAAAGTGACTTTGGGTTGTCTCACTTTACATGAGATAAGTTTGATGCATTCATCCATATATGAATTTATTGAAGTTTATTCTTTTATCATAAATATTTTTGCCAGAATCATATCTCACCCCACATAACTATTATTGCCATCATGTGTTGGATTGTTGTTCATTTCAATTCTGTTTGTGATTGATCATTTATGATGTTCTTTGCTTTATACTAATGATTAATTCATAATCATGAAAGAACAATTTCCTCTAAAGTTTGCTTTTATGCTGAAATTGCTATCTGGAAAAGGTCAAAAAAAAAAAATACAAAAATTGTTACGTATTTTCTTTTCTGCCTAAGGTCTCTGATATTTGAAATTACACATAATACCTTTCTTTGAAGCCCTGGCTGAAGTTGTAGTAACACGAGCAAATAAAGTATAGGAAAACACAGAAAAGAACAGCAGATTGTGCTTTCGTTTTTTTTTAAAAAGAACAGAAAACAGAAACAGATGATTTTGAACTCTAAAAAACAATCAAGCTTCTTTCACTTTTATCTCCAACCCAACCTTGATTTAAGGAAAGAAAAAACCTCAGTCAAATCTCAGGGATCATAATTTTCAGTCTCTTGCTGAAACTTCAAATTTTGCCTTGTTGGCTTCATTGAAAACATTTCAGATGGTAAGCTGTGAACTGTTATGGGTCGTATTTCTATAGGACAGCATTCTGGAGTTGTTGTGATGTTGCATGGTAATTCTTATCCATTATTATTTAGATGAAAGAGCTTTAGGACTTGATCTGATAATCTCCTATCCAGTTATATGCTTGCATTTACCTAATTAGTTATTTTCAGATGTCAAAAATAAAATAAAACAAAAACTTGTGCTCTTTGAATGGTTTATGGTCCTCTCTCCTTGGGGGTTCCCAGCCTTATGAAGAATAGGTCTCTCTATCACACACTTGATAGATTGCCTCCTGTGTTCATATACCCCACCAAATCTCCTGATCTGATCTCATAAAGTTACTGCCCGAGTCTTGGGTAACCAATTATGAGAACACTTTTAACCAAACCAGTGCAATCCACTAATCATGTATTCTCACAGCTCATGCTGATGGAACAAATGGTTGACATATCTTTTCCCAAAGAATCTCAAATCCTACTCGTGCCTTGTTTCCAACTGAGATCAATATGATCAGCCCAGTTATTCAGACAGATAAACAAATTCCCATCCACATAAAAATTATAGTTAACATGAGCTCCCCTAGGTCTTGAGTTGGGAATTGGGACGTTGATAATGTTTAATGAGCACATTCGCAAGGGCTTAGAACCAAAAAATTTATGCATGTAGCCTGAAGATCAATTTTGATGGCTGCTTGTATTGGATTGAGCTTATTGTTATGGTGTTATGTCCTTATTCTACAGTATATGCTAAAGCTCTATGCATTCCGAGCATGACCCCCTTTTTTCTTTCTTCTTTTAAATAAATGATGTTCCAGATGCGGTGGGCTGATAGGCTCCAGAGAGGAGTGGAAGTTGCGAAGAAGACAAAAAATTGGCTACTAGGGAAACCTGGTATGGTTCTGGCTATATTTATGCTCATTTTAGCAATCATCCTTCACCGGCTAGGCTACATTGGAAGTTAAAGTGGGATCTCAGTGCACCAGAATGAGGTATCAACCTAATTTTTACCTTTGGAAGTAATCAGATCAGAGGTTCGGATAAGTGTTTTTGTATTGATGTTAGTTGTAATGAATTTGTTTGATTGTTTTGCACTCTTATGCTCTTGTAATAAGAGTTTGCTATGGGAGTTTAATAATGTACCTTTTAGAGCATTCGTAAGGGAACCCTAACTTTTGTCAATGATACTAGTAATACTACTGGAGCCATATGATGTTGCAGAGTATGTTTAGGAACATTCATGGGGTGAAATTATACACATAAAAAGTTAAAATTATTATTATTATTTTTTTTTATACAAGATTTAGACCATTTTAGACTAGACGGACTCAAAAAATAAAACTTTTTGACACAATAAAAAAAATTTACTAAACAAAAAAGGTAAAAAGATAAGGTGATTTTTTTAATAGTTGCCAAACAAATGGTGGACAAAAAAAGAGTAAATTACAAATACACTTTTTGAGGTTTGCTTAAAATACTGATTATTTTTTATAGTTTGAAAAATTACAAATATCTTGTTATTAGAATTTTTTATTTAACAAAATTAATTAAAAAATAAAATTTATAAGTGCTTTCTTATACGATAATTAAATTATTTAAATTATTAATTGAAATATATTTTTAACATTATTAAAAATTATTAATTGACTTGATAATTTATTAATAAAAAAGAATGAAATTAGAAACTACAGTGGTGAAATGTAACTTTCAAATCACAAGAGGTAATTTTGTATTTTAATCAAATCTCAGAGGGTGTATTTGCAATTTATCCACAAAATAAAGATCTCCAAGGTATGGTATCACTGTTCAAGATTGCTTGTCCTCGTTTGACATTTGGCTAAAATTGTTTAAAAAAAAATATTATAAATGGTCATATTATTTTTTTTTTATTTTTTCACATATTTTTTTCATAAAAAGTTTAAAAATTAATTAAAATAGTTAATTTTTAAAAGATGCATTCAGAGTCGCTTGGCATCCAGAATGGTCACTGGAAGATATGTTTTCAAGGTGAAATTTCATAATGGGGTGGTGTATTTAGAATCTGTTTGTTTCTTTTTAAATTATAGGACAAATTACCTGCACTCTCTTGATTTAGTTAAATTAAAGATTTCTTTGAGATTTTAAAAATTATGTCTCACCTCTCAAAATTTATATTCGCATAACAATTTACTCCCTATCGTGAAGTAAACGTTAGAAATTGTTGACAGAAACATGCTGACGTCACGAAAATAGATATTGATGGACGATATTGCCCTTGATATCTTTCCAAAGTACTAAACAATCTGATTTAACCTGAAATCTCTTTGATAAACTAACAAAATTTACAAAAGAATCGCGTTAGATGGAAAAAGAAATTAAGGCTCCATTGCTTTAGTTTTTGAATCATGATTTGAGTTTTGAATTGTATTTTGAATTTTGAGTTTTTAAAATGGGTTTTGAAAAAAGAAAAGTTGTTTGATTATGAGTTTTAAAAAGAGTTTTAAGTTATATTTTGAATTTTGAGTTGTATTTTGAATTTTTTTGAGTTTATTTTTTAAAATATTTAAAAAATTTCTTAATTTTATTTTTTTAGGGTAAATATTTGTTATCGTAAATATTTATTTATTTATTTTTAAAGTGCTATGTACTTACTACATTCATACACTGTATTTTTTAAAATATTTTTTATTTTAAATATATAATTTTTATTTTAAATATTTTTAATTTTTAATTTTTAAATATTTTATTTTATTTTTTGAACATTTTTTTTTTATTTTTTTTAAATTTTAAAATTTTTTAGATCACTCATATATGTATATATATCCAAATCATAATAAATTATTTGGCCAATACTTAAAAAATAAAAAAATATTTTTTTCAAAAAAATAAAAAATATTTTTCTTCAAAAATAAAAATAAATATTTTGTGAAAAAATAATAAATAAATAATAATTTAAAGAACAAATTAAAAAATATATTTTTTTGATTTTTTTTTAAATAGAGTTCTATAAAGAGTTTTGAAAAAGTTTAGTTATGAGTTTTGAAAATAATTTTGAAATTTTTTTATTCAAATTATGATTTCAGTTCTAAACCAAACGATACCTAAGTTTTTTGAACTATGTTTAATTTGTTGTTTAGAAAAAAATTTCATAATTTTTTTTGAAGAAATGGTAACTAATTTAATAAAAATATATTTAATTTGTAAAAATTATTTCTAACCTCTCAAAAATAAAATTATATAAAATGATAATTATTTATTATTATTTTATTTCTTAACCAAATTAATTTTTAATTTTTTATAATTTTTTTTTAAAACAAGTACTAAGTAATTATTGACTGACTTGACATGATGTATTAGTTAAATATCATCATTTCTCTATATAACACAGTTATGGACATTTTAGTCAATTTACTATCTCCTTCAATGGCGTTAATTGTAACGAGACAAGTTGTAATTTTGAAAACCTTAAAAGAAAATCTATAATTTAACTAAACTTCAAGATGGTATAGGTAATTTGTCCAATTTTTATTAAGAAATAAAAGTTATAAAATAATAGAATTCTCTTTCTCATAATTTTATTTATTTATTTTTTTTTATTTTTTTCACTTAACCTATAAATCGAACATGACAGGATAAAAGAATTTTTTTCTTTTCTCACTAAATCATGTGACCCAAACAAAGTGCAAAAGAAAAATTATTACGTAGCCAAGGAAAACATGTATACCTAGTCTCAACCAATCATCAATTGCCAAGCCTCAGCTATTGTTTTCCCATGCCTCACAACACAGTCCTTGGCTTTTCCTCTACAAATTACAACACTACTTAAATAAGGCGGGTGTCTTTTCAGGGATAGAATGAAAATGATTTATAGTGAAAGGATTAGTAATAAGGAAATTATTAATGAGAGAATTAAGTAAAATTATATTAGTTTTGATGATAGTCGTTGGGGTAGGAATTACTAAATTATTTTTATATAAAATAAATATAAAATAATAAAACAAATAAAAAATACAAAAACATTAAATATTAATATTTAAAAAAAAAATGCCCAATATGTAAAAAATTAAAAATAAATAGATAAAAATAAAGTATTTCCAAAAACAAATAAAACAATAACTTTTACTTAACCAAAAATACAAAAAATTAAACATTAATGTTAAAAAAAAATGCCCAACATGTAAAAAAATAAAAAAATAATAAAAAACTAGCCCAACGGACTAATTTCTAATACCAAGTCTCATAAGTTCCGTTTATTTTGAATTATAGAGAGGAGATCTCCTCCCTATAACTCAAAACAAACGAGACCTAGCCTCCGTTTGGGAAATGGGTTGGCTTTTTGGCTTTTTGGCTTTTTTGGCTATTTTAGCCTGGGCTTAAAAGCTTGGTTTGGGAAGGGCTTTTTGGCTTTTTAGTTTTTTTGAGTTTTTTTGTGAGAGAAGAATGTAATGATTATGGGTTGGATGTGATGTTTTGTTTGTTATGACTAAAATAGCCTATTTTATTTTTTGTGGCTAAAATAGCCAAAAAAACCTACAAACCCACTTGCCAAACACAGGCCTAATAGTTGACGAGTTTGGCAGCACCACCAAATAAGGATTCATATGAGAAAATGTCATATTAATTAAACTGTCAGAAGTTATTAAAAAATCAAAAAAAATATAACTCAGAAAAATATCAACTTTTTATTCTTTTTTTTTTTACATATTTTTTTCATAAAAATTAAAATATCTTTTTAAACATATTAATTTTTTTAATCTCTTATTTAACTAAGAGAGACTTATTTATATGTTATTTTTCAGACAGTTATGTTAGGATAAGTCCTGTGTAATTTCTTATAGAGTCTCAAATCTTATTTAGATAGGAACGTATTCTACAAGATCCTACATAAACGTAACGTGACGTGACACTTACATAAACATAACGTAACGTGACACCTACATAAACGTAACGTAACGTGACACCTATATAAATATAACGTGACACCTATACGTAACGTGATACCTATATAAACGTAACGTGACACCTACATAAACGTAACATAACGTGTTACGTTACGTTTCGCAAACTTAATGAGTTTTTATTTTTTTAAATTGAATGTGAAAATGTTGTTTGTTTATGTTGGTATCACGTTACGTTTCATATAAATATGATCTATGAGGAAATTGAATGTTGTCATAGATCATAGGTGTCACGTTACGTTTATGTAGGTGTCACGTTAACGTTATATTTATGTAGATATGATCTATGGTAATTGAATGTTGTCATAGATCTTAGGTGTCACGTTACATTTATGTAGGTATCACGTTACGTTACGTTTATGTAGGTATCACGTTACGTTACGTTTATATAAATATGATCTATGGTAACATGTAATTTCCTATATATGGTTTTACTATTATTTATGATATTAACAACTAATATTGAGGGTAAATGTGTCAACAAACTTTCCACAGGATTTATGAGAACATAAATTTTGTAGTAAGACCATATGTAACATAGATCTCCCTAATAAGACTTTATAAATAATTTTCCTTTTAACTAAAGAATTAAAAAACCACAAAAAAAAAAAAAAAAAATCCTCGAGCAGCCTCTACCAATTCAATAGGGCTGAGCAAGGAATCCGTGAAATCCGTAATCCGATCCAGTCCAATCCAATCCGATAGGTTTGGATTGGTTTTTTGAATCCGCGGTTCGGTTCCGGATTGAAGAATTAAAAATCCGTAGTCCACGGATTGGTTTCGGATTGAACCCCACGGTTCCGGATTGGAACCGATCCGGACCGTATGCAAATAGTATATATTTTTATTATACATCCTCCCCCATAGTATCTTCTCTTATTCTATATAAAATCTAAACTCAAACTTAAAACCGTATAATATCTTATTTTATTACTTTTGTTTGTATTTTCTTATAGTTGTTTAAATTCAAGAACAGTATGTCACTATTATAGAAAAACATGTTGCTATTATGGAACTGATATAGCGTTATGTTTATATTTTTATGAAATTAAAGTGTTATATATATATATATATTTGTTATTTAATTATATGAATCCGTGGTCCTAAACCGATCCAATCCGTATTTAAATGGATTGGTTCGGATTGGTTCTATGATTTAAACGGATTGGATTGGTTCCAATTTTTCAAGAACCGTAGATAACGGATTGGTCCTTATTTTATCCCAATCCAGTCCAATCCGGACCATGCTCACCCCTACCATTCAAAATGTGACACACAATTGGTAGAAGCTAGTGGAATGTGTCCACTCTCAAAAAGGTCATATATTCTATTTCTCTAAAGCGCATCCTCAGCACCTTAAATTTTACCTTAAAATATTTATCTTTTATTTTAAGAATCACTTATTTATTTATTTCTTTCAATATATTCTTTATTTTTTCTCTATTTTATTAAAATAATATTTTTTAATTATTTTTAAATTTAAATATTTTTTTAATAATAAAATAATTCTATAGTATAATTAATACGAAGGTTATTTTATTTGAAAGCAAGATTACAATTGTAAAACATTGTATATATACACGTTTGGAAAAGCATTGAAAGCAGACACAAAAGAAAGCAGTAGAAGCCCGGGGCCAGACATCCAGTGGACAATTGATGAAGCAAGTTTTGCCTAAATCACTTCATCTAGGACATCCGGATGGAAGACCAATATCATATATGAGGGAGCTACAGTGACTCCCTAAAAATAGGGAGTGACTATAGCAATTCTAAATTTAAGGGATTGTATGAGGGATCAGGTGGAAAACGATTTTTGGAGAATTAACCCCTTAATTTAGCAAAAAACTATAATAAGGGATCTACTAAGTATGCTCTAAGAGCATCCTTAATAGAACTCTTAGGTCCCGTTTGTTTTCAGAGGTAGAGTGGAAGGGATTCATAGTGAGGGGATTAATAGTAAGGGGATTGTTAGTGAGAAGATTGATAGTGAGAGGATTAAGTAAAATTGTGTTTGTTTTGATGATAGTTGTTAGTGTAAGAATTGTTAAAGTATTTTTATATAAAATAATAAAACAAATAAAAAAAATATAAAAAAATTAAACATTAATATTTAAAAAAAATTCCCAATATATAAAAAATATAAAAAATATAAAAAATAAAAAATTTTTTAATCCCCTCACTATTTTTCTAATACCATCTCCACCTCCTCCATCTCAATTCCCCTTCCAACCTCCATCTATATCACCTCCTCCATTCTAATCTCCTCTCCAACTCTACAAACAAACACAACACTAAATAACCCCACCTTCATCCTAATCCCTTTCCATCTATTTAACCTCAAAACAAACGGGGCCTTATATCCACTCCTTACATATTTTAAGGAGTTTGATGGCCCCTATACACTTCCAGTAGCTCCCTCAAACACTTCCCTAAAATAGGAATTGCTACATGCCTCCCTATTTGTAGGGAGTCACTGTAACACCCTTATATTATTATTATTATTTATTATTTATTTTTGCTTTGCTTTGTTTAGGAACTGTGGTACACATTTATGATTTTTATTTTTTTTAAAATTTATAATGAAAAATTATATTTTAATAGAATAGAAAAAAAAATAGAGTTTGTTAATAGAATAAAGAAAGAATAGGAAGTCTATTGGGAAAAATAGATGAAAACGTGATTCATAAAATAGAAAATAAATTTTTTAATAATATTTTAAGATAAAATATAAGTAATCTAGTAGGAATGCTCTAAGTATTTCAACATAAAAATTGCAACATACATATACTTTTCCAAGTTTTTATCTTTGTTGTACGAATAAGCTATGCCATACATCCTTTTCAAATTCGAAAATCATTTTCCACCGCTAAATTTATGATAAATTATAAATAAATTTACTAAAATTTACTTAAAATATAAATTATCTTTCATAGTTTTGAAAACTATATCTCATCTCTTAAAATTTAATTTCATAACAAATGGCGTTTTTTATTAATAAATTATTAAGTCAATTAATAGCATTTAATGATGTCATAAATATATTTCAATTAATAATTTAAGTAATTTTATTACTGTGTAAGAGAGCAGATAGAATTTTTTTTTTAATTAATTTTATTAAATAAAAAATTATAACAATGAAATATTTATACTTTTACAAATTACAATGAATAATTTATATTTTAAATAAATTTTAAAAGTATATTTGTTTACATTTATTTATTTAACACCAAAAAAAAATTTTAAAAAAATCTTGAGAAATCCACATCCACAGGACCACCCAAACCTTTTTTTATTTTTATTATAAAAGTTGGAAGTCACGCCAAATATAAGTTGTAACTTGTAATCATGATGGCCAATGGCTCTTAACTGGATTCCCACTCTCAATCACCCACTTATCTTAACAATGGTTTGTGGATGGAGCCTAACAACACCTACCCCACGAATATGTAAATTATTTCTTTTTTTTATATAATAAATAAGTTATGTCATTAATCCTTACATTTTACATATTTTTTAATGAAGTTTTTAAACTAAATTTTCATTCAATTAAATCCTTTGACTTTTGAAATGGATTCGATATAGTCTTTATGTTCGGTAATTCTATTTACACATACTAAATCTTCTCAGTGCACATCTTTTCTCTAGACACACACTTAATGAATTTGAAATCTTATGATTTGCTCAGTACACATTCTATCCTACCAAAAATACCCTCATCTTCTTCATCACTCAAACCACAACCCTCCCCTAATCCTTATTTTCTTCATTCATCGGCGGCCAACCACCACTTCCTCTGTCGAAAAATTGTATCACCACATCCACTCATCCTTCTACCATCGTCAGTTGCCATTACCAATACATTTACTCCACGACACCTAGTTTCACTATCCACTATTTCTTTATAAACCCTAGGCACCATGACCTCCATATTTACACCACCCTATCTGCCATGAATATGGGGTCTTTCCGTGAAAAATATGGGGTCTTTCCGTGAAGAGGTCAAGGAAAATGACATTGAATACAAAGTTAGAAAAGATGGCGGTACAAAAAAAGTAATCGAGGGTACAAAAAAAGTAATCGAGGTCACCACCAAAGGAGAGGTGGGGAATTACGGCTTAGGAATTAAGGTTCTAAATGAAGAAGATAAGGTTATTTTAATAATTTTATTTTTGGACAAAATTGTAATAAAAAAGATTCATTAAGTGTGTGCACAAAGAGTGTATAGTATGTGGAAATAGAATTACCCCTTTCTGTTACATGATATTCACTTTTGACCATTAAATACATGGGTAAATTATACTTACACCTCTTGAGATTTTAATTTAATATATATAACTCCTTAATGTTTGAAAAATTATACTGACATTGTAATTATTTAAACAGAATTAACATTGGTACCAAAAAGACATTTAATTTATACACTTTTTTTTTTCTTTCTTTCTTTATTTTCTTACTTTACTTTTTTTTTTCCAATGTAATTTCCTTCATTTTTTTATCAGAAGTTGTTACTTTTTATATAAATAAGGGTTTGTGAAATGAGACTATTAACCACAGGGGTGAGAATGTAATTTCTATAACATCAAAGGGTAGAATGTAATTGGATCAAATCTCAGGATGTGTCAGTGTAATTTACCTTAAATACATTATATTAGAACCCAATTGAAGAGTAAGTGGTGTTTGGGATTAACATTTTCAATGATTTTTTTTGGTTCATTTTTGTTCATTTTTAGAAAAAAAAATGTAAAAAAAATTTATACTCCATTTGACTAGACAAACTAGGAAAGTTAAAAAGAATTAAAATTTTTGAAAAACAATCACTAAAGAGAAAAAAAAACAATTGAATTTTTTGCCTTTTTAAAAAAAATTTACTTATTAAATTCATTTATACCAGACAGATGTGAAAAGTAAAGGATAAAATTTGATATAATTTTGAAAAACAATCACTAAAGAGAGAAAAAAAAAAAGAAAAATGTATGACCTTTAGCTGTATGCCAAATATCTTCTAAATTAATGAAATTAATCCTAAATTAATTTTTCTAATATCATTAAAAAAACACACACAATCATTGCTTATTCCTTTACGAAAAGGAATATTTTTGAGGTCAATAATGAATTTTTTTGTTTTGATAATACAAAACTGAGTCTTAAGATTGATTTAATTAATTTATCTATGGGCTAAATCAAACCAATTTAAAAGGTTGAACGGCTTATTTGAATGAAAATTGGATTAAGGGCTAAATTATAAAAAATTAAAAAAGGGTCAAAGTTTAGAGACTTAATTTAAAACAACAAAAATAATGGTGGCCCAAACTTGTGAAATACTTACAAATAATAATTTATATTTCCTTACAACTAATTAAATTACTTTACCAACACTGCATTATATTTTATTTGTTAATGGATACCTCTAGAAGCAATTTTTCTTATGATCATGCCCCACCAATTAATCATACAATTATTTAAAAAATGATAGACACATTAATAAAAAAAAATAATGTTAAAGACTTCAAAAAATTTATTAATTTTTTTACTAAATATATATGATACCACATGAAACTCACATGATATTAGTCTTATACCTGTCTGAGATATTTGATAAAAAAATTTAATATATTATGATATCTCTAACATTTTTCATAAACAAATACAAAAGTAACAATAAATTACTAATCATAATAAAATATTAATATATTCAATTCGTAGATGTGGTTTTCTAATGCCGGCCATATTAAAGTATGCTAATGACGTGCTCTTCTATCTTCAATGCCCTAAACCTAATCACTTAACAATCCTTCTAATTATTTATATATTATTAAATAAATAGTATGATTTTACCTAATAAAATAAGCAAAATCTATTATTAAATATCTATTTATAAAACATGGTGGCTTTCCTAACATATTATCAAGTTATCAACAAATAAAAAATAAATACTAATGCAATATCTAAGGGAGCTTCTATTCATGCAATGCTTTTTGTCTAAGTTCATACTATTTTATTTTATTTTTTTATTTAGATATAAGCTTTTAAACAAAAAATTAATTGCTTGAATATTAAGTTAAGAAGTTTATATCTAAACAACTGATTTTTATTCAGAAGTTTATATTCAAATAACAAAATAGTGTGAACTAAGAATTTTTGTAGTATATGAATAGAAGCTCCTAATATCTATCTATATAGATATATATTTTAGAAAATTGTTTTTTCTTGAAACTTTTTGTTGAGATTTATCAAAGAATATTCATATTCAATACAAAAAAAATTGCGAAATTTCACTACGACATAACTTCACTTTGGAATTAAAATTCTATTTTGATAGAATTCCTTCAAACTATTAAAATTATTTTAATATGACAGTTAGGTTTTTTAATAATTTATTTTTATATTATTTATTTTATTGATTTTTTTTTTATATAAGAAATACATGACATGGCTTTTTTGAGAGGGGCAATATAATAAATTTAAAAGAAGTCAATAATCAAACATTATCGTGCTAAATTTTGACACGATAAATGGCATCATGATAAATTTGACACCAAAATGCTACGTATCATGAAATAAATATCATGAAAAACTTCATGAAACTAATCCAATGGTGAATGCATAACATACAATAAAACACTACAAACACTATAATCTAATCTAAGAGTGAAGAATCTTCATGAAAACTTTTCATGACATTGTTTTCATGATACCTAGCATTATTGAATTTGACATGATGAACGACACACTGTTAAGAGTGTGATTCTCGTGTTTATTGTGTCAAATTTTAGTAATAATACAATAGATACCAACTGTTGGATTGCTCTAATCCCTTATAAATTTTACATAATTACATCGACCTTTCTTTTAGTAAGAGTAACATTGCAGGAATTGATAAGAGTAACACTACAGGAATTAATGTAGTTGGTAGGTAGAAATAGAAATAAATAATGGTAAAATATACATTTAAGTATAAAATAAATAATAATATTATTTTTCTATCTATACAATTAACAAATTATTGATGAAAAATGATCAAAATATTTTATGAACTAAAACCTTAATTGAGTTGAATATAATTATACCAAACTTGCAAAACTTAATTATTTTCTCCAATTCTTATAAAAAAAAAATTAGTATAATTTACCCAACATTTGACTAAAGCTCAACTTCAAAAATAATTATTTTTTTAACATTTAAAAATAATAATTTGGCTTCTTTTTAATAAATTGAATCGTCCAATCTATGAACTATGATGGGGCTATGAGGACCGTAGTGAGCCTCCTATAAGTTCCGCAGACCCTTTCACAAGTTTTGGGTAAATTATAAATACTCTATAATTTTTTAAGTTTGTTTAAAATATTAATTATCTTTTGTAATTTAGCAAATTATAAACATTTTCTTGTTAAAAAAATTATTTAATAGAATTTGACATTAGTGGGCCTATAGAGGTTTTTGACCGACTATCTACAGCCCAATACAAGGTTTAAACACTAAAACCCAACACTACTGGAACCTAACGTTATACCAAGAACCAATGGCATCTAAACACTTGTCAAGAGGAGAACTAGTCACGTTAGTAGACAAAGATCCTGCAGAGTTATTGTTCCACATATCAGCCATTAATGAAACCCCTACAACATTAAATGCGAGAATCCCTTCATGTCGGAGCAGACAGCCTCACCATGAACAAGACAAGCTAGAGCGTAGAATTTCGGCCAACATGACAAGTCAGAGTAAACAAGAAAATGATGAACAAAGGATATAAGGAGGCTTCCAAAACACAAAAAGGTTAAGTGCCCTATCGTTATTCTCCTATCATTTGCCATTTACCCCTTTCTCTTCTAACTTGACCGTCGGATGGTCCGCTGGGGGACTTCCGTTCCCCGCTGGGCTTTTGTGCAGGTACCCCGGTGGGTTCAGTGATCAGGGAATGACGTTGGAAGCGCGGGCCTACGATTAGCAGTACTATCAGTTGGCGTCGTTTGTGGGAACGCCATTCTGCGTGACAATTGTGCTCATTGTTACCAAAGACCCGTTCCTGATAATCCCTCATTGCTGGCTACAAAGATCCTGCAGAGTTATTGTTCCACACATCAGCCATTAATGAAACCCCTACAGCATTAAATGCGAGAATCCCTTCACGTCGGAGCAGGCAGCCTCACCATGAACAAGACAAGCTAGAGCGTAGACTTTCGGCCAACATGACAAGTCGGAGTAGACAAGAAAATGATGAACAAAGGATATAAGGAGGCTTCCAAAACACAAAAAGGTTAAGTGCCCTATCGTTATTCTCCTATCATTTGCCATTTACCCCTTTCTCTTCTAACTTGACCGTTGGATGGTCCGCTGGGGGACTTCCGTTCCCCGCTGGGCTTTTGTGCAGGTACCCCGGTGGGTTCAGTGATCAGGGAACGACGTTGGAAGCGCGGGCCTACGATTAGCAGTACTATCAGTTGGCGTCGTTTGTGGGAACGCCATTCTGCGTGACAATTGTGCTCATTGTTACCAAAGACCCGTTCCTGATAATCCCTCATTGCTGGCCATTAAGGTGACTGGTCACAACGAGATCCATGGCTTCTCAACATAACATCGTTGATCCCTAAGCTGACCCTACCAATCCAAATAACCCACCTCAGTACTTCACAGAACTCACCAATATCATCAACCGCTTGGCCGAGCAAAACCAGGCCTCGATCAACGTTTTGCTCCAGCGAAACCTCTCTATACCTCCTCCACCACCACAAGATATCCCTCCCAATCGAGAACAAACCCCGAGCCATCCTTTCCAACAAGGCCATCTCTCCAACTTAGAGGGTCGGCATGCTTCACCCCAAGACATGAACCCGTCACCTCGAGGTTTACATCCGTCCGGTCAAACACTTTCCCCTGAAGGAGAGGCTAGTAGTGTTCAGCCTCCACTGCCCTCGGGGGGTGACAATGTTCCTATCTGGGATACGAAACTCCGAGCCATGAAACTCCAGCTTCAAGGAGTTATGCAGAACATACAGAATAAACCCTTCACAACAGCTAACTCCCCATTTGTCGCCTTCATCAGGGACAAACCCCTACCTCTCAAGTTTTAAATGCCCTCAATCGACTCTTTCGACGGCATAACGGACCCAGTCGACCATTTGGAGACTTACAGAACCCTAATGATCCTCCATGCTTTTCCTGATGAGATCATGTGTCGGGCTTTCCCCGTGACGCTTAAGGGGTCGGCTCGACTATAGTTTAGTCAGCTACCACCGGACTCCGTTTCTACTTTCCAACACTTAAGTGATTCCTTTCTGAGCCATTTTATTGGCACTCAACACCAGCGGTGTCCGGTAACACAGCTTCTTAATATCTGTCAGACGGAAGGGGAGTCGCTACGTAGCTTTGCCACCCGTTTCAACACCGAAGCCCTACAGGTGGCGGAAAACGACGACAAGGTCATCCTCACGGTTTTCATGGCCGGTTTATAATCGTCTGATTTCCTCTTCTCCCTCTCCAAAAACCCTCTAACCTCCATGACCACCCTTCTTTCCAAAGCCCAAAAATATATGAACACCGGCAGCCTGCCAAGATACTACAACTAAAAACCCAACCTCCAGGGAGAAGAAAAAGGAATCTGAAACCAGAACCACCCAATATGCACAGCAAACCCCTCAATTTACCGATCGACTTGCTCGCCCCGATTGATCGGCACCTACCTGACAGCTCGGTCGGTTCGAACAGTACACTTCCCTCAATTCCCCCATAGAACAAGTCTTGAACCAGATCCAACGAGATTACAACTTGAAATGGCCCCAACCCTCACGGTCTCCTTTCAATTGGCAAGATGTATCCAAGTACTGTAGTTTTCATCAGGACCACGGCCACAACACTGAGGAATGTGTTAACCTCAAAAACCAGGTAAAGAATCTGATACGACAGGGTCGCCTTAGTCGGTTCACGGCAGCCCGTCCCCAACAGTGGCCAAGGACCGAACCCGCCGAGGGCCAACGTCGACAAACCCCTCCCTGACAACCCCCACAACCTAACCGAGACAATGATCGGCCCCTACCACAAACCCAACCACAAGGAAACCCCGCTCCCTTGGTCAGAGAAATTAGAGTCATCGCTAGCAAGCTTGCATGTAGAGGACCATCGCATTCGGCCCAGCGAACCGAACTCAGAAAAATCAGACAGGGCACCAATAAGGAAGCCGCCACATTGGATCGCCTCTTCAAACACCCCAAGCAGTAGACTGAACTCAACACCTTTACGGAGGCTGACTGCATAGGCATCCGTTTCCTCCACGACGACCCCCTCGTCATCTTTGCTCTCCTATCCAATTACAAAGTCAGACGGGTGCTTGTCGACAACGGCAGTTCTTCCGACATTATCTTCCTAAACATGTATCGCCAGCTCAAAGTCGGCGAAGAAAAATTGTCCTCTCTCCAGACCCCATTAGTTGGCTTCACGGGGGATCGGGTGACCTCCATAGGTTCCATCAATCTTCCCATCACTATCAGAGAGTACCCACGATAGACCACCAAGTTACTCATTTTCCTTGTCGTCGACTGTCTTTCTGCCTATAACATAATCCTCGGCCACACAGCCCTTAACGTTTTCCAAGCTGTCATCTCCACATACCATCTAGCCATGAAATTTCCCACCGACCTTAGGGTAGGCACCGTGAGGGGCGAGCAGATGATGGCCAGAGAATGCTACGTCACCTTACTAAAAGAGGTCAAGCTGAAGAAAGCTATGATCATCGAAGGACTCGATGTCAGAGATGAAGAAGAGTTAGTCAGAGGGGAACCAGTGGAAGAACTTGTCGAAGTCCCCATCGATCCTAAGAACTCAGCCAAAACAACCAGGATCAATAGCCAACTATCCTCCCAGGCCAAGGTCGACCTCACAACTCTCCTAACTGAGCACAATGATGCGTTCGCCTGGACCCAGTCCGATATGCCGGGCATCGATCCCTCTTTTATCACTCACCGACTCAGTATCGAGCCCCACTTCCAACTTTTTTCCCAGAGACAGCGTATCTTTCACCCGGAACGTAATGCCCTCAGCGTCTCAGAGGTAGACAAGCTACTGAAGGTGCAGTTCACCCAAAATGTAAACTACCCCAGGTGGCTGTCTAATGTAGTCCTCGTCCGCAAAAACAATGGTAAATGGCGACTCTGCGTCGACTATTCCGATCTTAATCGAGCTTGCCCCAAAGATAGTTATCCCTTCCCCCGAATAGATCTGTTGGTCGATGCCACTGCTGGACACCATATGCTTAGTTTCATGGATACCTTCTCCAGCTACAATCAAATTCTGATGCACCCGGCTAATCAAGAACACACCTTCTTCATCACAGACAGAGGAACTTATCACTATCGTGTTATGCTGTTCGGATTGAAAAACGCCGAAACAACTTACCAACGTTTGGTCAATGCCGTCTTCCAACACCAGATAGGCCGAAACATGGAAGTCTACGTCGATGACATGCTAGTCAAGAGTAAACTCTCTTCTGATCATTTGGCAGACCTACGAGAAAACATTCGAAACCTTACACAAATATTAGATGAAACTCAATCCGAAGAAGTGCGCCTTCGACGTAGGATCTGGAAAGTTCTTGGGCTTTATGGTCAGCCAACGGGGCATCAAGGCCAACCCCGAAAAGATCAGGGCCCTGATAGAAATACGGTCTCCCAGAATGATCAATGAGGTCCAATGGCTCACAGGCGGAGTTTCCACCCTCAACCGTTTTATTTCTCGAGCGACAGACAAGTGTCTTCCATTTTTTAAAGTCCTCCGACAGGCTTTTGAGTGGAACACCGAATCTGAGGAGGCCTTTCAACAATTGAAGCAATGCATGGCCAACCCCCCCTTCTCTCTCAAGCGCTCTTAGGCGAAACCTTCTTCATCTATTTAGCCGTATCAAACACTACAGTCAGTGTTGCCCTTGTCAGGGAAGATAGCTCAGTACAACATCCAGTCTACCATATCAATCGTGCTCTCAAGGGGGCGGAACAGAACTATCATTTGTTGGAGAAAATGGCACTCACCTTGGTCATAGCCTCAAGGTGCCACCGGGCTTACTTCCAAGCTCACTCCATAGTGGTTCTCACTAACCAGCCTTTGAAAAAGGTCATGCAACAGCCAGGGTTGTCAGGCAGACTGATGCAATGGTCCATCGAGCTCAGTTAATTTGAAATCTCTTACCGACCTCGAACAGCAATCAAAGGACAAGTCGTCACCGATTTTATCTTGGAATTCACCAATCTCACACCGAACATGTTCCCTCCACCAACACAATTCAACTCCGAGACAGAAGACCTCCATTCCTAGACCCTTTATGTTGATGGGTCATCTCGCAAAGAAGGCATTGGGGCCGGTCTCATCCTCACCGCCCTCAAGGGTGGGTATTTCAAGTGTGCCCTCCGTTTCCTATTCAACGCCAGCAATAATGAAGCCGAATATGAGGCCTTGATAGCGGTCTTCGTCTAGCCAGAGACATTGGTGTAAGCCATCTTCATGTGTTCAGTGATTCCCAACTAATCGTCGGACAGATTACTGGGGAGTTCGATGCAAAGGAAGATACGATGCAGGCCTACAGGGACATTGCACTCCCTCTTGTTCGCCTTTTCAATACTTTCCAGATCAAACACATCCATAGGTCAAAAAACTCTAAGGAAAACGAAATGGCCCAATTAGCCTCGGCCGACCAGTCAGACCTCGACCACGGCATTCGTATTGCACACCTGACCCATCCGGCTACTTCGTCAAATCAGTAGGAGGTTCACTTCCTTCCAAACGAACCTATCCCATGGGCTTCAGACATCCTTCCGTTTTTGACGCGAAGGGAGTTGCCCGACGATAAACAACAGGCCGCCAAAGTCAGAGCCCAATCGTCCAATTACATCCTCATTAGCGACCTACTGTACAAACGAGGATTCTCACACCCATACCTGTAGACACCCCATTTTTTACCGTCCTCGAGACTTGGTTGTGCTTGCAGGTACACCCAACAACTAGTTCGATTGCTCACTGAGTACTCGACTGTTGCGGTGGAACATCACCGGTTCGAGCTTCCCGGACCCTGTATCCTTTCTGCCCTTTTTTTGGACCTTTACTAGGTCCTATCAGAGTGGACCTTTTGGTGCATTGCCGGCCATGGCATGGCACTGCCGGCTATGTCTTGGTTCTTGTCGGCCATTGGTGATGCCTTGCCGGCCATCAGTGAGCCACTGCCGGCCATTTCTGATGGCCGGCACCTCCCCTATCTCAGCTGGTTTTCCTCCAGATCTTTTGAGCCAGCTGAATTTTTGTTTGCTCCCCTCTATACACATGTATGGAGGGATGGAGGCCTTGCAAAGCTTCTTGAAGAAGCTTTGGCTTTTCATTCCTCTATATAAGGAAGAAACCTCTTCCTTAGCCAGAGGTTCTACAACTTTGGAAGAAAAAACCTCTCTTTCTCTCTATATTGCTTGAGTTTTATGCTTAGAGATTGGATTTCCTTGCACTTTTACACTACAACACCTAGATATACACCACCACCATTGAACCAAGCTTCTTGGGAGGTCTTCTTGAGGTCTGAAAGCAAGCTTCCACCCCCTGAAATTGCTGGTTTGGAAGAGGGTCTTCAAGGGTGAGCATTTCTCCCATTTTTGCACTTTCTTGTACCTTGCTTTAGCCCTCTTTGCATATTGATTTAGGCTTTGCTTATAACTGAAAAAATTCTTGTTTTTTAAGTGCTTTTTAAGTTTGGTTAAGGTCATTTTGCTGTTTGGGATGTGTAGCCCCCTTGCATGCTTTGTTTGGCTTTGTTTTAAGCCATATCTTGAGGCCTCTGAGCTAGCCTTGGTTTGGCCTTCCTACGGATTTTCAGTGGTAGAGGTGTGGTTTTGTGGTCCTAAATCAGAGGGGGTAGTCCCCTCTCTTTGTGTTCCTCTTTGCTTGCATTTTTGGCCTTCCAAAGGACCATCCCTCCATGCATCTTTGAGGCTTGGTTCAGGCCTACTTTTGTGACTTCTAGGACCTGCCTTGGCCCTGTCCATGGCTGGTTTGGTCATATTTTGCATGCATATAGTATGTGTAGTGTAACTCCATCCATAGCTCATCAAAGTAGCATGTGTGCTTGGCTTTTGTTGAGTCTATTTCAGTCCATTTTTGGTGATGTTTTACCATACCATGAACCTGTTTTGGGTTGGTTTTGTCACTCCATGCTTGCATAATACACTTGTAGTGTAATTTTGCTCCATAACCATAGCTTGTTTCATGTTTTAGCCTATCTTCCTAACATGTGCCAGCTTAACTTTGGCCTGCAATAGTCCGTATTTTGCTGTGATTAAGCTCTGTTTTGAGGTGTTAAGGTAGCTTGTGCATTACTTTGCATGGTTGTGGTTTAAATGCTTAGAATGGTCTTAAGGAGAGCATGCTTTTCTAGTTTGTTTTGACTATTTTTCAGCATGTTTTAGGCCCTAAATTAACATGTAGAAACTCTGTTTTGGGCTGGATAAGACTCTCATGCATTGCATTACGTAGTTGTAGTTCATGTGCTTCAAGAGTCCATTGTTTGGGCATATCATTTGAGCTTGTTTTGGTGTATGATCATGGCATTTTCAGCATCAATATGGCATGTGGGGTGACTATTTTGAGGTGTTTGAGACCTGCAAGCATTGTATCATATAGCTCTAGTTTATGTGCCTCATTGGCCTCTTGCATGAACATGCTTAATCAGCTTGTTTTGGCTTTGCCTCCTTGCACTTTGGCCACTGTTTTGGGATGGGCTGAGGTCTGCCCCTTTATGGTTTAAGCCCACCAATGCATATTTGACATGTTGCATTACATTGGTCGCATGCTTGCATCATATCACGTTCGCACGTTTGCACGTCATTTAGCTAGTTGCATTGTGTATCCTTGTTGCATACTTAGTGTGTTTGCGTTACATTAGCTTAGTTTGCACACTCGCATGCTTAGTTGCATAGCATTCGGCATGCCTTGCATATTTGAGCCTCATA
This sequence comes from Camellia sinensis, assembly GCF_055761805.1. Taxonomy (NCBI): domain Eukaryota; kingdom Viridiplantae; phylum Streptophyta; class Magnoliopsida; order Ericales; family Theaceae; genus Camellia; species Camellia sinensis. The sequence goes on along the minus strand of NW_028128987.1, from coordinate 15,670,941 downwards.
TTGCATATTTGAGCTACATAAAGCATACATGCATTACATTGTTCGGATTAAGTGTTAATCTGAACACGGGAAACGAGGGACGTTTCATACTCCGAGTGATGGAACGTGTCTCAATTCTCGGTCACCGAAGCTCTTTACGATTCATGATAGAGTTCTAGGCTTTACTCGCTTCATTTGTGCATTCATTTTCATATTGATTTGCGCAAGTTGGATCTTTGGCCATCATGCATCGAGATACGTGATTGATGGTTGTGGATCCGACTACGCCTCTCCCTTGATGTTTTGAGGTGATTTGGAGTGCCATGGTGCGTACATGTCCTTGGGAAACCCTCCATTTTCTCTATTTTGTGCTTTGTTGCAGTTTGGTGTCACAGCACACCAGTGGCCGGCAGTGCACCACTGATGGCTGGTAGTGTCACACCCTTGGCCAGCAGTGCCCTGTTGTTGGCCGGCAGTGATCCTTCCATGGCCGGCAGGCCACTGGTGACTTCCCCTGCAGTGTTTTGGTAAGGTCCAGCAACAAGCACTGGAAAACACCCTGCAAACAGAGCCTCTAAAGAGCAACCGGAAGGCGTTTCGAGGCGAAGAACCGAAGCAAGCATGCATGCCTCCCTTCTTCAAACAGAGCTGGAATAGCACCGTTTACTGCTTTCCCTACCTGCTTGTTGTCATTCATTAATTAGTTAGTTGATTCGTTAATTAATTAAGTTGTGTAATAATTAGTTGTAGCTAGTTATTCAATTTGGTTCTGTAATAATCAATTAGCTTGTGAGTTAGTTAATTAGGTGGCTTGTATTATTTATTCGGACCCTCCGAGCGAGGGCAATGTTGTAATAAGTGTGCGTGCGTGTGTGCATGTCTTCCAACCCCCACGTCTTTCTCCCTTTTATTTACCCGCTTATGATGGTTAGATTAGGGCATGTTTCAATTAGCATACTTATGCTTGCATGTTTGCATCATTCATCCGTATTGCATGCACCGGGCTCGGCGCATCATACTAACTGCATTGTATTTCAATTCTGAGTTGAATACTTGTTAGTTGTAGCATTTCACATGTTATCCTTAGAATAGCCGAGCCTACTATAGTTGCATTTTGCATGTGTTGCATTAAGCATTTCTGTATATTTAAGATCATGCATGATTTCTAATCAGCTTCTGTTTTGGCTTGGAATACTCGGTAAGTTTTATGCTTTAGCATCCTTGCATGTGTGTGAGTGACTGCCATGATAGCATGCTTACCATGAGGCTATTTGTTTATGTGATATACCTGCCTGAATGCCTGTGGGTGAAGGTTGGATTATCTGAATTGGAATAATGCATCGATTATGAGTTTTAAGCCCACTTGAGAGTGGCAAATCATCTTGTTTTCTAAGCCCACCCGAGGGTAGCAAATCCACGTCTTAGCCTACTTACGAGTAGCACCATCAAACCATTTTCAAATAAACAAACATGATATGTTTTGTTCCAATTCAGGCGATCCGGTTTATATTTGTATGTTGTGCGCATCACATAGTAAATTTAGGCTAATAACTGGAATAAGAATGCATAATGTTTTCAAAACTAGATATCATGGTTAGTAGAGGCCGATCTTTGATCGGGCGAGCGGGGGTGCTCACGAAGTGACCTTCCCCAATCGTACCTAAGTTCCCGAGCCGAGGCAACTTTGGTGATGACGGACACGTGGCCTTAGGCAACGAGTCAGGATTTCCTAAATTTCCCTCAAAATAAAATATTTAGGTGGCGACTCTGTATCTGGCAAAGCAGTCCATGTTTGGCACTTCTCTAAAAAAAAATTTGTTTTCAAAAACAATTTGCCGGATTTGGACTCTTTGATGATTCATCGGTCTTGCATTGTACTCTACGAGATTAGATACAAGACCGTGACTTTGAGTCCTGAACTGTAGTGAGCCTCAAATGAACAAAACGGGATTTCCCTCCCGGGACGTTCGGGGACGTCTACAGTTTCTCAGGTGTCTCAGTCCTTCTCAAGCGACTAATGTGATGAGAGAAGTCCACGAGCACATTTGTGGCAATCATTCGGGTGCAAGGTCTCTGGCCCATAAAATGCTTCGCATCGACTACTTCTGGCGTACTCTCAACCAAGATGCCACCGAATTTGTGCTCAAGTGCGATAAATGCCAACGCTTTGCCAACATCCTCAATGCTCCACCAACAGAGCTGATTACGCTCAGCAGCCCCTATCCCTTTGCCAAGTGGAGCATCGACTTAATCGGTCCTTTGCCCACTGGTAGAGGCCAGACCAAGTTCGTTGTTGTTGCCATTGACTACTTCACCAAATGAGTGGAAACAGAACCCCCCGCAACAATCACAGATCGAAACACCACCAGGTTCATTTGGCAGTCGATCGTCTGTCGATTTGGAATCCCTTAAGCCATCATTTCGGACAATGGCAAGCAATTCGACAATGCCAAGTTCAGGAAATTCTGTGCAGAGCTCCACATTAGGCCATGTTTCTCCTCCCCAAGCCATCCCTAAGCTAATGGGCAAGTCGAAGTCACCAATCGCTCCCTTTTGAAGATCATCAAAACTAAGCTAGAAGCCACTAAAGGACTCTGGGCCGAGGAATTACCGAACGTGCTCTGGGCTTATCAGACGACCGCCCGAACCCCTACTAGGGAGACCCCTTTCCACCTAACATACGGTGCTGAGGCCGTCATCCCAGTGGAAATCGGCATGCCGACCCCTCGGGTTTTACACCCGAATCAAGAATTAAACGAAGAGTTGCGTTGGGCTGACTTAGACCTGATTGAAGAACTCCGAGAGACAACTGTTGTTAGACGAGCATTATATCAGCAAAAAATGAGAACACATTATAACCACAAAGTCCGACCTCGAGAGTTCGCAGTGGGTGACCTAGTCTTACACGAAGTAACCCTTACCACTAAAAATCCGACCGAGAGCAAGCTAGCAGTCAAATGGAAAGGACCCTATGTTGTCAAGGCCAGACCCCGCCCGGGAACTTACTGTCTCCAAGATATAGAAGACAGAAACCTCCCTCATCCATGGAATGCCGAGCATTTAAAGTGATACTTCTAGTGAAATAGTGTCTCTTAGTTTTGTATTTTTCAATTGTTGTATGTGCTCTTTTCCCAATCTGCACACTTGTTCATTTACGCCTTTTCCATACATGGTGTAAACTTCTGATCAACAAGCTGTACCTTAAATGACAACAATCTGGCATCTCCATTATCTGTGTTGCGTTTTAATAATAAATATTTGACGAAGCCTCAGCCAGACTGAGCATGAAAAACTCAACCAGATTGAGATAACTAAGGTGTCACGACCCAAACCCGCCCATGTAGGTTTAGCATCGTAACCGGCCAGCAATCCGTGGATTACCAAAGGCCTCTAAATAGATAAGCACAAGATAAGGGGCTGAGGAAGCAATTATACAAAATATATAGGGTCCAATGAGCTGTGATGACATACATGGGACAGAAGATTTCGAAACTTATATATATATGCACAAGCGTGTCGGTTGGAGGACCTCGATATTTACAAAACATTTACATAAGTGGAGTTCCCAAGACCTGACTTTACAAATATTCAGAAACTAGCATAAGTACAAAAACAACCATGCAACTAGACTTCGATCGGAACCTCCTCGGGAGGCACAATGGTTGGTTGACAAAAACAGAAATTAAGGCCGTTAACTCTGGCCCTGGTCACACTCCGGCTCACCTACCTACATAATATAAACTGTGAGCTAAAGCCCAGTGAATAATAACAGAGTAAAGGATTTAATGAATGATGTCCATCACAGAGTTAGAAATCAGATTCTTAACAGAAATAGAGTCTTACGCATATTCAGATCCCAAAACAGAAACAGATTCATAATCGTTTTCATAATCATTTCCATATTCAGATTTTGCATATAATCATATGTGGTACATCCTTTAGCTTTAACAAATCCGATGACCCATAAGGGACAGCCTTGAAGGCATTCTGATGACTCATGTGCACAGAGACGTTTTTGATGACCCATAAAGGGACCTGATGACCCATAAAGGGACACATATCATGTAATGCTAAGGATGCCACGGATAACTTTCAGAATCTTGGATGATCATTCATTCATTTCAAACATAGCATCTCGTTTCAGAAAATTAATCACTTCTTATTGTAATATTCGGAAAATACTTAACATAGAACATAACTTTACAAAGTCATTACTCACATATGATTGATATCCCTAACTAGATAGTAATGCGGCCCTTCACTTGTTCTGAGGCGCGTGACCTACATGAACACACATACGAACACACACTTGAAACACACGTTCGAATTGTACATAACTTATGCCGTTTGCTCTTAGTGTGTTTCTAACCCTTAATCTTCATTATGGAGTCTTAAACATGGCCTAGAAATGCCTAGGATGGAATGAGGATGTTAGAATGCATTGGAAAACATTTCTCAAAATTTGCTGAAAATAAGGTCCACGCTCGAGCGTGGATTTCCTCGCTCGAGCGGACATGCAGACAATGAAGCTCCGCTTGAGCGTGAATTTCCTCGCTCGAGCAGACTGTAAACTCGTGAAAAAGTGCTGGATGCGTGATTTTCATGCTCGACGGGCGCTCGACCAACGCTCGAGCGTGAGACTCAGACCCTCGTTCGAGTGTGAATTCCCTCGCTCGAGCGGACTGCAAAACACAAGAACTTTTGGGTATATGTATTTCACGCTCGAGCATAAACATCGTCGCTCGAGCGGAGTGCACGTACTCAGAGTGCATGCTCGAGCGTAGAGTTCCACGCTCGAGCGTGGATCAAATTTCTGGAAATTCCAGATTTGATCACCAAGCTCGAATTCGACCTTTGAAGCATCAAACTCAATTTTCTGGGCCCAAAACTTTGGAAAACACTCAATAACTCATAGAACATCATGTTTAAAGGATCATTTCAAGAAATCAAGGCCCAGAAGAATACCAATTATGCACAAACTCAACTTAAATTCAAAATCAATTTATGAACCTCACGTGCAAGTACATTTTTGAGCTATGGCTCTCCAAAACATGATCAAATGCTACTAAATCGCATGAAACCCATTGTGTTTTCAAAATTAGAATGGACTCAACACATGCATGGAGAAATTCTTGAAAATAGATTTCCAAAATGCCATGGCACATGCATGTATGCATGAATTCACTGTTAGTTCCCATCCTTTAGTTCAATTCACATGTTAATCCACCTAACACCATTAATTTGATGTTCTAATTAACCAAAATTCAAGGTTAGAGGTTAACATTCTTACCTAGGGATCTCAACTCCTTATGCTAGAGATGGTCTTGAGTGATTTTCCAAGTTTTCCTAGCAATTACCCTCTTTGTGAATCCAATCTTCAAGCTCTACACCAATTCTCCCTTCTCTCACTGTCCCTCACGTTTTCTCCCTCTCAAAGCTCAAGTGTGATCAAAAAGTGAATAAAAGAGGTGAGTGGGGTTCAATTAGCCTAAGAAGTGGTAATTGTTCAAAATAAGCAAATGGCATTATTTCAATCAAATTTAATTGTTCCGAACCGAATTTTAATTAAACCTACTATAAAATTCTATAAATCCTAATTAGCACATAAATCAAGTCAATTTCCGATTCGGACGCCGATAAGGCTTTCAATTCGCAAATCGAAACTACAACCTGAACAGGTCTTTCTACACCGGATAGATAGAGATACAAAATAATGCAAGGCACATGCAAACTAATTCCAAATCCCTCCTAAATTACTGTTAGGCATAATTAAGTATGGATTAACATTAATCAGAGGTCGGGGTTGTTACATAAGGCCTCAGCCCGTCTGAGCCCTTCAAGCCTCAACCAGACTGAACGTGAAAAACTCAGCCAGACTGAGATAACTAAAGTTTCAGCCCGGCTGAGCCCTTCAAGTCTCAACCAGACTGAACATGAGGAATAGCTCAGACAGTTTGAGTTAACTAAAGCCTCAGCCCAACTAAGCCCCTCGAGTCTTAGCCAGACTGAGCGCGAAGAACTTAGCTAGTCTGAGTCAAAACTGGCCTCATCCTGACCAAGTATGCAATTACAATTAGTCACTGCCAGACTCATTTAAAATCAGTTCATAATTATCCACTTTTACTATTCATACTATTTGTACAAGTTAGCTTGCTTGCCCATTTTTACCAAATTGATCAAATTTCATATTCCCAAATTTTTCTTACCCATTTTTATTCAATTCTACTCGGCCATTTTTACCATTTAAACATTACAAATCAAAGCAATAATAATAATAACAACAATAAGAAAACTCGTCATTTTATTAACAAACTTGCACTTTTATACAATTCATTACAGACCTTGCATGTAAAAAAAAAAAACAAACAAACAAACAAAAATATATTTTTTTACACTTCGTTACAGAGATTAATCCCCCTCGCTGGAGGCAAGATCTTCGTCTCCAATCCCCTCATTCAAGGGGGTCTATGCAACGTCGTTTTTCCCTACTTTTACGAGACTGAAGTCCACGCCTGGGAACAACTCTTGTGCCTTATACTTAAAGCTCATCCAGCCACTGTCCCAGTACTGGCTCATCTCGTGCTTGTAGAAGTCTGACTGCTGGAAGCTTTGGATCACTTCTTCTTCGCTCCTACCTCCAGCAGCCACTCCTGACGGCCCAACACCCCATTCCCCCTCCTTCACTAGGCTCCTAGTGACCGCAGCATTAATGGCCATCTGGAATTTGGCGGACCCCCTGAATTGCTCCACGGCCGCAACGTATAAGTCGGGGTATGCCGCCCTCTATAGACGCGCCCCGAGGGCCTCATGCTACAGTTCGGGCTCATTTGTCACGGTTCTTAATCTGATCTCACAATGTGCGATGTGAGATTGATAAATCACCAAAGAGTCCAAATGCGGCAAATCGTTTTGAAAAAATAATTTTTAAGAAAGAAATGCCAAACATGGACTGCTTTGCTAGATACAGAGTCGCCACATAAATATTTATTTTGGAAGAATTTAGGAAACCCTGACTCGTTGCCTAAGGCCACATGTCCGTCATCACCAAAGTTGCCTCGGCTCGGGAACTTGGGTACGATTGGGGAAGGTCATCTATAAGCACCCCCGCTCGCCCGATCAAAGATCGACCACTACTAAACATGATATATTGTTTTTGAAAACACATGCGTTCTTATTCCGGTTATTAGCCTAGAATTACTATGTGATGCGCACAACACACATGTATAGACTAGATCGCCTAAGTCAGAACAAGACATTTCATATTTGTTTATTCGAAAATGGTTTGATGGTGCTACTCGTAAGTAGGCTAAGACGTGGATTTGCCACCCTTAAGAGTGCTCAGAGAAAAAAAAAAATTTTTGCCACTCTCAAGTGGGCTTAAAACACACATTTTGATGAATTGTTCCAATTCAAGTAATCTAACCTTCACCCACAGGCATTCAGGCAGTTATATCACATAAGCAGTTAGCCTCATGGCAAGTATGCTTTTATGGCAACATTAACACACATGCAGTATGCTAAAGCGTAAACACTTACCTAGTACTCCGAGCCAAAACAATAGCTAGTTAGAAATCATGCATGATCCTAGTTCATGTTTAAAATGACTAATGCAACACATGCAAAATACAACTAGAATAGGCTCGGCTAATCTAAGAATGGCATGTGAAATGCGACAACTCGATACACGTATTCAAGTTGGAATTGAAATACTATGAAATTAGTATGATGCGCCGAGCCCCGTGCGTGCAATACGAATGAATGTATACAAACATGCTAACATAAGTATGCTTATTGAAACATGACCTAAAACTAACCATCAAAAGCAGGTAAGTAAAAGGGAGAAAGACGTGGGGTTGGAAGACATTCACACATGCACGCACACTTATTACAAATTTGCCCTCTCGACGGAGGGTCCGAATAAATAATACAAACTGAATAATAAATCAACTATCCTAGCTAATTAATTATTACAAACTCTTAATTAATTAACAAATTAATTACAAAACAATCTAAGTATGAAACTAAAGAGGCCACTGTAGCCTCGCCTCGGAATGATTGAATGATGCATGCTCGATTGCCTCGCTCAGAAACCCGTTGCCATGCCGCATGTTGCCTCTGCTTGCACTGTTTTGCATCTTTGAAAATTGTGAAAATCCTTAGGATGCTTCTGAAACACTCCCTGAGCACTGTGGGAGGTCACAGGTCAAGAGATGAAGTCACCGACCATGGGAAAATGGTCATCGACCAAAAGTGGAGCTCTCGGCCAGATTAAGTTAGCCGGTCGGCACTGAAAATGGCCGACCGGCCATCCCTTCCTGCAGAATGTTGTTTTTGCTACAGCAGAGGACAGATAGTGCATGGCAGGGCGTTTACAAGACAATGTGTGCACCACCACCCTCCCTATCATACTATGAACTCAAGGGAGTATGGCTCTCGACTCTCGGACCACCAATCACGCATTTCAATACATGATGACCAAAGGTGTCAAGTGTGCAAATCAATGTGGAGTGAATGCAACAAAACACATGAATGCCTAGAACTCTATCATGCTTGATCAAGAGCGTCGGCGACCTAGGATTGAGGTACGTTTCATCACTTCAAGTACGAACGTCCCTCATTCCTCATGTTTGGTTTGACACTCCAAACCAAACAAAATGCAATGCATGCAACCAAGTACAATGCAATATGGGAGTGTAAGACAATGTAACATGAGCATGCCAAATGTGATGTGATGCAACCTAACATGCAAACAGCACGGCAATGCAACAAGTATGCAATACTACAATGCGACCTAGATATGGAAATACACAAAGTGATAGGCATGCAACAATGACACCAACCATAAGGATGCAACTACTTGCAATGCGATAAGCATATAACAATACACAAATGCATGATTCAAGGACTTACACTAAAGATGGATAGACCTCAGCCGTACCAAAAATAGTAGCCAAAGTGCCGAGGAATGATGGACAAAACGCACCCAAACATGCACATGTAAGGTTCCAACACTTAGGCATAAAAAAGGTCGACTCTTAAGCACATTTAAAAGAGACAAATATGGACAAATAACAAGCATGATAAGCTCTGAAAATGCGCAAGGGATGATGCCAAATCAACCAAGCCATGCAAGTAAGGCATACAAAGGAGCCCAAAACTTGAGACTAGCCAAGGGGCTCAAGTCATGGCCATATCAACCAAGCCCCAAAGGGCCAAAGTGACCTTAAGACAGTCCTAGGGCAGGCCAAAACAAAGCTAGAACATGTATGGAACAAGGCCAAAACATGCCAAAAGATAGGCACAAAACAAAGGGCATGCAAGGCTACAAAGGATGCATTACACTACACCTATCACAACCGAAGATGGCATGAATTATGCAATGAAAAACAGAGTTATAATATGTCAAAATAAGCCCCAAAACCCAATGAGATGGCATTCCAAAGACCTAATCATGGAGACGTACTGTAACAAGCCCGCGGGGGACCTCGCTACAGCTCGGACTCGATTTGTAGTCACGGTTCTAAGTCTGAACCAAAGAGTCCAAATCCGGCAAATCGTTTTGAGAAAACAGATTTTTGAAAGAAGTGCCAAACATGGACTGCTTTGCCAGATACAGAGTCGCCACCTAAATATTTTATTTTGGGAAATTTAGGAAACCCTGACTCGGTGCCAAAAGGCCATGTGTCCGTCATCACCAAATTTGCCTCGGCTCGGGAACTTGGGTACGATTGGGGAAGGTCACTTCATGAGCACCCCCGCTCGCCCGATCAAAGATCAGCCTCTACTAACCATGATATCTATTTTTGAAAACATTGTGAGTTCTTATTCCGGTTATTAGCCTAGGTTACTATGTGATTCGCACAGCATACAAGTATAGACTGGATCGCCTGAATTGGAACAAAACATTTCATGTTCACTTTTTGAAAATGGTTTGCTACCCGCAGGTAGGCTTAAAATGCAAATTTTGCCACCCTCGGGTGGGCTTAGTAAAGATGGTTTTGCCACTATCTAGTGGGCTTAAAACACACATTTGATGATTTATTCCAATCCAGATAACCCAACCTTCACCCACAGGCATTCAGGCAGATATATCATGTAAGCACATAGCCTCATGGTAAGCATGCTATCATGGCAGTCACTCACACGCATGCAAGGATGCTAAAGCATAAAACTTACCGAGTACTCCAAGCCAAAATGAAAATCACATTAGAAATCATGCATGACCCTAAGTATACAGAAATGCCTAATGCAACACATGCAAAAATGCAACCTATAGTAGGCTCAGCTATTCTAAACATGGCATATGGAATGCTACAGCTAACATGTATTCAATTTGGAATTGAAAATACAATGCAGTTAGTATGATGCGCCGAGCCCGGTGCATGCAATACAGATGAATGATGCAAACATGCTGTCATACTGTATGCTAATTTAAACATGCCCTAATCTAACCATCATAAGCGGATAAATAAAAGGGAGAAAGACGTGGGGTTGGAAGACATACAACACACACACGCACACTTATTACAGTTGTGCCCTCGCGCAGAGGGTCCGAATAAATAATACAGTCCCAAATAAAAGAATATTACAGTCCAAATAATATACAAATTCCTAATTAATTAATGAATTAACTAAGAAAGTAAATAGAACTGGCGTGCAAGCCAGGGACTGCCTTGCTTCTGATAGATGATGCATGTCCGGGTTGTCTTGCCCGGAAATCTATCGGGATGCCCCAATTAGCCTTTGTTTAGCAGTTATTCTTGGAAAGCGTGCCAGACTCCGAAAAGTTACTGATTCTTCATTTTGCTGCAACAGAAAGCAGGAAAGGGGCATAGCAATGTATTTTCACAGATATATGCATGCCTCGATCCTCGTGCCACCAATCACGCATATCGATGCATGATGGCAGAGGAGTCGAAATGTGCAACTCAATATAGAATGAATGCACGTATAAACACAACAAGAACCTAGCTCCATCATGGATGATCCGGAGTGTCGGTGACTGGGGAATTGAGATACGTTCCGTCACTCGGAGTACGGAACATACCTCGTTTCCCGTGCCCGGGCTAACTCCTATCCCGAATACGATGCAATATGCATGACATGCATGAATGCAACTAAGATACAGCCTAGCATGCACAATGCTATGAAAATAAGATGCCTCGAAATGCGTGCACACGGGCACGCAAACCGAGGAAATGCATGAATGCGATCTAAGATACAACCTAGTATGCACAATGCTATGAAAAAGAGATGCCTCGAAATGCGTGCACACGGGCTCGCAAACCGAGAAAATGACATACGCAATGCAAATGACATGGAAATATGATATGGGCTTACACTAACATGAGAGAGCCTCAGCCACGCTCACATAAGAGGCCGATAGATGAAAATGAAGTGTCTCGAAATGCGTGCACACGGGCACGCAAATCGAGGCAATGGCATATGCAATGCAATAAGGCTAAAATGGCATATAGAATGCAATCATGGACTTACACTAACATGAGAGAGCCTCAGCTACACTCACATAAGAGGCCGATGGATGAAAATGAAGTGCCTCGAAACGCGTGCACACGGGCACACAAATCAAGGCAATGGCATACGCAATGCAATATGGCTAAAATGGCATATAGAATGCAACATGGACTTATACTAACATGAGAGAGCCTCAGCCACACTCACATAAGAGGCCGATGGATGAAAATGAAGTGCCTCGAAATGCGTGCACATGGGCACGCAAACCGAGGCAATGGCATACGCAATGCAATGGCATGGAAATGGCATGCAGAATGCAACATGGACTTATACTCACATGAGAGAGCCTCAGCCACACTCACATAAGAGGCCGATGGATGAAAATGAAGTGCCTCGAAATGCGTGCACACGGGCACGCAAACCGAGGCAATGGCATACGCAATGCAATGGCATGGAAATGATATGCAAACATGCTAATGGAATTTAAGCACTGAAATGTGGGGGAAAACAGCCCCGAAACGAGGCGAAAGTACACCCGATGCATGGAATAGTCCCAAAATATGAATTTTGGCACCCGAAATGGCCTATAGCTATACCAAACATGCACAATATGGACATGCAATGAAAATACAGAAGCAAGGCAATCCCAAGATAAGCATTTTTCCAGTTCAAAACATGGCCAAATAGCAAGCAAAAACAGTGCAAAGCTAGCATGCAAGAAATGGCCCTAAACATGGGATTAAGAAGCAACTCACAGCTTCTGTCCTCAAACAGGTTAGGGACCTTCAACAAAGTTGAAGAGGGGCCCAAAATATGATGTTTTCCAGAACTGTAAAAACCCCAAAAACAAACACAGGTATGGCTGCACTCCCATGCAAGAAAAAGGGCCAAAAGGTGGCCAAAAAGGCAAGTGGTATATGCAAAGCCCAAACTGAAAAATTCCCTTCTACAACATTGAAGAGGGATAAAAAATATGACTATTTACAGAACTGTAAAAACCCCAAAACAGTATACAAACATGCTAGAAATGCAATGCAAAACGAGGCTCAAAAGTAGCTATAACACAAAGTATGCAAAATATTCATCAAACAGCCAGAGACCCTTGATTAAACATGAAGAATGAGCCAAAATAAGACTATTTTTAGTACCGTAAAAAGGCCAAAAACCGAAGCAAGATAGGCCAAAAAATCATGCAAAAATGGGGATTAAAAGAGGGATATAACATGAAGTGTATAAAATATGCCTCAAAACATGAAAGGCCCTTAATGAAACATGAAGAATGGGCCAAAATAAGGACTTTTCTAGCTCTGTAAAATGACCAAAAATGGAACCAAGATGGGCTGCCAAGTCATACAAGAATAGGGGACCAAAGATGGATATAAAGGCAAGTGGTACATGGAGGTCCCAAACAAAGATGAGCCCTTCTTCAATGTTGAATAGGGGCTCAAAATAAGCCTAATATCAGTTCATGAGAAACTCCAAAATAGATCACACGTAGGCTAGAAAAAGCATGCAAAATATTGACATACAAAGAGGGTATTGAAGCAAGTGCAAGATGGAGGGCTCAAACAGGGTTGAGCCCTTAATGAGACATGAAAATGAGCTCAAAAAAATGACCTTTTCAGTTTTGGTCGGAGCTCAAAACAATAAGCATGTATGGCTTGCAAAAGATACAAGAAATGGGCCAAAAAGGGGAAATTGCAACTCACCCTTGAAGACCAATTCTTTTGTTGCTTCTTGGACCAAATTTGTTGCCTCTTAGCTGCTGGAATTCCTCCCCTTGCTGCTGGATTGGAGTGGAGGTGGTAGAGCTTGGTGGTGTAGAAGAAATGGTAGTGTAGAGCTTGAAGGTTTTCAAGGAAATGAGGGAGATGGAGAGGGAGTTTTGTATTCAAGCTTGAGGAGCAAATTTTCTAACCTCTATCACCAATGCCACCTGCTGGTTATATGGAACAAAAAGAGGGTCTAAAGGTGGGGGAAAAAGGAGGCAAGCTTTCCCCACAAAATATCCCCCGGATTGGGATATTTTCTGGGGGAAACAGCTATACAGCTGTAAAGTGTGCAGAGAGAGGAACATGGCCGGCCCATTTTTGGGCTTGCAAGTGGCCGGCCGGCCACCTCCCCTAGCCGGCCGGCCAAGGGTCAAAAAGGCCAAGTGGCTTTAGTGGCCGGCCACCACATATTGGTGGCCTCCCAGGTCTCCTCTTCACAAACCTGTGGTTCGAATTTGAAAACTCTAAAACAAGAGAGAGAACAAACCATTTTGAGGAGGGGTTCAAAAGGTTCAAGTGGAATTAGTGGCCGGCCACCAACTTTTAGGATCCTCCCAAGTGTGTACATCATAGATATGTGGTTCAAAGTTCAAGAAAGTGGCCCCAAGGTGTTCAACATTAGCCCAGAAGTGTGAAAAACGGGCGTCGGAGGGCGTCGGAGGATATATAACTGGTCGCTGCGACAATTACTGGCCTCCCACCCTTCAGTGACCTTCCCGGTGATGAAACAGAGGCACCTGCCAAAAATGAACGAAAAGCAATGCAAAACGAATGCTCGGGGGCCAAAACACGTAGTTCGGGGTCCCGAAAATGGGCTGCCAAGCACCGAAAGTGGCGTTCGACCACGAAGTGGGTTTCTCAGACCCCAGTGTCCCTTGAAAAGGAGTAAATAAGATGTATGCCAAAAATCAGAGCAAATGGAGACGGTTAAGCGGCCCCGAACCGAGGCAAACGGCCAAGAGTCCCGAAAAATCGGAAACCGGGCTCCGAAATGGGCAAAATGGCCTACGACCATAAAACGTAGCCCACGGCCACTGAGAGATGGTCCACGGGACCTCTCCCTTCCCTCAGGAAAAGAAACAGAGAAAATCGAGTCTGGTTCGCAAACCGAGGCAAGGCACAGAAGAGGGTTCGGAAGTCCGGAGGCAGGGCTCACGGCCGCGACTCTGAAACTTCTGAACGAGCGCGATATGCAACATCACCAAGTGCTCAATTGGTGACGTCTGAGTCTTAAGGTCGGTCAAAAATGAGGTGTCTACACGTACACAATGACCCAATCTTAAGGCACAAAACAACAACTCTTCAAAACATTTAAAGGATGGCAAACATGAGTGTGCGGCTACACTACATGGACTGAAATATGATTTCAAAAGATGTCAAATCATGAGAATGGTATGAGCAATGCATGCTAATGGCTTAGATGCTCAAAGCTAACAAGCTAGGATGAACTAAGGCTATGCAAAGCAATACATATATGATCAAATCAACACCAAACAGAGCTTAAACATGGTGAAACATGACTAAAAGTTCCTTGGAGTTGAGCCGAAATATGTAAGCATGATGGTCCAAACGCAAGATACATGTTAAGGCAATAGAAGGGATTACAAGGTAAGTACATGGTGCATGCAAGAGACCAACAAACCAACTTAAAATAGAAGTATATCATGCCAAGATAACACCAAATACTTGCTGAAATAGGACCAAAACATGCTAAGCAAACATGCTATTATGGTGAGCCAATAATGGAAGCAAATGAGACACAAAGGGAGGGGCGTATCCCTCCCCTATTCAAGACTTCAAAATCACTTCTCCATCACTGAAAATCCTCTGGCTTGCAGTGGTGAGAAGGTCAAAACAAAAGGGTTTCAAAGCTCAAAAAGAAGGTCACAAAATAAGGCCAAACAAGGCCTAAGAGGGGGTAGACAACCCTGATCCAAAAGTAACCTTAAACAAACATCTCAAGCATGAAAATATAGAACTTTTTTCAGTAGGACACTATGCTTAAAACAGTATGCAAGTATTGCTAAAAGCTTAAACAAAAAAAAGGAAAAAAAAGAGTAGTTTCTCACCCTTGAAGAACACTTCAAGAACACCAACTCCAGCACCTCCTTCTGATCAAAACCAACTCAACAACTCTGAAATCAACTCCTTAGCACCTCAGTAACTAAAGGAAAGTGTAACACTAGGTGCCTTAGTGCAAAAATATGAACAAAAACACCTTTAGAACACTATTACACACAAATATAGAGAGAGAAGGAGATGTAGAGAGAGAGTGATATATCTCTAATATCTCAGATTGTTTAACCCTGGAAAGGGAGGGGAGGCCCTTCTCTTATAGGAAATCCAATTCCAAGCTTCCAAGGGAAGCTAAGTGTACGGATGAAATCCCTCCATACATATGTATGGAGGGCAGAGTTTGTGCTCACCAGCTAGCACAGCTGGCATGCACAATGCCTGAAAAAGGAAAAGAAAATGCCTCGGCTAGAAAAGGTGGCCGATCGACCAAGAAAATGGCCGGCCGACCAAATACAGTGCCGATCGACCAATACATTTGGCCGATGGAAAGAAAATAAGGTCGGTGGCTTCAGGCCATGGCCGGTGGGTTGAGGGGATGGCTACCAGGCCACTTCCTACCCTCAGAAGCCAAAAACACAAGTATTTGGTCCACAACCAAGCACAAAACAAACAAGTTTAGAGATCTTAAGGCAAGGCGTGCAATCGAGACTTCCGAGAACTCAAAACGAACACAAACATGGATGATCATCGAGTGTTCAAATGATGACGTCCAAGTCTTGAGGACGGTCAAAAATGGGGTGTCTACACCCTCTCAGATGCCAATTTGGCCCTCTCTTCTGCCAGTGCCTTCTCCAACTCTGCGATTCGACCATCTACCTCTTCTTTGTCCTTGATTGCCTGGTCGCGCAAATCTTCGTTGTCGGAAAAGGCCTCTTCACACCTCTCATTGGCAGTGGTGCAAGCTTGTTGGACTAGGTCGAGCTTCCTCTGCTCACCCGCCAACTCGAACTCCAGCGATACGGCCTTGTGGCGCTCCGCTTCTAGCTCTAATTTGATCACGACGAGCTCGGCGCCAGCACGCTCTGCCAAGTAGCTCTGCACCACCTCCAGTACTTTCATCTTTTTTGCCCTTTGCGCATACTTCAGCCCCTTTGCGCACGCACTCTGAGCGACTTTCCTCCAACCCGCTGTCTCAACCCTTAGGTTTTACAACTGCGCTTTCACCCATTTTAGCTGGGCCCTCAGCGACTCTACCTCCACCTTTACGCGCGCTGCTTTATTCATCAGGGCAGCCGCCAGGGTCACCACCTTCATCTGGGCCGAGCAGAACCCTCTCAAGAGGTCGGCCTCTGTTAACCGAGCCATCGACTGCATGGCCGCATCATCCACCACTCAAACGAGACGGTCGGCTGCGACTCTAGCTTCCCCCCATTCTTTTGCCGATCGACCAGCCACCGCGCGCACGTGGTGCATGGCGGTCTTCAGTGTCGCACCCATATCTGGCTTGTCCACCCCAACCTTCCCTTCTACAAGACTTGGCGCCACTTCTAACACAGGCCCTTTCTTTAGTGTTTGTGCCCTTTGTTCTGGCTCCACCACTCTCATCTCCACTTGGACACTTAGGCCCATCACTTCTTCCCCTACCACCCTTATCTCCCTCACCTCTACTTCTAGGGTTTCCTCCCCCCTCACATCCTTCATTTTCTTCATAAGCGAACCCCTCTCATCCCCCTCCGCTGCTCTCTTTTTCTTCTTTTTCTTCAACACCGCCTCCACCTCCTGTTTGCTCCGCTCCTTAAAAGGATCCACTGGGGGCGATAGTGGTGCAAAGTTAGTTAGATATTTGTCTCCCAACAGTTTGGGCCGTGGTCGGACCCGCTCCCTCATCACTAGTTTGGGCGCAAGCCCCAACTGCGTTTCTTTATACCTATCCGCCTTGGTGAACGCTCTCCGCTCCTCCGCCTCCTCTGCCTTCCTTCTTGCCTCAAACTCCTCCCGAACAGGATCCTCCTCAATCGGCAACGGTCCCAAGCTCAAGGCAAACAGGGTTGAAGGTTGGATCAGGTCATCCCACTTCGTACCCTCCTTCTCCCTCCACTCCTTCACCCGTTTCACCCTGTCCTTAGCCTCTACGTCTAGCCTTGGCTCCACTGACTTCGTGGGGACTTTCCACGTTGTGTGAACCCCCCTCCCACTGTTCGCCGACACATAGAACCATCTCGGCCTCTACTCCTTCACCGAGGATGGTAAGCCCGCTACTAGACCTCGGCCCGCCACTAACTGTAAGGTCACTCACGTTTCTTGTTAGCTGGAGGCCTTGTAGAAAGAGAAGAATTCCTCTACTGTCAGAGTCGCTCCCCCGGTCACCTGTGGCTATGCAATCACGCAGGCCATTAGTATTTTCTATGAGTTGGGCATCAACTGCCCTGGCGCCACCTCCAGTCGATTCAGTACGTCCACCACTATTTGGGAGAACGACAGCCTTAGTCCCCCTAGGCAATGCCTCCTCATACAACGTGAATTCTGTCGATCGTGCATCCGATGCCCTCTCATTAGACGTGGGCAACTTCAACTCTATGCCCGCCGGAATTTGGTACTTCCTTCGCACCTCCTCCAACTCCTCCGCTGTGAACGTAGACTTGTCGGCCTTGGTGTGCCAGTGGTCCGGTTTTACTTGGCTAATTGGCCTAGTGGCTACGATCATTGTCGTTGGGCAAGCCCGCGCTGCTTGCCCCACCCCCCTTTCCTCCCCCCTCTCTGTTCTGTATTGTTCGGCCAACTCCACTGCGTCGTCCTCTTCCAATGCCTCTAGCCTCATGGTTGGCATTTCATCTCGAGCCATCCCTTCTACGTGTCTGCATATCGCTTCAGACGCTGGCACAAGGAAATTCGCAAAGTGTTGCAAAGGCGTGTCACACGAAACAAATGAGTTCAACTATAGGATGTGTTGGTTTTTCGTGAAAAGGTAAGTAAAACGAATAACTCCAAATGCCCACGGTTTACCTATATTCCAAGGATCGAGATTAAATTTCGCTAGTTTGAAAATTTTCGAAAGTTTCTGCCCTCGCCTTTTCTATGTCCTATATTAGTCCTACCCCTTCGTTTCCTGCTAATGCACCACCTCCCTTATTACGGGATCACGCCACGTGTACAACCACGATTCACTACCATTTTCCCCTTCCCTGTCTATTCCACTTCACATCACCACGTGCCCCGCCTCTCCTCGAGCCCCGAGCGCCGCCACTTTCTCGCTCGGTCCCCCTTTGTGGTCGACCCTCCTCTCGGTCGGTCTTCTCGCTCGGTCCCCCTTGCAGTCTGCCCTCCTCTCGGTCAGTCTTCTTTCCCGATCGCCCTTCGCGGTCGGTCCTTCTCTTACTCGGCCACCCACAATCCCCGCCTTCCTTCTTATTCCCTTCGTTGGACTGAAGCTGCACTTGGGAATAGGGGACTACTGACATCGGTGGGCCCATAGAGATTTTTGGCCGACCACTTACAGCCCAATACACGGTTGAAACACTAAAGCGCAACACTACTGGAACTCAACGTTACACCAAGAACCAATGGCATCTAAACACTTGTTAAGAGGAGAACCAGCCACGTAAGCAGACAAAGATCCTGCAGAGTTATTGCACCACACATCAACTATTAATGAAGTCCCTACAGCATTAAATGCAATAATCCCTTTATGCCGGAGCAAACAGCCTCACCATGAACAAGGCAAGTTAGAGCGTAGACTTTCGGCCAACATGACAGGTCGAAATGGACAAGAAAATGATGAATAAAGGATATAAGGAGGCTTCCAAAACACCAAAAGGTTAAGTATCCTATCGTTATTCTCCTATCATTCGCCATTAACCCCTCTCTCTTCTAACTTGACCGTTGGAGAGTCCGCTAGGGGACTTCCGTTCCCCATTGGGTTTTTGTGCAGGTACTTCGGTGGGCTCAATGATTAGGGAACGACATTGGAAGCGTGGGCCTACAATTAGCAGTATTATCAGAATTAATTAAAAAAATAAAATTTCTAACTGCTCTTCTATACCATAATAAAATAACTTAATTAAAATAAATTTATGATATTATTGCCTCCGTTTGGGAAGTGGGTTGGCTTTTTGGCTTTTTGGCTTTTTTGGCTATTTTAGCCTGGGCTAAAAAGCTTGGTTTGGGAAGGGCTTTTTGGCTTTTTGACTTTTTTGACTTTTTTTGTGAGAGAAGAATGTAATGATTATAGGTTGGATGTGATGTTTTGTTTGTTATGGCTAAAATAGCCTATTTTGTTTTTTATGGCTAAAATAGCCAAAAAAACTTGAAAAAGCCCTTGCCAAACACAGGCTAAAAAATGTTAATTAACTTGATAATCTATTAATAAAATAAATTATATGTTATGAAATTAAAAATTTCAAGAAATGAAATTTAATTTTTAAAATTATAAAAAAAAATCATATTTTAAATCTCGTCAATTGGTGAGCCATACCTTTTTCTTTCTTTTTTTAATATAAGTTTACAATTAAAAGCTCAACCTAGCCTAAAACTCATGTCCATCCAAAATAAATAAATAAATAAAATAAAAGTAAAGATCACTGCCCCAAGTCCACAAGTTGTTGCCATTAAAAAAAGAAAAGAAAAAGTCATTCAATTCCTTGCTGTGGTTCTGTAATCATTTGTTAGTAATATTATTATTTTAATTGTTGCGTTCTTGTGTTAAATTGCGATTATTAGATTATTTTTATTTTGTAGTTATAACTATGCTTATATTAATGAGAAAAATTAGTGAAATATATTTTTTTTAAACTTTGTATAGTTAGAGAGGTCAAAGATATTTTTTTTATTAACTAAGATTCCTCAACATTTTTACAGAGAAAATTTGACTTAAAGAAATTTTGCCTCATTCAAAGAAATTTCACCTAATTGAGAGAAATTTTGACCCCAATGCAAAGAAATTTCTTTGCAAAAATTGAAATTTCTCTGTCAATTTTTCTTTATAAAAATATTGAGAGACCTTAACTACTATGAAAATATTGTATGTCATTTATCTTATAAAATCTTAATATCAGATATCTCAAAAAAAAATTCCCATATATTTTGTACTTTTTTTTTACATACTATTTGAATATTTAATTTAATATAATATTTATTTCTTACAAATTTAAAAAAATGAAAGATTGGTTAAAAAGTCCAATTTAAAGAGAGCATAAGGCATTAGATTCAAGATAAAATATTATTTGGTAATAAGGACAATTCGAAAAAGTTGTTGGCGTTGAAAAAGTCACTGTCGTTGGGCGGCGGGCAATGATCGGCGGCTGGCGGTAGCAAATGGTAGTGATGAGATATAGAAATGTGTAATATTCAACAAATAGAGTGTTGAATGAGTGACATGTATCACATTTGAATAAATAGATAGATAGAAAAATAGGCTTAGTGAATTTTAAATGACATACAAATTAAGTGATTTTCAGAGATAGACATATAAGTTGATTTCAACAGATAATTATTCTTTTCGACAAATTATATCCTTTTAGCTCAAAGATATTAGGTTAGACCTAATGACGGAAAATATTAAGAAATGAATTTATGATCTGAATGCCCTTAAAAATAAATATATAAAAAAAAATCATCACACAATGAGCATTAGATTAAAATTCAAATAATATTATAAAAATTAATATTTTAATGCACATTGTATATATTTTTATATATTTCAATATAATTTTTTTTTTATATATAACGTAATATTAATCAACCTCCATGATAATGACATTTCTCTTAGAAAATATCATATATATGTCCAACTATTTTAGGAATGGCATAGACTTATACTGAAACACCACATTTCATTTCAATTCATACAATTTTTATTGTTTATATATCATTTTTAAAAAAAAAAAAAAAATCAATTGCTATAATATCAATTTGTGAACAAAAATAATAATTCAAATATCAGCTATTCAAAATTCAATATTTAAATAATTATTTTTTATTTAAAGTTAATATTCAAATGAAAAAATAAATATAAATTATTTTTATTTTATTTTATTTTTTGTGGTTAGCATAAAAACTCCAACGTGAGCCTCGTCAAAGTAATCAGAATCACGAGGGATCACACACAGGTTGTTGGAGTGTGAGTGTGACACACACCAACAATCTACAGTCAAGAAGGCTCGCACGTTTTAACGTTTCTATCTCAGTGATGCTGCATTAAATGCGTTCCAACGTAATCCACATCCCACACCCATTAACGTGTCATTTGGGAAGAAAAATCGAAGTTACGTTTTGTAACTTGTTAAAAAAGAAGAAGAAAATTAAAAAAATAAAACTTAAAAGTTAGCCCTTTTTTTTTTCTTTTTTTTTTTTTTTTTTTGACATTAAGGTCTCATTTAGGAATAGATTATTTTAATAATTTTTTAATTTTAAGACTAAAATATGAGGAAAAAAATTAGTATGTTTGGAATGATTTTTTAGTTTTTTATGAAAAGATATGCAAAAAGTAAAGGAAAAAAAGAATTTTTAATTTTTTTATATAGGTTATAGACTTTTTAATTTTTTAGTAATTTTTGACTTTTAAGCTAAAACAGAGGCCTCGTTTGACAACATCATTTTTTAGCCTAAAAGTCAAAAAGTTATTAAAAAAATTAAAATGCCAACAACTTATACTAAAAAGTCAAAGATTCTTTTTTCTCTCTACTTTTTGCACATCTTTTCGTAAAAAAATTAAAAAAATTTCTAAACATACAAGTTTTTTTTACATCATATTTTAGTCAAAAAACTAAAAAGTTACTAATCGTTTGGCAGCATCACTTTTACTTTAAAATTAAAAAAATTAAAAAACCAACAACCTATACAAAAAAGTTAAATATTTATTTTTTCCTCTACTTTTTACACATTTTTTCATAAAAAATTAAAAAGCCATCCTAAACATATTAATTTTTTTTACATCATATTTTAGCAAAAAAATCAAAAAGTTACTAAAAAAAACTTGTTCCCAAACGAGACCTTTATTTAAGAAGGTAGCTAAAAGCTATCTATGAAATTACAATTATACGCTCAATGTTTAAATTTATGGGTTACAGCAAAATCCTTTGGTGGGGGTATTTTGTTCATTTGAATGTGATATGCTAGCATAAATAAATATTAATAAAAAAAAGTCAAAAAATAATTTTTTATCAACTTCCTAAATGACTTTCTAAAAAAATCAAAAATAAAAAAAAGTCAAAAAATAACTTTTTATCAACTTCCTAAATGACTTTCTAAAAAAATCAAAAAGCTTGGTTAAAAATCATAAGCCATCTTTTAACCTTCTTCGTAAAATATCCCTAAAGCCGTGGTAATTTTAGATTTGTGAAAAAAAAAATAAAAAAAAAAAGTTTATTTACATTTTTAATCTTTACAAAAATCAATCATCTCTTAATCCATGCCGCCCCACCAGTCCTAATCTTAACCACCACCACCTGCTGTTCATTGTCGCCACCGGTGTTGCAATTCGTCAAAGATCCAAAAGCCTTAGAATTTTTTTTTATTTTTTCTCTCAATCTCTCTTTCCCTGCAGTAGAGAAGAGTTAGGTTGCAATGGAGGGGGTGGGGACATGGATCACAATGACGAGGTTGATCGCAATGACAGGGTTTGGCGCCGAGATTGGTCACAATGGCGAGAGGAGATGAAATTGAGGGTAATTTGGTATTATTGAAAAATAGTGGTATATTAATACAAAATTAAACTTTTCAATTTAGGTGGGGTATGGATTGAGCAAATAAGGAGGAGATGGTGTGAACTTAGGCCATGTTTGTTTGGGCAGACTGGATTAGCATTGCCATGACTAATAGTCTTAGGACTACGAATCCGTTGGATTATGTATCTTATCTTAACTAATAGTCAAGTTTAAAATAATTAGTCCGTACTTTAATTGTTTAACCAAATATCGGATTAATAATTTTATTGGACTATTAGTCCAATCCCAAGCTCATGTCTACCCAAACAAACATAGCCGGATTTAGTAGTGTGTAAATAGGATCATTCTTAAAAAAATTAATAATAATTTACCAGTCAATTCTATTGAGTCAGCTTAGATATTTATAAGTTCTTGCTCTTTATATTTTTTTAATAGCCTCATAAGTTTTAAAATACATACTATATAAGCTATCAAATTGTCTTCTTTATTTTTACCTTATCATTTCTTCAAGAGTCTCATATCACTGCCAACCATTGGTACTGTTGCAATTCACCAACCATTGGCAACCTCACCAATCTATACTCCATCGTCGTTAATCTCCACTGGCCTACACTTCACCATCATAAATGAAGTAATATTAGATGTGTCAAAATGAAAATTTTGGCAATAATAGAGATGGATATGATCAAAAGATAATGAGAAGGCAAGACATAAGTCACAATGATGTCAATTTGAGAAATAATAGAGGGTGGAAATAGTGGCAACTGGTGAAAGAGATGAAAATAAAAACAAAAGACATTCTAAGATAAATGTTTATTTCTATGATAAATTCTAAATATACCAACTTCAAGATTGTTTTATTTTATTTTAAATTTATCGAAGTACACTCATTATGATACTAAAATTATCTTCATGCCTAACTTTTTAAATTTTAACCCACGTCGTCTATTCTAGTCATCATATTTTTGACCATCGACCACTTCTCTATTCACTACCTTCTCCGATGCTATTGCAGTAGCCGTCCACTTTTCCACCTTTGATCACCACCTAGCTACTTTCATCCTTACAACTCCTGACGCCTCATTTCCTCTTCTTCTTCTTCTCGTCATTCGGGGGGCTAAGATGATAGAGAATGGATGAAAAGAGGAAACAGTGTTGTTCCGAAAGAAAAAATATGGGATAGGTTGATTCAAAAAAATGAGAGGACTAGGCTTGGTGGGATGTTGTGGATTGATAAGAATGGTGAGGTGGAAACAGAGTGGCAAATGAGAAATGCAAGATGTATAAAAATTTGGGGTAATTATATAAAAAAGAAAAATTAAGTTTAACTTTTGTAGGACTTGTTCGGTAACCATTTCGTTTTTAATTTTCAGTTTATATTTACAAAAATTAAAAAAACTATCATAAGAACTTATTTGATAATTTTTTTATTTATAAATGGTTATCTCAGTCTATAAATTTGAGGAAAAAATATAAACTCAAAAAATGAGTTTACTTTGGTTTTTAAACAGAAATTTAAAAATTTGACTAATAAATTTTTTTTTTCAAATAAATTTTTTTTTCATAATTTTTTTTCAAATATTTTTTTTGCAATTATTTTTTTTCACGTATTTTTTTCAATTAATTTTTTTCCCAATTAAATTTTTTAATTAATTTTTTTTCAATTATAATGTGTATGATCCCATTGTCATAAATAATAAAAAAAAAATAAAAATATTTTAGGTATAAACAAACATATTTTTTAATTTATATTTTTAAAATTTTTCAAACATTTTGTTCAAACCAAACATATTTGTAATTTATGTTTTTCTAAAAATAACAAAAGCCAGTTTATAAAATTTTTGTAAACCTAAACCAAAAACGTAAATATTACCAAACGCTACCGTAATAAAATAAATTACGTATTTTTAATTTTGTCAATTTAAATCTTAATTTTTTTAATTTGTGTTCAATTGAAATAAGTTGTCTATTTTGCCTTAAGTAAAATATACTAAAAAATGGTATTTTTTGCCTTTAAACTCAATATAGGTGTATATATATTTCATTGAGTTTAATAGTTAAAACACTCTTTTTCTAATTAATTTTACTTAACAAAAATAAATAAATAATTTATATTAAAATAAAACAAAAAATGAAATTTAAATTGATAAAATTAAAATTTTAGAATTTATTGAGTTACAAGGTCAAACACTGAATTTTATAATTTTGTTATTAAAATTATTAATTTTTGGTAAATGTACTTGGAAAATTATGTGTGAAAGTGGCAATTCTTATGCACTTATCCATTTGTTGAATGGAAGATAAGTTTATTTCTTTTTTCCTTTTTTTTAATAACATAGCGATTAGGTATAATTTAGCCATTTGTTAAGAGAATTTATTATAATTTACTTATTTTATAAGGTAAATTATAAATATATTTCATGAAATTTGTTTAAAATACAGATTATCTTTTTTAATTTTAAAAATAACAAATATCCTATGTTAGAATTTTATTTAACATAATTAATGTAAAAAAATTTCTAACTATTTTCATGTACAACAATAGAATTATTTGAATTATTAATTAAAATATATTTATAAAATTATTAAAAATTATTAATTAACTTAATAATTTATTAAGAAATTAAATTATTTGTTATCTTACTAAAAATATAAAAGAACACAATATAATTTTTAAAATTATAAAAAAATAATTTATATTTTAAACTCAAACAAATATATTTATAATTATCTTTTTGTAAATATTTGGTATGGACAAAGTATCTTTCAGCCATAGACAGGAGAGATTTGTGTGTTGTGGTTGACACGTTTGCCCACCCACTTACCGCGCTCCTTTTTCTTCAACTATACAATCACCGTATATCAAATCAAATTAATAACAACAAAAGGTGATGATGAGTTACCCGGAGTTTACAACAATGATTTAGAGCACTAAAAAATGCACCACTAATAGCACTAATACATTGGGAATGACAAAAAAAATAATAAAAAAATAAAAACAAGGCATAGAAAGTGGACGGGACCCACTGCCACATCATTAGTGCTCCCTTTAGTGATCTCCTTTTAGTGCTCTCAAGCATTTTTCCGGAGTTTATATCTATGGGAAGTGATTGAATGAGAAGGAAAAAAAGAAAATAAAAAAATAAAAAAATTAGTCAATCAGAAAGAGTGAGAGGGTTAAAGGGGTGCCTTCTTGAGGGGTCCAACTCATTTTCTTATATTTAAATATCTATTTTTCAATTATATTAATTTTTAGTTTTATCATCAAATAAAAATTAAATTAAGTTATATTATAATTTTTATGATAAATTATAAATACACTCTCTAAGATTTACTTAAAATATAAATTATCCCTTACAATTTGAAAAATTACAAATACCTGTCTGTCAGAATTTTTTATTTAATAGAATTAATTTAAAAAGTAAAATTTGTAACTGTTCACCTATACAATAATAAAATTACTTAAATTATTAATTGATATAAAATTTTAACATTATTAAAAACTATTAATTAACTTGATGATTTATTAACAAAATGAACAATTTGTTATGAAATTAGAAACTTTAAGGGGCATGATATAATTTCTAGAACCACTAAATAATTTGTAATTTAAATAAATCTCAAGGGATGTGTTTGTAATTTAATTTAATTTTTATTAAGATTTCAATCCAACAATATATCCCTTATGAGTCAAAATCTTGGCTCCACCATTGTGTACCATACGTAAGTTATGACGTTATTATAAATGTTGTAACTCAATACTATGTGAGTCATAACTAAGAAAAGAAGAAGTTATAATCAAACATCATATAAATTATAATAAAAAAATTCTTAAATTATAACTAAAACAATATCATAACTAACATCACAATTAATCATAATAGGCACCACAAGGACTCATAACGAACGTAACAAAAGTGCATAAATTTTATGATACACTCTCTCATAGAGAATGTATCATATTCCTAATTACAATATGTGATATATTAGAATATTAGTTATGATTCAATTATACACATTATAATATTAATTATGATTTATTATAATATTAATTATAACATTATTTTTAATTATAATAATATAGAAAATTAATTACAATATTTAGAAACATAACCCAATAAATAATATTAAGGATATAAAATATTCTTAAATTTTTTTTACTTAACACTACACACATGGCTGTATAACTCACACTCTCATGTTAGTGTTTAGAATTTTTGTAATGTTTTGCCCAAAACAAAAAAACAAAAAGAAGATTTTTTGTAATGCATATATGGTCGACAATCCTTCTCATTTCATATTCAGACAGATGA
This sequence comes from Camellia sinensis, assembly GCF_055761805.1. NCBI lineage: Eukaryota > Viridiplantae > Streptophyta > Magnoliopsida > Ericales > Theaceae > Camellia > Camellia sinensis. The sequence continues at coordinate 15,643,725 of NW_028128987.1, read as the reverse complement.
GTACAGTACAAAAGCACATATGTAGATATTATTATTATAAATAATGCTATATATATTAATTAGTGTATATATTAATGTACCAACTAGTGATATGACACAATTTTAGAAATTTTATTCGTTTATAATTTGTATAATAAATAGGGTCATTAATGATAGGGTAATGTTAGGGACACCAAATTTTCTACCAAACAAATAACCAAATGTTGTGGGGTCCGCAATTTTGTAGGCCCCACACCCATGTGAGACATTTGATTATTTATTTGATAAAAAATTTGAGACCTCTAACATTTTTCTTAATGATATTATAATACTAATTGATAAATTAATATACACGTTAATTAATACATATAGTACCATCGTATTATTATAAAAAATATTTGATGACTGAATTTTTATGACTTAAATATGTCAAAATAATATAATTTTACATCTAAGACATCCTTTTATTATTGCATTATTATATAGTTGTATTTATAGACTTCGTTTTGACCGGCAGGAAACCTACTCTTCCAAAACTCCGCCATTTTATGCGGAGTCCAACCATCCCCTCTCTCTATATCTCTGTATCTCTCTCCTCCCCTCTCTCTCAAAATCATAATGACCGCTCAGCTGCTGCGGTCGCCGCCGGTGAACCGGAGACTGTCGTTTTTGGGGAAGAAGAAGGACCACCGAGTAGGGGAGGTGGCGGGGCGGACCACGGCGGACTTGGCGGCGGTGTGCTGCTGCTGCCCTTGCACGGTCATGAATCTGGTGGTTTTGGCTGTGTATAAGGTTCCCATTGGTTTGTGTCGAAAAGCTTTGAAGAAGAAGAAGAAGAAGGAGAGAGAGAGGCTGATCAAGCAAAAGAATGCTATGTTTACACAGCCCAATAAGATTGTGCACACTCCTGGATTCGATGATGATGATTGGGACCGCCATCGATTTCAATCGGACGCTCAGGAGGTTTCCTGCAAGGATCCCACCGTCGCCGTCGATTTCGACATGGAGATGAGTAACCGGTTTTATGGTGCCGGGTTTTGGAGGAGTCCGTCTCAGAGGGAAGTGTAACTGTACCAACCGTAAAATTGTCACAACCGGACGATATATATGGAGAGAGTCAGATTGCCTCGTCTGCAAGGAATTTCCAAAGGTGAAGAAAATTGTGGCCTTAACTTTTTTTTCCTTCATTTTTTTTTCTCTATTTTTGGAGTTTATTTTGGAATGAAACTAAATCACTTGTTGGTTGGTTTGATTGGTGGGTTGTTGTTTTTTTCCCTTGCATAGAGAGAAATGGAAAGGATTTTTATTTTGTTTTTTTCTCCAGGAAATCATGGTCTGGGACATATCTTCTATATAACCAATTGTATCTGTGCGTGACTTTCTTAGATATTTGGATCAACATATGCACAAATGTCAAATGATGAGTTCAGCTTTTTTTTTTTACTTCTTTTTTTTTTTATCTTTCTTTGGTTTTCTTTTTATTAAGTTGTATTTAAATTATGAATTTAGATAGAGATTTGTTGAGAGAGGGGAAAAAATTTATATATTGAGATGTAAATAAAATATATGTTAAAAAAAATTCTTATCTTTTCTGTTTTTTTGTGTTTTTAAATTATTATTCAAATTTATGAATAAAGACAATCTTAATATTCATTATTGGTTCTAGCTTTGGATATATATTGTGAAATTTGTTGGATGTTTTATGTATTTTTTTTTTTACTCTTTTTATGTGTATAAATAATGGAGGAAAATCGCAAGATATGACAAAATAATAAAAATAATAATAAAATAATATGGATTTTGGCCAAACCAGATGACATTCTTGGATTGAAATCTGGGGGAACTTGGCATGGATCTGTCTACAGCTCGGTTAGTGATTATGGAATGTTTTGGGAAGTTAGTAAAAAATTAGTTTTTTAATTTTTTGACTTTTTTAAATTTTTTCGGCAAAAAATTGGATTCTTTTGAATAAAAAAGTTGATTTTTTTAACTAAAAAACTAAAAAAATAACTTTTTTAATTTGTCGCCAAAATCATCTTATATGACACAATTAAAAGAGTCCATGTTTCTCTTAAAAAAAAAAAAAAAAAAAAAAAAGGTCCACATTTTAAGATTATGGACAAAATGTGGAACATTTCTATCGCTTATTTTGATAAACCCACCTATGCATTATGAGAATTTTATTTATTTAATTTTATTTTTTATAATTGAGAAGGCTAATAGGTTCCGACTAATCCTGAAATTTAGCAAAGCACCTGTTTTTTTACGTGAGTGGGGTAAATCTCAAGTAATGTTTGAAAGCGTGGTTCCAAAAGAATTTATAACATTTTATGAGGATTGAACATTAATTTCCTTGAACCTGATACTTCACGAGGCACTAAGGTCTAAGTAATTGACCATTAAACTAATCCTTTTGAGGTGATTAATGATATGTTTAGATTATAAATTTAGGTAGAGATTTAGAATGAGAAAAAAATAACTTATATTTCACATTTTCATATTTCTTTTTAAATTTCTATTCGTGTCTATCTATGATCCAATTAGTTTTTTTTTTATTTATTATCCAATAATGAAATTTTGCTTGACGTAATAATGGAACTAAACATAGACCAACTCCTGCCTCCATTGTCGAGAATTTAAAAGGTCTTAAAAAGTAAAAGAATAGGTTCATGAAAGTACAAGAATTTTAAGTTTTTTCTTAAGAAAAATACTGGGTCTTTTGAGATGTGGTTTATAATTCACTTTTCAGATTATAATCTACGTTCTTCTTTCACAAAAAGCTGGTTTTAACCAACTTAAAAACTAATTATAACCATCTTTCTAAAATAATCCACTATCTAATAATGAAACTTTGCTTGACCTAATAATGAAATTTAGACCAACTAGGAAATAGTGCTCTCCTACATGTGTTTGCCAATAATTCAGATACATATTTTCAACCTTGATGATGCTTTCCAGGAACATAAGCCAAGTTCCGAAAATTGTTGCATCATGGTTAACTCACTTGCTGTTGGTTCAGATTTTAAGATTTGGAATTTGGTGGTTGATGGGTCGTGGAGGCGAGGTACCAAGCAAGCTGGATGTGTATGGGTATGCTTTGATGAAAACCAAAATCAAATCCACCAACAAGCCATTCAAGTATATACTTGGACACTCCTATTATAGATAAAGCACGAACATGCTATGAAGTAATTCAGTGGGCCACGAAAGAAGAACTGACTCCCATTTCTATATTCACTGATAGTCAGGTCTTGGTGGACATGCTGCGAGGGGTTATGTTGACAGATTGGGCTTTGCTCACTATTTTTGAAGTGTATGTGCTGTTTTCTGACCACACCGTCAAATAGGTACTCAGTTGGAGAACACCGATAAAATAGATTGCGCCCGAATGACCTGTCACAGAAGATGAGACTCAGGCGGTGGTTCTTCAACCCAAGGGCACTTCGATGATTAAGTCAATACTCAATTATCTCTCAAAGATAGCAAATAGTAATTAACTCTCTTGGTCAGAATACAAAAAAACGTACCACCCACGAGGGTGTCTTACTTTTATAGCCAGCACTGACCTAATCCTCGTAGAAGCCAAGCTTCAATAGATTCTAACTCAATGCTCATCATGGACTCTCCAATAGATAAAGATAACCTCCTAAGAGCTTTTATCATTATCCAAACTGAGATTCTCCCTTATCTGTTCATCTCGGATTTCGGTATCTTCGCAGATAATTTCAGCCTAACCGAGATCATCTCAGCGTCATGACCAGGACACGTGACACCTCAGCTGGCACTTCAGTGCCACCTTGGCCACGTGTTGTTATTCCCAAAAATAATATTATGACTGTTTAGAGGTGTAAACAATTTCCATGTATAATATATATGGCTGTTTTGTGGTTCTCAAAAAAGAAAAAGAAAAAAGAAGTAGAGGAATTATAAGATTTGGTTTGGAGTAAACTAAAAAAACTTATTAACTTAATTGGATCAAATCATATTTTTACTTTTTTCTATACGTCTTTTCATAATTAATAAAAAAGTTAAAAAATAAATTATATCCAAAACAAGCAGTCCTATGCCTATTGGAAAAGGATACTCATCACCATATCAAGTCTTAACACCTAAATGTCAAGTACATAATTACTCGTATTGAAGCCATTACTCTACTTCATTTTCTTCTGACTTGTATCAGATTGTTCTGTGGCCGAGCACTTCAATTGAACAATGCTAGTAGTGCTCGAGTTTGCATTAGAGTATCCTTTGATTTTTTCTTAAGATAAAAACTTGCGTGGAGAAAAACTTACCACACTTGATTTATTGTTACCGAAAAATATAAACGCACTACTTCAATCACGTGAAAATAACAAGAGGGAAGAACCCTGACTAGAATGGTCAATTGGGGGACTTTTCTATGTTTAAGTCAGAAAATGCTTTAAGAATCCCCAATAAAACAGTGTATGAGTATGTGGTCGATTGTGGGGCACTTTAGAAAGATGGAAACGGATCGTCGGTAGCACTACCCTGTCGCCCTTTCCTGTCGCCCCCAAAACGACGTCGTTTTGGGGGCGAATTTTCAGAAGAAAAAAAAAACGCAGAAGAGGGAGGAAGGAGAGGAAGAGGGAGGGAGGAGGAGGAGGAGGAGGAGGAGGAGGGGAAGGGCCGGACTGGAGGGGGCCATAAATACAGAGGAGGAGGAGGAGGTGGAGACGGGTCGGAGGCGGAGGCAGCGACGGCGGCTGCGACGAGGTGGAGCTACTGCGACGGCAGCGACGGCGGCTGCGACGGCGGCGAGGGACGACTCGCAGCCTCCTCCTCCTCCCTACCCTCCCTCTCCCTCTCCCTCTCCCTCTCCCTCTTCCTCTCCTTCCTCCCTCTTCTCTGCGTTTTTTTTTTTTTCTGAAAATTGCCCCCAAAACGACGTCGTTTTGGGGGCGACAGGAAAGGGCGACAGAGGAAGGCGACAGGTGATCCGGATTCTTAGAAAGATCGGTAAAAAGCTAACTTTTTGGTTTTTTTAGTCAAAAAAGTTAGTTTTTTTATCTAAAACAATCTAGCTTTTTGTCAAAAAAGTCAAAAAATCAAAAAGTCAAAAAATTAACTTTTTATCAACTTCTCAAAACACCACTGTGTACCTAGATTACTACGCTTGAGTGTATGCAAGTTTGCCCTATTGACCATTACTGTTGGTTGACAAATCTTTAGCACTCTCCCTACTGTTCCGCTATATATGGGATTGTGTCCCATATTTGCAATGCCCAAAGAATAAATATGCATGTTCATATGTGAAGTGGACTTTCCTTGACCTGGTTCACCTTGTGCTTGGCCCCTTAACCTACAGTAGCGTTTAACTGTCGGATCAATAGTAGAGTTCGACCGTTATATGGTGTTGTAACTCGAAATTTACCTCCCACAAGTTATATTCTTATTGGAAGAAGATACCCATAACTATATAAAGTCCAACACTAAAGGGTCAAGTACACAATCACTCGTTTCAAGCCATTTCTCTACTCCCATTCTCTTTCAACTTGTATCAGATTGTCCTTTGGTTAAATGCTCTAATTGGACAGTGTTAATAGTGCTCGGGATTGTATCAAAGTATCATCCAATCAAACACCCTATGTAAGCAATGTTAACGGTGCTCAATTTTGCAGAAAACAAATCACAATTATTGAATTCAACAATGATTCATCCCCCTTTTTCCCCCACCCCCTTTGACCCCCTCTCTCTCTCATTGGTTACATTTTCTTTTTCTTTTTCTTTTTTTTCTTGCTCCTCCAATCACCACTCGCCACATGACAAAGGGGGTGAGGGGTGACCTCTAAAAGAGGGTCCTAAACATTATTCTATTAAATTCAACAATGATTCATCTCCCTTTTCCCCCCACCCCCTTTGACCCCCTCTCTCTCTCATTGGTTACATTTTCTTTTTCTTTTTCTTTTTTTTCCTGCTCCTCCAATCACCACCCGCCACATGACAAAGGGGGTGAGGGGGTGACCTCTAAAAGGGGGTCCCAAGCATTATTCTATTGAATTCAACAATGATTCATCCCCCTTTTCCCCCCACCCCTTTGACCCCCTCTCTCTCTCATTGGTTACATTTTCTTTTTCTTTTTCTTTTTTTTCCTCCTCCTCCTCCAATCACCACCCGCCACATGACAAAGGGGGTGAGGGGGTGACCTCTAAAAGGGGGTCCCAAGCATTATTCTATTGAATTCAACAATGATTCATCCCCCTTTTCCTCCCACCCCCTTTGACCCCCTCTCTCTCTCATTGGTTACATTTTCTTTTTCTTTTTCTTTTTTTTCCTCCTCCTCCAATCACCACCCGCCACATGACAAAGGGGGTGAGGGGGTGACCTCTAAAAGGGGGTCCCAAGCATTATTCTATTGAATTCAACAATGATTCATCCCCCTTTTCCCCCCACCCCCTTTGACCCCCTCTCTCTCTCATTGGTTATATTTTCTTTTTCTTTTTCTTTTTTTTCCTCCTCCTCCAATCACCACCCGCCACATGACAAAGGGGGTGAGGGGGTGACCTCTAAAAGGACACCCCACACAAATTGAATTACTCCCCACACAAAATCTAATACAAAATTTCACGCACTGAATTATTTCTTATAAGAGGTTTGAGAGTTTTATCGTATTAGTTTTAATTATATATACATATATATGTAAAATAATTAGTAAGTTTAAGCTTTAAAGAGATCTCAAGGGCAATACATTAATCTAATGTTGTATTTGGTTGAGTGAAATGGAATTGAATGATTATCTTTTAAGTTCCTTAAGCCTCTTTTGGGGATTGTCAAAAAAAGTTAGCTTATTGACTTATTTTGGTCACATTATTTCTCTACTTTTTATACGTTTTTTTGTAATAAGTAAAAAAGTCAAATTTTTTAACACTTCTCAAAATAACTCTTAAGTTCCGTTTGTTTTGGGTTATACGGAGTAGATTGAGATTTCTAGTAAGGTGAGATCCACTAATATCATATTTGTTTTGAGAGATGGAGAGGGAATTCGTAATCTCCTCCGGACTACGAATAAAGGGGATTAAGATAGGCCTGTGGGACTTAGTATTAGAAATTAGTCCGTTGGACTATTTTTTTTATTTTTTACACGTTAGGATTTTTTTTTTTTTGAAAATTAATGTTTAATTTTTTGTATTTTTTGTTAAGTAAAAATCATTATTTTATTTTTTCTATAAATTTTTTATTTTTTATTTTTTACATGTTGGGCTTTTTTTTAACATTAATGTTTAATGTTTAATGTTTAATAATGTTTAATGTTTTTGTATTTTTTTTATTTGTTTTATTATTTTATATTTATTTCATATAAAAATAATTTAACAATCCCCACACTAACAACTATCATCAAAATAAACACAATTTTACTTAATCCCCTCACTATCATTTCCCTCGCTATTAATCCCTTCCATTCTATATTTGAAAACAAACGGGGCCTTATTTTGTGTTTGGATCAATGATTTGGGTAGAGATTTAGAATGAAAAATCCTTGCTCAAAATCTATTATTCAAACACAATTTTATAGAATCGTCATTGTCTTACAATGATAAATGACGATTCAGAAGAGACCCCCATTTTTCTTAACCCCTACAATCCCCACAGACACATATCAGTGAGTGATAGGAGGAAGAAAAAAAAAACAAAAAATAAAAAGTTAACCAATCCCAATATATTGGGAGTGGCGTAAGTAAAGAAAAAATGGAGTCTCAACCTTTTTTCATGACGATTTCATTTATGATATATTTATTATTATTTTTTTTAATCAATTAAACATGGGCAATGTAATGAAATAATTGTTTTATTTTACTTTTTTCTCTATTGAACTAAACATTACCTAAAAGAGTTGTTAAGCTCGTGATTTTGGCACTTTCTTGTTCTCTAATATTTTGTTTGTTTCACTAGAATAAATTAGAAGGGGTACTTCTGTTTACATACCACTTTTTATTTCAAGGTATACTATTAATTAGTTTATTTTTTATTATAATATTAACCTAATGTAAAACGACCACAAAGGATAAAGCGCTATGATATACACCTTATGTAAAATTACCATAAAGGACAATGATAAATAAAATACACACCTCTCTTTTGAAACGTTACTTACATATTTTCTCCCTCAAGAACCCAAAAACAAAAATCAAAAACCCTTAAAGAAACAATAAAAAATATACGTATTATTGAAGATTTTGATTGGACTAATGATGGATGCATCTGACAATATTGGTTTGGAACAATGGAGCAAGGAAAAGATTCAGTGTGTTTGGTTTGAGTTTTCTGGATTAAGTTTTTTGAAAATTGAATTTTTTAGTTTTCTTATTCTTTTATTTTTAGTGAATATTTTTTAAATTTTAAACATTTTTTTTACATTTTTAGATGTACCTTAGCTAGATGTATCTAAAAAGTAAAAAAATTGTGAAAAAATATTTTTAAAAATTAATAAATATATAAAAATACAAAAAATGTACTGAATTGTTGTATTTTTGGTATTTAGTGAATTTTTAAAAGATTTTTTTTACAATTTTTTTTACTTTTTAGGTGTATTTATGTTAGGTGTGTCTAAAAAGTAAAAAAATTGCTTAAAATATTAAAAAAATTCAGTAAAAACAAAAAAATACGAAAAATAAGAAAGTATAATTTTTTGAAAAGTATTTTTTCTGAAAAATGAAAACAAGCAAGCTTAGTTTTTCATTTTTTTTTCGTTTTCATGTACTTGCTGAGTAGTAAACCGTTTATATTCGTTTGGATACCCAAATTTAAACAATGTATTTATGTTCGACTCTCTAAAACCAAACAAGTTCTAATTATTCAATTTTCTAGTGTCAAATATAGTTCACATGTTCAGTTAATAAGTTCTGAACTTATAGCATTTGTTTAGTTTTTAATAGTCGAACTTTTGAACTTAGCTCAACTTTGTATTTCCGAACACTTTTAACAATTTTTTTTTTTTGGTTTTTCCAGAACTGTGCATCCATGGAGGGAGACGTGAACCAGAGGAGAATGGAGTGAAGTCGTCTTCAGCACGAATGGAGATCGGTTTAGACTGGTTCCTAAACCTCTGGGATGACAATGAAACAGAGAATGGAGGAGGACGTTATATGTTTTTTTTAAGTGGAGGTATAGAATATGAAAGATTAAAGATTGTGGATGGGGTGTGTGAGTGAGTAAGGGTAAAGATGAAAGATTGTGGATGGGGTGTGTGAATAATGGTAAAGATGGAAGATTGTGGTATGTATTGAGCAAATTTCTTGTTTATCAAATTACTTGAGGTGTGCATTGAGTAGTGGTGTGTCTTGAGATGAAATGTGGTGTATAAATAGAGGCACCTAATTAGAAGGGAATGGTTATTTCGATATAATGTCTATTTTCATGTTTGGTTCATTAGAAAATTGATAAAAATATATTACAAATGAAATCATTATGGGTGATTCTATTTATACACCATTAATACTTTCGGTACATATTATTAGTAGATTAAAATTCATATTCCAATAATATCCTTTAATGAAATGACCATTAAGGACAACATGGGGTGTATTCTACCCATTCAAAAATTTTGTATTTAAAAACACAAAATGCTTTTCATACGCCATCATCCTTATAGGGTTTAGGGGTTTTTCGCTCGGAACGGCTAACAGGACACCTTGGTGATCTCTGCAATGGCGCTGTCTTGGACCTGCGGGAGGGTAGAAAGGATTTTCCTGAAGAAAAAAAAAAAAACCGTATATTTTTTTTTTCTCCATTATACTTATTTTTCAAACTCAAAACATTATTATCTTTGAAGATTTATGATTTAAGAATATTGAAATCAATTAATTTTGAAGATTTGAACACCATAGATGACACTGAGATCGTTTAAACAAAGAAAACGTTAATTTGAACATTCAAAAAGTTAATTTATGACTTAGCTTTTTAATTTTTTATTTATCTCATTCGTATGCTAGGTACATGAGTTTATTCGTTGTGTTTGGATAATGAGAGTTGAACTTTTACACAATGTTCGATTATTTATATTTGAACAAAACAATTTTCTTCAAATTATCACTACAACAAAATGCATATTCGGCGACCAAAACTGGCGACCAAAAAAATTTAGTCACCAAAACTTGTGCAATTGGCAACAAAAAGATTTTTTAGTTGACAAAAGTAAAATATTTAGCTACTAATTTTTTTGGTCGAGGTATATTGGTTATTGGCAACCAAAAAAAAAATTAGTCACAAAAAATGTCAAAATTGGCCACAAGAAAGAATTTTAGTCGCCATATTTTGAGTTTTGGCTACTAAAACCATTTAGTCGCCGAAATAAAAAATAAAAAATTATTTTTTACTTTTGGCGACCAAAATTTTGGTCTCCAAAAGTTTATTTTTAGTGACAAAAAAGAAATTTAGTCTCCTTATGTTGAGTTTTGACTACTAAAACCATTTAGTCGCCGAATAGAAAATAAAAAATTATTTTTTACTTTGGCAATCAAAATTTTGATTACCAAAAGTTTATTTTCAACGACAAAAAAAAAAATTAGTTGTCAAAGAACTAAAATTTTTGAATGGAGACATTTCAAATATTTTGATGGTATTTATAAAATACATTCAGCGACTAAAAACTTTTAGTCACCAATAACCATTCTATAAAAATATCTCCCGCTCTCACCCTCTCCCTCTGTGTCTGAAATTTTTTTGGGTGCAACCGTCCATCTCTTCTCCACATGCCCTTCATCAATCTGCAATCTCTAACAAATTCACAATGTCTTTTCTTCTCAACTCTCACGATTTCTGAACTTTGTCACCAACAGTCAACTCTCCCTCTCTCTCAGCCGCATTCTCATGCTTTTGCTGTCATGTTCTTGTTCTCATTCTCAATCGATTGATCTTTCACTCTCACCCTCACTCTATCTCAAACAATCAGATGAGGATCGAGATCATGAGAATCCACTCTCCAATCCTGATCTTCTTTACTCACATCTCAGACGATCTTGATGTGGCGAACTCGATTAAAAGATCTCACATCTCAGTCTTCTTGGACGATCATAAGGTGATTTCAAACCATTTTTTTTTTACTGAATATGTACATTTTTTTAAAAGCCCCAACTTAATAACAGAGGATTTGTTTGTTTGTTTGTTTGTTTGTTTGTTTGTTTGTTTTTTTTCCTTGCCTTCAAACTGTTTGATAAAATGTCTCTTAGGCTTCTCAAAATTCTAAGCCACAAGCCTAACCCATTAATGGGTTCCATCAATTTTTTTGGTTTTCTATTTCTCTTCTTCTACTTTGAGTTCACTCTGTTTCTTTAGCCCGCAATGAATTGTTGGTTTGGGAAGTTGTTATGGCTTTTCCATTTGGACGTCTTTGGAATGACTTCTTTGATGTGTAGAATATGTGTAAAAACCCAGAATTGGGGATAATTGTGTTAGTTTGAATTGTTCCTTTGCTTTAAATTACTTTACAATGCACTTGTTTAACCTATCAATGGTGTATTACTCAAGTAGGTTTGAAGAATCTGCTTTTGTTGAGCCTTAATTGGAGCTATTAATTATGTTAATTATGTGATTTAATTATGTGATTAAGTGTTATCGATTGTTATGAGATTTATTGACTTGTATTGTGTGAATAGATAGGTTAGAATGAAAATTAAACCTGTCTGATTCACTAATTTTAACAAGTTAGAATTAAATCATTGGATAGGAATTAGAGCCTAATTCACATTAGTATAATTTAATATAGTGTAATTGAGATTATGAGATATAATTTAATTAGAAATGATTGAGATTATGGATTCCTGTTAAAATCCTTCTCTTTGGGAGTTGCCCAAATCTTTCGACTTGTAATTCCATCCAGGCATCTCAGAAAATCGGAGATTGTGTAATCTTTGACATCAATAGTAAGCCTTGGATTGGATTGGACCACATTGCAGGTCTAAGTTTAAGAATTTCAAGCATACTACTTCATTTCCTGATTTTCCATAACGTCCACAACACCGCGTACAAAATTGCATCCCCAAAGGATTTTCACCAAGTTGGAATAGTTATTTATACGCTTCGACCAAACTCTCCAAGCAAGATCACAATGAAGTAACAAATGCTTGGTTGTTTCCTCATTTGACTTACAGAACACACATTTTACAGCAGCCTGATCCATTCTTTCATGGCAAATACAAGAAGGTATCCAAACAAGCATAGCAAGATGGAGCAACATCAGAATAGCAGAGTTAGTAACCTTATTACTTAAAATTAAAAAAGATTGAATCTTTAATTTCCAACAGCATATCCCTCAATGGGTTATTTGGAAGTTAAATTAGTGACAATATCGAAGCAAAATTTTGACATGTTACTTATTAAATGGCAAAATATCATTATCTCAATTTTATTCAGAAAAAATCAAATATAAATGTCAATTTGTGGGTTGTGTCATTTTGAAGAACCGCTATCAAATTTTGACTTTAACATGAAGAATAGTGCACCATTGAAGAGCAGATTAGTTGGGCAACCCACTTGAAAGATGAATAGTAGCTCACCCATAATTAAGCCACTTCTACCGAGCAACAATATATTGTAATTCATATCATCTTGGACTCACTACAACAAAATGCACCTTCCCTCAATATGCATTCATTGCATTTTGAGTTAGCTCATCACTAATAGTTGTTTTGCAGCCATAATTTCTGCAAATATAAAGCTTGTGTATTTGAGAAGGAGTTTAGTTCAGGATCTTTTGACAGACCCTGAAACTTTTGAAAGTAAAGTGTTGTGAAGTTTTGTGAAAGTCAAATCTGATCCAAATGACTACTTCCAACAAAATTCTCACCAACTTCTGCAAGTTACAGGTATGTTTTTTGTTACATATAAATGCATTCATTATGAATTGTTTAATGTGTTTAAAAATTTGTTTTCCCGAGATTTACTCTTTGAGCACAAAGTTTATACATGTGATCCTTTAGTGGTTAATGAAGCCATATTTGAATATGAAATTGATTTTCATGATTTTTGTAAAGTGTGTGGTCCTTGGTGGCATGGTTATGTTAATAGATGAAATTTTATTCAGTATTTGGATTTATGTTTTTTATATTAGTTTAGCAAAAGGTGATGTAAAGAAAATAATAAATGGAACACATCATGAATGATGATTAACATTCAATGAGATTTTTAGTGATTTTGCAGAAGAATATTTGTGGTCTATTTGTCGGATTCATTAGCAACTAGTGATGCAAGATAGGACTATTATTAGTTTTATAATTTTTTGATAGGAATTGCAATATTAATTGACAATATGGATCAAAACAACGATCTTCATCATGTCTAGTGGTTATAGAGATATGACCTTATGTTATATAGTATTTGAGATGTTACTATTCAGATTGCTACTGCTTTTGTTTCTTGAGGTTAACTAATTTAGCTGTTACCTTTATTGCTCAATAATAGTGGTTCCTTGCCTTTTGAATTGGAACCTAATTATTTCTTATTTTGTCATATTATTATTACCAGAATAATCAGATTGTTGCCCAGCCTTGGTGATTGTTAAGAAAAACACAAAGATGGTGTTTGGGAAGTGAGTTTTTATGTAGATTTTAGTAGATGTAGGTTTTTATGAGATAAAAAATTTTTGGTGTTTGGGAAGATAGTTGGGTTTTTATGTGGTTGGATGTGATGTTTGTGAGAGAAAAAGTGAAATGATTATGGGGTTGGATGTGATATTTTGTTTGGATGTGTTTTTTTTGGTTTTGCAAAACTTTTGTCTAGTGGAAAAAATGAGAAAAAAATTTGGGATATGGCTTCCCAAACACCACCAAAGTAACAAATCAGATTTTGTAAACTTTTGGCATGTGGGGAAAAAGTCTTGGGTACTTTTTGAACAGAAATAGATTGAGTTGGGATGTGAAAATTGCTCAAGTTACAAATTACTTGAAGGGGAAATTAACTACATTCACATTAAGAAAATTGGTTGAATGCCCTTATATGTTAAATCTGGCAAGAATGAATTAACAGGATTCAAAAGGCACAAAAACAGGGCGACTTGGGTGTTTATCTTAGGTAGACAACTTGTGAAGCTTTGCTTTGTCTTATCTTTTTAAACTCTCAAGCGACTTGGGTGTTTATCATTTTTGGTGATAAATTCTCTATTGCTAATGTTATATATACTACAACTGTGAGTGGTGTGATGATGATTGATGTCTAAGGTTTTGTTAATAATTATATGGCCTTGGCAATATTTTTTGTTTTCAATTTTTTGGAATTTTTTTTTCCCCCCTATAGGGCAATAGATAGAACTTGCTGTTTGATGTATAGTTAGTGTTGTCTTAGAAGCAAAGGCTTTCTACTATTGGCTTCTTCATGCATGGATCTCACACACTTCGTAATTATAATGTTCTTCTGTATGTGAGTTTTATTTGTAGAGTTGTTATTAAACTATTGATTTTCATGTGCAGAGGCTTAATAAGAAGACTCACTTCTTCCATATCTTAGAGAATTACAAATTAATTCATTTCTTGATTATTTTATTTCATTCTTTGGAGGCTGATGAATACTTTCTTAAACTATTTCTCTACTATGCTTTACCTAACCTAATTTTGCTGCCGAGTGAAAACTTATTATGTTATCTCCTTTTTCAGTGCACCATCTCCTCTTTATTGGCTTCAACAGCAGCTATGCAGGTAGAGGAATATAGCCTTAGTTCCCATCTCATACAAATGAAACAATCTTTAAAGAGTGGTCAACAGCTAATGATCGGGAATCGGAACTACTTCATGACTGCACAGATGCTAAGCTAATAACATTTTGCTTTGCCTCTTCACCAAAGACAAATAATAACACTATCTGCGTTCAGTGAAGCTTTGTACATCTCTGCATTTTGTGGTTTCTAGGATTGAACAGATTTTTTGGGATCATCTTCTTGTGAATTTTGGATTCAGCATTACGAGTACATGACTCAGAAAAATGGATGTCTGCACTGTTCTAACAGAACTTGGAAGCTCTATGGGCTGATTTTCTATGGGGTGAATTTCTCATCTGTTTTGCTTTGCTGCTGGTGGCTGTCCAGTGTTGGCTTTGCTCTGCCCTGGTTTTGCTCTGCTCCTGTGAAATTGGTAACATCTGAAAGGGGATTCTGCTATTTATCTGCCTATTATCTGTTCTATTAGTTAGAGCTGGAGCTGCTTCTCAGTTGTTTGTTTTTGTGCTGGATGGGTGTTTATTCAGTTGTTTGTTTTTTGTGTTGTGTTGGTCTCTCACCAACTAGGAGGTTGGAGCTCATTATAGCTTCAAGCTCCTCTTTATTGATGTTGTCTATCATATGTTTTTATATGTGGTTCATCAATAAAGTTTTCTTTTGCTGATCAAAAAAAAAAAAACTCATTAAAGGTATTCTAATTCAGTTTTCTTTTTATAATTGTTTATAATTTGAAATGTCAATTTTATTGAATAAGTGCTAATAGTTAATTTTTATTTATTTATTATTATTATTATTATTATTTTCCAGATTGCTTTTAAGTGGGCTATTGTGGATATTTATTTTTGTGTATGAAGAGCATTTGTTCTGTATATAGAAGACATTTATTTTTCTACAACCCTCTATTTTGGAAATCTAGTGTTTTTGTATGTAATACTTAATTTAGATGGATTATACCTAGTTTGTGTGGATTTATATGATATTTGGAATATGAAGTTACAAGTTAAAGTTTTTGGATAGTTGATAATGAAATGAGTATTATTATAATAACCCAACCCTCTTATATGCTTTCTGGTATGCTTTCAGTCTCTTATTATGTGCACTTATATGGTTAATGTGAAATTCCGTGTGGAATTAAGTCTAATTGTGTGAATTATATGATTATGGGTTTATATCTGTCAATTATGAGAAAAATCTATTACCATTGTGATGTTTGGATCAGTAATTGAAAGCCTTAGAAGCTTGATAACCCGAAATTGACTTTATAATTGTGATAAGCATGATTTTTGGATTATAATATGAATTTTTGTAAAAATTTGATTTGGAATAATTAAATTGATTAATTTGGGGTCAACTTTAAGATGACCCTTTTAAATTCTTAACTTAGCTACTTCTATCACATAGAAATATCTCTTGAGAGAAGGAGAGAGTATAGAAAGGGAGAGAAAGGAGAGAAGGCTTCAACAAGGAAGAGGATTGAAGAATTGAGAAGATTTGTAGAGATTTGAGCTTATGGTAGATATAACTCACTTTGAATAACCCTCTCTTAGACTTGAGTAAGAACATCTCTACATTATGTAAGTTAGGGTTTATCATGAAGACCAAGTGTGTGGTAATTGATTCATTGGAAGAATACCTTTTGTGTTTAGTTGATTGGGGTTATGTTGAGCTATAAGGAGGGGAATTACAATTTATTCTTTAGTTTACATGTTTGAACTCATTTATATAGTTAGATGGTTATATATATATATATACATATCTTTCATACATAAAAAATAACCACAAGAAAAAGGGTTATAGTTTAATCAAGCTTGTAATTCATGCTATTGTGGTATTACAACTTGTGATTCATATTATGGTGATGTTATGTTATAATCTTGAGTTGATTTCCCCATTCCCTTTCTTTGTGATATGGTTGTTTTGTTGGATGTTTGCTTTGAATCGGACTGCACAAAACACGGGCTACGACCGCACGTGCGGGGTTCACGGCTGCACGTGTAGGAAGCACCACCGCACGTGCTGGGCTCACAGCCGCACGTACTGAAAACAGGGGAATTTGAAGTTAAGGTACTGAAATATATGCACGTGCGGGGCGCACGTGCGGCCCACCTTCCCGCACGTATGGTGAGGGGCTTCCGCACGTGCGGCCCAAGGGGAAATATTCTGTGTATTTCTTTTCTTCTGTTTGACCCTCTGGGATTGCTAAAATGTGTATTTGAAGCCTCTGAAATGCTTGTAATTAAATGAATGTTAAACGAATCAGATATTGCTTAAAAAGGAAAAGGGACTAATGTATGAATTGTATGTGTGTGTAGGTCACCTACAAGAAGGGACTATCACTCCGCTACAGCACTGTGAGTAATAGTACTGTAGTGATATGTTTATTTGCTACTAATAGTTATCGTTAGCATACTGTTATTCGTGAATGAGCTATGTCTTCGTATAATGAACAATTGAAAAACTCATGTGTGATATTGAGCAATGGTATACTTATGGACCTGAGGTCATTCTGTTTTGTCGTTGTTGGGCCTGAGGCCGTTCAGATATAAGTTACATCTTGATGACAGCCTAAGGCTGAGGGAGGTGATGACATGCCGATGTCTCATCGACCCTAACATGATTTGAATTGATTATGACTTATGGCCTAAGGTCGAGGGAGGTGGTGTGCATGTCGATGTTCTACCTACCCTCCAATGTTCAAACAGCTGTTGATATGTGGGTCTGAGGCTGTTCGGTATAATATTGGGCCTAAGGCTGTTCTGTATGATAATGGGCCTGAGGCCGTTTTGTATACTATTAGGCCCAATGCCATTTTGAAAATAAATACAAAACAAGAACAAACACGTGAATAATGTACTTACATACGGTGCGAGTTATGTTTATTCACTTGAATTACACACTTACTATTATTCACTGAGTCTCGCTCACTCTGTGTTATGTATGTCAATGTAGGTAATCAGTCCGGAGATCAGTCTTAGTCTAGCATAGCAGCTATTTTTGTCAACCCGCGGTGTCCAATCAATTCAATGAAGTTTATTCATTTTTGTAGACTTTCTTTCATGGCTCATAGTGTTGGTCACTAGCTCTTTTGTCAATTGTCGATAATCATGTATAACTTCCACCCTTGGATGTTTTAGTTATACCCTCAGTAATGGGGTTGGGTTGTATATATTAACATGTATATAGTTGCCACCCATGTACATGTTTCATTATGCGTTGGGTATTGTGATGAATTGTTTTGTGATCCTGGCAATTAAACACTGGCTCGATGGATGACATTTTAGATTAATAATTGCTTCCGTTCAGGCCCCGTACCATATACGGTATTCATGCTATATGATTGTCTAGTTTTGGGACTCATTGCGGGTCAGTCATTAGGGCTGAGCAAGGAATCCGTAAATCCATAATCTGATCCGATCTAGTCCAATCCGATAGGTTTGGATTGGTTTTTTGAATCCGTGGTTTGGTTCCGGATTGAAATTTCAAAATTCGTAGGCCACAGATCGGTTCCGGATTGAACCCCACGGTTTTGGATTGGAACCAATCCGGACCATCTAGAAATAATCTATATTTATACTATGTACCTTCCCACACAATATAATTTCTTGTCTCCTATAAAAACTAAAATGTAACCTAATTCACGCCTCACTCATTCACGCCTTATTCAGTTCATTGTCTCTCACTCTCATCTCATCTATCTCTCTGTCGATGGTGTCTCTCTCTCTCTTCTCTTTCTCATCTCACACTCCCATCCATCTCAGATCAGATTGATGTGCTGCCCGTCTCTCTCTCTGGGTGAGGTGTCTCTTTCTCTCTCTCTCTCTCGGTGACACTATTTTTGTTCCTTTGTTCCCAGATCATCCATCGGTGTGCTCCTCCTCTCTCTCTTTCATGTCATCTACAATGGATTCGGTAAATGTAAGTAAGAGAATTTATTTTTATTTTTTCTGTTTTCTATTTTTATCCTTCTATTTTCTTCTTTCCTCTGTTTTGGGTGGTGATGGTGTTTTTTCTTGAGAAAAAGTTGAGAGCTTTATTGGAATATGTTCTTTTCTTGATGTAACTGTTCATGGATTTCTTGCTTTTGGTTTATGGGTTTTTGCTTTTTCTGGGTTTAAGGTTCTATTGGCAATTTTGCAATTTTATGTGTACTTCAGCTCAAGCTGGGTCTCTGGGTTCATGTAGTTGTTTGATTCTTAAGCTGTGTTTTAAGTTTTGATAATCCTAAACTGACACTTCTGGGTTCTGGGTTTTGGAAATATTTTCTTTATTCCAGCTAATTCTAGGATTTGGATTTGTGGGCTTGTTCTTGGTGTTGAGTTTTGAGTTCCAAGAATCATAGCATTCTAAAATTTATAATCAATTTTGTGGAATTTTCGTACTATTAGGAGAGCAAGAGTTTTGAAGTACTAAGATAAATGAATTTCAATAATCAATTTTGCATTTCAGTTTTGCAATTTGGCTTTGAATATCAGTCTTGGGTGTTACTAAGATCTTGTTTGAATTTCAGTCTCGGGTATTGTTTGAATTGATAAATGAATTGACTTGTGTATATATGTATTAATTATTTAAATCCGTGATCCTAAACCGATTCAATCCGTGTTTCAATGGATTGGTTCGGATTGGTTCCACAATTTAAACGGATTGGATTGGTTTTAATTTTTCAGGAACCGTAGATAACGGATTGGTCTTAGTTTTCTTTCAATCCGGACCAATCCGGACCATTCTCACCCCTATCAGTCATGCCCAAACTTTTATGGGCGAGTTAGGGGCGTGACAATTATTGATAATGGATTTAGATGATAATTGATAGATATATTATTCTGTATATGTACAGGTTACAGGTTGCATTGATAATGGATAATGCATATAATTTAGAAATTAATGAAAAATATTCAATTTATGCATTTTTAAAAATTTAATAAATAGAGCTTTTAGCGACTAAATATTTAGTAGTCAAAAAATAAATAGGGAACTTGTTGGCGACTAAATAGTTAGTAGTCAAAAAAAATGAAAGTTTTTGGCGACTAAAAAATAGATAGCCAAAAAGGAGTGCCACATTTTTAGCGACTAAATATTTTAGTCGTTAAAACAAAAAAACATATTTATTAAAAATTTTGGGCGACTAAATTTTTAGTCCCCAATTGGCCCACTTTCGACGACGAAAAAAAATTAGTCGCCAATACCTTTCCTATTGGTGACTAATTGTTTAGTCACCAATTTAGGACTTTCGGAGACTAAATATTTTTTTGTCGCCAATACTTTCCCCGACAATCTTCTCACAACCAAGCTGGCAATCAAACTATTTAGTCGGAAAAATTTTTCGGCGACTAAAATCTGAGTCGCCAAAAGTGCAATTTCTTGTAGTGTATTAAGATTGATCACATATTAAATGCTCATACATATAAAATTGAACATTTTAAGTTTGCTCGATTAAAATAAATTAAAATTTTATTCGTTGTTCAAATATAAATTTTTGAACACATTAATTTTGTTCAACTCTATATTCTGGAATATGACTAATTTGATGAATTCTTTAAATTTCTTTCGGAATTCTATACACACCCAATGTAGCAATGTTAAAACTAATTGTATTGTTGACTACAAAAGTGAATTTGTTACTAAGGAGGTACACTCGTGTTTCATCATCTTTATCATTAAAATACACTCATGAATCAAGGATTGGAATGGTAATATGAAATGACAATGAAAGATGATAGTTCAACACAATGAAGGTCAAAATTGACGAAGATGGAGCCGAATGAAACACTCCGTCTGCAATTTGAAATGACGAGATAATGAGATGAGAAACGACGAGAGTTATGGAGATCAACACCAGCGAAAATGGAAGCCGAATAAAACCTCCGCCGGCGATGGAGATCAGGACCGACGAAGATGGTCTCTATTTTGAAGATTGTGGGGGGTTTTATTGTATGTAGTAGTGAAGATGAAGAATTTTTAGTGTGTGTAATAGTAAATATTCAAATAATTAGTGGTGTGTTAATATAGGGTTAATAATGGAAAGTTAAGGTGTGAAATAAGATATTTTTAAACCCTAAAAATTATTTTATGTATGTACTAAATAATAGTGTACACTGAGAATATTAGTGGTGTGTAAATAGAATCACACAATCATTATTTACTATTATTGTAATCGGATGGTTATTCTATGAATTTATACTTCATTAAGTCCTAACTAAGACTTTTTAGACCTTCAAGTCCCATTAAAATTTTAATAGTCATAATTGCCCTTCAAACCATAATTGTTCATCATTTATGATTATTTATAAAAAAAAAATGATGATTTGACATTTATTTTAATTTTTAAAACTTTAAAATATTAATTTTCAAATTGAAAAAAAAAATTATATGCAAAAAAAAAAACTAATTTTTTTTTTGAAAAAATTGAATTATTTTTTTGTGCAAAACTAAAAATTTTGTGTCTATAAAAGGCGCAAGATAGTGAAATGTTGATGTGCAAAACTGAAGAAAAAAAATGAAAAAAATGAAAAAAAATTGATAATGTTATTTATTTTATTGGATAGTTGAATTAAACCAATAAGTAGAAGGGTAAAAACGTTTAATCTCATGTTTTTTTTTATTATCAATTAGGGAAATAATTATTTGGGACATTATTATGCAAAATTGATAATGTTCTTAGTTTTTAAAATTGAAAAAAAATGATAATATTTTCAATTTTTCTAAATGAGACTTATTGGTTCCAAAAATCTTAGATAAGACCTAGACTACCATAACATTTATAAATAAGATTTTTAAGTAATTAACTCAAAGAATAATCATTTAATTTCATATTATTTTATTTCAATGAAACAAATGATATACACTAATTAGGATATAGATGAACTATAACATATTTAGAATATAAAATTAATTATAAATGCTGCCACGGCACTTTTACCATATTTGGTTAGCGCGGCTTGGAATAAAAGAAGAGAAATTACTTTTGACCACCGGCTTTGCTTGAGAATAAAGTTTACGATTCAATCTATTGACTTATTTTAGTTATATGATTTTTTTATTTTTTACATATATATATATTTTTTTTTTAATAAATTAAAAAGCCTGTTTACAAGTCCCTTTCCAAAACAATCCTAAATTAACCACGATGAGGAATAAGTTTCTTTTAAATTCAAATATAAGTTTGACAGAATTGGAGTAATCTATGGAATTCATTAAGAGTCTTGTTTTAATTATTCAAATCGTTCATTTTGTATGACTGTTAGTGCACATCATCTATAATAAAAAAAAAGAAGACAAATTTCACTTTATCATTTGTACTTTTGCCCATATGCAGATTATCCTAATGTATTTAGAAATAACCGTATAACCCTTATGGTTATGAACTGAAGTGTACTATTAGATTTTCTTTAATAGCAAGAGTAAAACATATGCCAGATTTAAATGGGTAACATGTTCATTTTCAAATTTTAATGAGATAAATTGCACATGGAATAAAATACATGGGTAAAATGCATCTTTCATCACAGACAAATGGCAAAAATATGCCATATTTCATACATTTAGATTACTTATATATAAGGATATTTTAGTCTTTTTCATTAAAGTTCTGTTTGTTTCGATGTAAAATATTAGGGGTTGCTAATTACATATACCTTAATTCTTTCGACTCCCTCTTTTTCATTTTTTTTAATTCCAATTTTATCCAAAGATAAAATTTTATTTCTACCCTTATCTTTAACCCTCTAACTAGGAGTGTAAAAATGGCCCGCGGTTCGTGGGTGGCCCGAAGCCCGCCCGTCGCCCTTGGTGGGCTCAACCCGTTTAGGCTCGTTTGGGGCCAAGCCTAGCCCAAGCACTTGGGCCTGGGCTTGGGCCATGGCCATCATTTTGAGGTCCGGTCCTGCCCGAGGCCCAATGCCTTTTTTAATGAAAAATAATATAATTTTAGTAGAAAAAAGTAAAAAAAACCAAAAAAAATGGTCAAGCCTGCCCAAGCTCGGCCCAAGCCTGAGGCCAAGCCAAGGCCCACCGGCTCGCTCAATGCCTAAATAACCTTTGGCCTAGGGCTCGGACTGGGCCTAATTTTTTGGCCCAGGCTGGCCCTAATTTTGGCAGGAGCCCAAGAGGCCCAACATGGGATGGGCCAGGCTTGGCCAGATTTACACTCCTACCTCTAATCTTAATTTTCCAAACCTTAACCCTAATTCCATCACATCCACCTTCCTTGCTACCACCGTCGGTTATTTAACTACTGTCATTGTTGTAGCATCGCCATCACCCCCCAACCACCGTCATCATTGCATCACTCTCTCTCTTCCTCCTCCTTATTCTTTCCACCACCGCGGCATTGCCATCACCACCATCGGTCACACCTTTTTATTCTTCCTCTTCTCATTCTTCTTTCTTTCTCATCTTCTTCTCATCTTCTCTCGAAACACTAACCCTAATTTTATCACCGCCCACAACCACCACCATCGACCACACCTTTCTTCACCCTCACCACTAGTCACATATCTTTTTCGCAAGTTCTTTGTGAAACCTTAGTCGCCAAACCCTAGTGAGACAGAAAGATCGAGCACCCGCGCGCGCCCGCGCTCAAGAGAGAGAGAGAGAGAGCGATGCGACGTAAAGGGAGAGGAGGGAAAGGGATTGGATTTCGCACTTGTAGAGGGTTTCACAACGAGAAGAATAAGAAGAAGGTTGGGTTTTGGGTTCACGATTGATGAGGGAGTTCGCGACGGGATGGGTGATAACTATGGTAGATAGTAGCGACGGAGAATGAGGCTGGGTTAGGGTTTTACAGGTGAAAAAGAAAAATCGGCTGAGGGGGTGGTTGGACTGGCAGCTGGCGAGGAAGGGGTCTGCTTGAAAAAAGAGGGAAGGGAATGAGTGGAAGATTGATAAAGTTGGAATTATGGTAGGGGTGAAAAGAAAAATAGGTAAAATGTAATTTTGGATAGAGAAGGACCAAAGAAATAGAGGGGTGTCTCTATTTATACACCACATTTTATCTCAAGGCAAACCATTACTCAAGGCACACCTTTAATTATTTTGATAGATAAATATTTTGCTCAATACACACCACAATCTTCCATCTTTACCCTTTCTCACACACCACACCCACAATCTACCCACAATCTTCCATCTTTACCCTCACTCCGGTGAGGAATCTGACAGAGATGAGGAAAGCGATGTCGGTGAGGAATCAGGCGAAGAATTCGAAGCCTAATGATCAGCCTCGGTGGCCTGGGAGATCATGGGAAGTGAATTTTCTAACAAGGAGTTTGGATTGTACTGTTGAGAAGAAAAATTGGATGGATCTAGAGGTGTAGTTAGGGCATTGCAACAATCCATGATTATCGAGAGCACCAAAACTTCATTTAGTGGTAGTACAGAATCGAACTAAGTGCAGTTGTTTGATTGTTTTTAACCAACGAATAGTGTTTGTTTGATACTTAAAAACCGAATATTTGGAGAAAGTTTGACACTATGAAACCGAACATGTACAATTTGTTCGGTTGTAGGCAGTCGAACATAAATTTATTATTCGACTCTAGATAACCGAACTAATACAAATGGTTTACTACTTAGCAAGTAAACCAAAACGAAAAAAAAAAACCCTTTCCTTGCTCCATTGTTCCGAATGAGTATTGCCAAATGAATATCCAATCAAAATCTTAAATAATACGTATATTTTTGGTTATTTCTTTAAAGGTTTTTAGTTTTTGTGTTAGGGTTTTTAGATTATTGAGAGACAAGATACGTAAGTAACACATTTGAGATTGTTGATGTATATTGTATTTATTATTGTCCTTTATGGTAGTTATACAAATAGTGTGTATCATAGCTTGTCCTTTATAGTCATTTTACCTAAAGTTAAAAATGTAATAAAAAATAAACTAATTAATGGCGTTTCTTGAGAGAAAATATGGTGTGTTTCCAGGAGGAAAGTCCATATTGTAAATTGGTAGCAGGTCTGTAAAAGTAAGAAGCATGGGGGTTTAGGTATTAGACAAGTCAGAGTCCAGAACTCTGCCCTTATTTCTAAGCTTGGTTGGAAAATTGCCACTAACTCTGAAGAGCTGTGGTGTGAAGTTCTCAAAACTAAGTACCTCAAAACCCATTCTCTGTCCAATTGGCCCACTAGGAGACAAGCCTCACGTACTTGGAAGAGCATTATAAAAAACAGAGATGTCTTAGATAGAAATATTAAATAGGATGTTGGGACTGGGGAACATGTATCTTTTTGGACTGACTGGTGGTGTGGTGAACAACCATTATGCATGACAACCCAGGGAATTCACACTGGTGACCTAACCAAAGTAAGTTCCATTCTTGATGATGATGGTAACTGGAACCTCACTTCTATTCATAACCTGTTACCACAATAGACCATAGATACCATTCTTAGAATCTATAGACCCAGGTATGTTATATATAATGACACCCCTCATTGGAAAAGTTCCCCCACTGGTAAGTACTCTACTGCAGCAACCTATCAAGCTTTATCTAACCAAGAAACAGATGGAGTTAACTGGCAAAGGATTTGGAAATTAAAGGTTCCTCATAAACTGAGAACATTTCTCTGGCTTGTCATGTATGAAAGACTTTTAACTAATCATATGAGGCTCATAAGGAATATGTCAGACACAGATATCTGCCCCTGATGCCATTCATTCAAAGAAGACATGCAACATCTTTTCAGAAGCTGCACTAAAACTCAGGCAATTTGGTTGATTCTGAAGAATTCTACTTGGTGGCAACACAACAACAATGCCACCTTTCAAGATTGGATTAAAACCAATATCCATAGCAAGGACCAAGTCAATAATGTTCACTGGTTTACAGTTTTTTTGACAGCTCTATGGATCATCTGGAAAGAGAGAAACAAAGAAGTGTTCGATAATTTCACACAACCTCCTCACACCAGTGTTAACTCTATACTACAAAAGGCTATGGAAACTTAGGAGGCTTTCCAAGCTATCCTCCACCCAAATTTTAAAGATCCTAAACTAATGCTCTGGTCTTGTCCTATTGCAGGTTAGCTTAAGCTCAACACAGATGGATGTTCCAAGGGTGATCCTGGTCAATCTGGATTTGGAGGGTTGCTCAGAGACGAAGTAGGTACCTGGGTTTGGGGATATTATGGCTACTTAGGTAACTGTACAAGCCTAAAAGCTGAGTTATAGGGCATATACAGAGGTCTCACCCTAATCATGCAGAAAGGAATGGCCAACATTCAAATCGAAACTGATTCTCAGCTGGCTATGAAACTCATTAAAGACGGAGTTGCTACAAATTCTCCATATCGGGCACTCATTGAAGATGCCAACTTCATCCTCCGAAGATGCCAATGCACTATTGCCACAATTCCCAGGGAAGCAAATCACACTGCAGATGCTATGGCAAATCTAGGAGTAAATCAACAGGAGCACCTCCTTTTCCTAAAATACCCACCCAGCTCTATTTCCTCTTTGTTAGCTACTGACAGGATCAATGTTGGTTTAAGAAGGGATTCTAATATCCCATGACTTTAGCCTTGTAATCTGTTTTATCTCTTTACTTGAATCAAAAAAAGAAAAAAAAGAAATAGAGGGCTCAAAGAAAAAAAGTAGGGACATTTAACAGCTTTCAAAATGTTTTAACCAAAAATATTTTATCCAATTTACAATGTTTGGTTGAACAAAATCCATGTACAAAAATATTTTCCACCGAAGAAGCATAAAATGACTTTAGTTCGTAAGTCAATTGCTGGTTGTTCAGGTTGGAAAGTTCAAGAGCAGAGAGACTCATGTTACCTTGTCCCAAGATGTTGAGATTTGATTTGAAATTTTTTTTTTGAATACCAACCAAATATCTGAAAATAAAATAGGTGACTATTTTTTTCATAAAATCCTTTTACATAAAAAATATTTTTTTTTTTTTGTAAAATATTTTATGTCAAAACAAACAAAACCTAAATCATTAACAGGCTTACTGATACATTTCAGTCCACAACGTACAAGAAAATTATGTGGTTATTTCTAAATGAGAGAGGCGTGATCCAAATAAGGTCAAGCCATAAGGAATAAAGTTAAATTTACTCACAAAAAAAAAAAAGATCAATCCAATAATCATAACTTTTTTGTTTTATCCCGTTTGTTTATGAAAAAATAAACGATAAATATGTTTCTAAAAATAAGATAGATAGTTGTCCGAGTGGTCTATGTAGTTATTTCTTGAGATAGTGAAAATGTCAGAAATTTAGGATTTGAATCGATAGAGTGATTACGGTTATTTCTTTAAAATTTAAACTTGTTAATCATTTATCGTTTGCAAAAATAAAAAATAAATAAAAAAATTATCTATTCATTTGAACACCCTTTTCAAAGATGAAATAGACATAATCGTAATAATTTAAAGGATGAAAGTGAAATTAATCCATGTACAACTAAATGAGAATTGCTTAGCTCCATACCTCTATACTCCATATTCTTCCAAATTTTATTTTGTGGGTCTTATCCTGAAATTAAAACAATAATCTAAATTATTCATTTCGGACATCTCGTATTGTATACTATTTGTATACAAAATAAATTTTATTCATTTCGAACATCTCGTATTGAATACTATTTGTATACAAAATAAATTTTATTAGATATTGACGAATAAATGAATAAATTACATTTTATGTTATAAAATAAACAGATTAAGGTTTAAATTCATAGTTGCTATCTATTTTTAAAAAACCAAAATACTGCAAATTTTTTTTTTTTTTTGGTGTGTGTGTTAAGGCCTATTTTATCAACTAAGGGTTCGTTTGGAACGTAGATTGACTTTTTAATTTTTGGCCTATTTTAGTCTGGGGCCTTTGGGATTGATTTTTTGATTTTTTTGATTTTTGTGAAAGAAAAAATAAAATAATTATGATTTAGATGTGACATTTTATTTTATTAGATTAAAAAACTTATTTTATCTTTTTGTGACTATTTTAACCAAAAAATCTCTGTTTAACTTATGCCAAATGAGGGTTAAGTTAAAAATCAACTTTTTGGTTTTTTAAGTTTTTAAAATTATATCATTTTATTTTTATTTTTTTACATATTTTTTTTAAAAAAATTTAAAAATATTAAAAATTTAATTTTTAACCAAAAATATAAGTGATATTTAATGAAACGGTGGTGCTATATGCACTAATTAATGTATACATTAGTGTGCCAATTAGTGTTATATCATTATTATTGACCCATCTATTATACAAATTATAAAGAATAATACTATATGTACTAATTATTATATCAATTGATGACGTGACATAATTTAAGAGGTTTTTGGGAGGCTTTTCCCAATATAAGCCCTTTTTCCATTGTATTTCCAAAACTAGGCCAACTTCTGACGGAATTCCAAAACTAAGTTAAAGCGCCATTACTATTCGCGCTTTTACTGTTAGGAGCGCAAAAGTAGATGAACAGGAAAATCGCTATTACAAATAGCGACTTTGATTAAGAAGTCGCTGTTACAAATAGCGCTTCTAGCGTTAGTTTTTGTCCGGATAAAAACGCTTTTCTTAACAGCGCTTTTTACAAAATTTTGTTCCCAAAAAACGCTATTTCTAATAGCGATTTTAACAAAAAAAATTTCCCAGAAAAAACACTATCTCTAATAGCGATTTCAGTTCAAATTTTGTTGCCAAAAAAACGCTATTTCTAATAGCGATTTCAGTTAAATGAAAACGCTTTTTCGATCAACGTTTTTAAAGTCCTCATATATACGAACGAACCCCCCCTCATTTGCATACGTTTTTCAGATTTTCAGACTTAGGTTTTTCGCTCTCGTTCTCTGCTCTCTGCTTTCTGCTCTCGCTCTCGCTCGCTCTCTGCTCTCGCTCGCTCTCTCTCTCTGCTCTCGCTCCTCCATCTCAGCTCGCTCTCGCTCTCTGTCTCTGCTCTCTCTCTCTCTCCGTGGTATGACATTAACCCTAATTTTATGTATTTAGTTTTTGTGTTTGTAAATGTGTTGTATTTTTCTGTCAATGTTAGGGTTTTACATGTGAATTATTAAATGTGTTAGGGTTTTTATCATTGTGGTTATGAAATTAGGGTTTGGAATTTTTTGGAATACGGGTTAGGGTTTTTCTGTCAATGTTAGGGTTTTTAAATGTATTTGAATTTTTTGGAATCAGGGTTAATTTTTGAATTTTTTGGAATTATTAAATGTATTTTTCTGTCAATGTTAGGGTTTTTATCATTGTGGTTATGAAATTGAATATGGTTATGAATGTTTATGCTTTGTCCGTGTGGTTGTGGTGATGAAATTAGGGTTCGATATCAGATTGTTCACATTATTAGGATTGTTCAAATTAGGATGTCATTTTAGGGTTCACATTATTAAGTGTTGTAATGCATTTGAATTTTTATGCTTTTGAATCATAAATCGGGTTTGGAATTTTTTTAATTTTTTGAATTTGTTAAATAAATCATAAATATGAGAATTGAGAATTGAGAATTGAAATTTGGAATGATGAAATTCGTAAATCATCAATTCATATAATTGATAATTGTTAATGTGATATTATGAAATTCATATAATTGAGAATTGAGAATTGAGAATTGAGAATTGAAATGACGAAATGTTTATATTTTTAAATTTGAAATCAGGAATTAGAATTTTGAAATTATGCTTGTGAATCAAAATGTCTATATTTTGAATATTGAATAAACCAACGTACATTTGTTGAATTGGAAATTATTTTTTTTTGCTTGTGAAGAGGAATTAAAAGGAAATTAGGGTTTTAAAAGTAATTTTTTTTAATTAAGAATTGCGATTAAAAAATCCGAAATTCATATAATTGATAATTTGTAATGTCATATTATGAAATTCATGTATTTGAGAATTGTTGATTTGAAATTATGAAATGTCTATATTTTGAAATTTGAAATTTGAAATCAGAAAATGGAATTTTGAAATGATGCTTGTGAGTTTTTTTTTTTTTTTTGCTTGTTAACAGGAATTAAAAGGAAATTACGGTTTCAAATTATGGTTTTAAAATTAATTTTGTTTAATTAAGAATAAAAATAGTAAAAATTGTAATTCATTTAATTCGTAATTGTTAATGTCATATTACGAAATTCATGTAATTGAGAATTGTTGAATTGGAATTATGAAATGTCTATATGTTGAAATTTGAAATCAGAAATTGGAATTTTGAAATTATGCTTGTGAATCAAAATGTCTACATTTTTTGAATCAAATTATGGTTCAGAAATTGTTAATGTCTAATTTCTACAAAATATAATTATTAAACAAAAAAATATTTAATTTTGAATGTATTTGATTATAAAGATATTTAATTTTCTCTCCATGAAAAGATCATGTTCTCTCAAATAAAAGATCATGTTCTCTGAAATATTTAATTTTGACTCTATTTGATTAAAAAGAAATATTTTTATTGGTTTCTTAAAATATTTAATTTTGACTCTATTTTATTAAAAAGAAATATTTTTATTGGTTTATCAAAATATTTAATTTTGACTCTATTTTATTGAAAAGAAATATTTTTATTGGTTTCTGAAAATATTTAAATTTGACTGTATTTGATTTTTAAAAAAAAATTTGGTTTAATTTCGTTTGGTTTATTTCACTATATTTGGGGTCAGGCAGCCAAAATATGATTAAAACATTTAATGAGCTGAATTTGTAATACATATAATAGTATTCTAGTACAAATTAAAATTTTATGAGAAAACTGAAGAAAATTTGAAAAAAAGTTTTTGAAATGGGTATTGAACGAACTGACTTATCGTCTTTTTCACTTTGTGATTGTCCACTACCATTGAAAAGGAAAATCTACTTTGTAATAAATTTAGAGTAGTTACAATATATGCATGAAAAGAGTAATAAATTATTTTAATTAATAGTCCATAGCAATTTCGTACGTAAGAAGGGGAAAAAAAAAATTGGCACTTTGATGGGTAAGCATGTGTTTTGTAATACCAAATAATTGGTACGGATGGCCCGATAGATGCACATGGATAACTATCCAAAATGTAGTCCATACATTTAACCACCAACTTCAATTTAATTATCTGTAATTTTTGGCCATTATAAATTATTTCTGTAATTATTTTTTTGTTTTTGTATGTGTAAGAAAAAAAAGGAGTAAATAAATTTAATTTTTTTCTAACTTTTCAGAACGATCCAAAATGATCCAAAATCAAGTTTTCTTACTTTTCAGAACGATCCAAAATGATCCAACATGGAAACACTTCAAATAATTTTTCAGTTTCTAGTATCCAGGTTTCAACTTTCAGTGGCTCAATAACACCTAGAAAAGTCAGAGGTTTCATCTTGTTAAATTTCTGAGTCAACCCGATAATGTCATTAATTATCAGTTCCACTTGCACTGAAGAAGGCGAAAGAGGTAGTTGTTGTCTCTGTTGTTATCTCATGGACTCGGTTAAAGCTTCTAACATTCTTTCCATTCTGGCATCAAAGGATTCAATCACATCATCACTTCTTGTTCTCTCCATTTGCTATAGGTAAATAGAGCACTAATAAACATAGGCAAATAGCTTGTTTATAGTTTTGACAATGCTCAATTTCATTTCATGTCTAATTGTTTCAGACATGTCGTATAATTTCACATACACTAACACATGCTGATGTAATGCCCCTAATTCTTTCTAGGACATCTTGTAGCTTATATGGACTCATGTGTACGGTATAACTCGTGCTCTGATACCACTCTATCACGACCCAAACCCGCTACTATAGGTATGACCGGCCAGTAATCCTAAGATTACCGAAGGCCACTTAAATAGATTTACAAAATTAGGGGTTGGCGGAAGCAAATATCATAATTATTCTGTCCATAGAGGTGTGCAGACATATATGCATGAAAAGAGTAATAAATTATTTTAATTAATAGTCCATAGCAATTTCGTACGTAAGAAGGGAAAAAAAAATTGACACTTTGATGGATAAGCATGTGTTTTGTAATACCAAATAATTGGTACGGATGGCCCGATAGATTCACATGGATAACTATCCAAAATGTAGTCCATACATTTAACCACCAACTTCAATTTAATTATCTCTAATTTTTTGCCATTATAAATTATCTCTGTAATTATTTTTTTGTTTTTGTATGTGTAAGAAAAAAAAAGGAGTAAATAAATTTAATTTTTTTCTTACTTTTCAGAACAATCCAAAATGATCCAAAATCAGTTTGTTGTTTTAATTTTATAAGAAAGCCTCTATGCCCTCTACAAAATATACGAGGGTTACTAGTTCACATAGGAAATAACTTTGTCATTAAGGTCCGTAATGGCACAAGTTGGAGCAAATCAAATTAACTTATATTTTCCATAAATCTGAACAATTACATCACCAGGTTAAAAAAATCTCTCTCAATGTTTGCACCCTGTATTTTATATTGTCCAAATCAATCGCGTCACCCTCTACTAAATATCTCTCAACCTATTTTATTTTTCGCCACTAATTCGAAAGAATTAAGACAACAAGTATACTTCTTGTTATGTGTTTTTTAGATTAAGACAATAGAGCAATGACAACAAAGAACATTCACGTTGAAAAGATAAGAGTCTTCACATATGAAGTAAATGAGACACAATATATAACTCCACGTATAGATGAAATCTCAGCTGTTCTGTTATACGAATAAAAATAAGTGAAAAAAATGAGAAAATAAACAGTAATAATCAAGTTGAGACACAAATATATAGTTGACAAAATACAAATTGAATTAATGTTTCACCTCTACAGTTCCTTCAACCCTGGAAAATATAAATTGATAAAAAATTAGAGGGTTGCTTTTATTTGTGGCTTCTGCAAATTTTAATGTTTATTTTACAAGTACAATTCGATATATGTATATTGTTGATATTTTAATATTTATTGTTTCATTGAAGCAAGTATATGGCAACTGTTCCAATTATCTTTTACTGGGGGGGAAACATAATTCGGGATCCCGATGAAGGTGTGTCATATGATGCTGAGCCGAAAGGGATATATATGGTGCAACTTGGCACCACACTTGGCAATTTGGAGGAGATGTTTATGTCCAAGGTCTCAAGTTACGGGAAAACAGTCCGATTGATCTTCAAATGTAGATATCTTTATCGCCAGTGGCAAGCAACCAGCAAATACAAAATATTACCGATAAATGACGATGAGGCGTTGAACACCGTTTTAAGTATCGGTGGAAATTTCGAACCACCAAATTGTTTGGAAGTGTACATTCAGAAAGAGGTTGTACAGAATCTTCCGAATGTAACACAGATGGATTCGCATCCGTTCACTACATTGCTGACACATGGGGTTGACACGACAGCATTTCAGTCTCCTATGTATGAATCAAATGAATGTTATGCAGCTGGCTACACACAACAGACATTTCATGGCCATGGTGGAGAATCAAGTTCACATGGTGGATACGAGACTGAATTTCACAATAACACCCAAGATGTACCCACCTATAGCCATCATACGACTCCAGTTGAAGTTGCTGGTAATATGGCTGAAACGGTTAATTTTGTGCAGTTTGCTGACAGTGACATGTACGGTCCTGATGTCGCCCTAGACAATGATGAGAATGAAATGTGTGATGAAGAAAATTTATTGGGCGGATCAGATGATGATGATGATGAAGAAGATGATGTCGACGCTCCCGTTGATATTCAGAATGCCCCCATTCCACCTAGACCTGAAATCCCTTTCTTTGAAAACATTCACATGGGTGGTGATTTTGACATTAGTAACCACGATGTCGTTCCCCGTAACCGAATCTGGAATGCTGAAAATCCAGAGTTGGACAAAGGGATGGTTTTCGTTGATAAGAAGCAACTCGTACATGCTGTGAAATTGTACCATGCAACAAATAATCAAGAGTACAAAGTCATAACCTCCAAGCGAGACGTTTGGGTGTGTGCTTGCAAGCACGACTGTAGATGGTGGTTGCGTGCATCTCTTAGTAAGAGACATGGGCTTTTTGAAATAAAGCAGTATAGGGGTCCTCACCATTGTTTATACCCACGAACGAACAGGGACCACACAAATATTAGCTCCAGTTACATTGCTTCTCATCTTTTGGGACAAGTTGCGGTGAGTATACAAAATAAATGTTTACATTTATATACACATTGTTTATTTAAAGTGTTCACACCAAAATTGTGTCTTTAAAGTGTTCACACCAAAATAATCTGACTCATAGGTATTGTTGTATGCAGAACGAACCTGATATGCCCATTAAGAATGTCATCGAAGACATAAAAAAATCCATGAACTATACTATACATTACAAGAAGGCGTGGCATGCAAGGGCAAAGGCAATTCGAATGGTATTCGGAGATTGGGATGAATCATATATGATGTTGCCTAAATTCATGTATGCATTACAAACATCTAATCCTGGCACCATCGTGTAATGGAAGCATAGATATACCGGAAATATAACCATTATGCCCGTCTTCCACTTTATTTTTTGGTCTTTCAAACCCGTCATCGATGGATTCAGACATTGTAGGCCTGTTATAACCATAGATGGTACATTCTTATACGGGAAATACACTGGTGTGTTGCTTGTAGCAACGATTGTCACCGCCAATGGCAAAGTACTACCGCTTGCATTTGCTATTGTCGACAAGGAGAGTTTGGAGTCTTGGTCGTTCTTCATTTCAAATATCAAGGAACATATTGTCATGGACCGACAGGGAGTGACTTTGATATCCGATCGAGCTGAGAGTATTTTAGCTGCTGTGAGGCGGCATTGGTTGAATCCCTCGCTCCAATTTGTTGGATATCATCAGCACTGCCTTCGACATGTTTGTAGTAACTTTAACACTACGTTCAGAAATAAGGAGCTGAAACAACTTCTATGGAAAGCAGGAAGTGCCCATCAACGACGAAAGTGTAATGGTTACTTACAACAAATACAGGCTATTGACCAAGAAGCCATCACTTGGGTTTACAAGATGAATCCTGAGGAGTGGGCCCTTTCGTATGACGGTGGACATCACTGGGGGGTATTGACTAGCAATGATGCAGAGTGCTTCAATAGCGTCTTGAAAGGTGCAAGGAACTTACCTATCTCAGCTATCGTTGAATTTACATTTCGGCGGCTTGTAAAATATTTTGACGAGATGGGAGCCCAAGCTGAACTAGATGTACGAAATGAGTTCCAATACCCTAGACAGATGCAAAAAACTATTGAGGATGGCATCGCAAGGGCAAATACTTTCAAGTTGATATCATATGACAGGTTAGTTTGTAATATAAATTAAATTATTGTTATTATGTTGTCAATTTAACTACACCTAAAAACATGAACTTCATTAGTTTCTATTATAATTTTTTTATAGGCCACGCCGCGTGTTTGAGGTGCAAACATCTTTTCGCCATGGACGAGGTCGCAATACACAAATTGTGCGGATGAATCAACCCACGTGCAGTTGTGGGAAATATGAGATACGACACTATCCATGTTCTCATATGCTCGCTGTAATGTCTGAATGCGGTGACAATCCATTCGAGTACGTTGATCCAGTATATAGGCTTCCTGTATACATGAGGGTTTGGGAAACTAAATTCAATCCAATACCGTATCAAGATTATTGGGCTGATCCGCAGTGGACTTTAATGCCTAATGTACTGTGTCTGCGACAAGTGAAACGGGGTCGTGCATCTATGTCTCGTATTCCGAATGAGATGGACATATCAGATAGGCGTTTGACCGCTCGTTGCAGTGAGTGCCAGCAGACAGGTCATGATAGGCGAACATGTCCGGCGCGACTTGGTCGATGAAGACTATGTAATACTTACATATTGTAATAGATCTTTTTGTAATTCTTTATTTGTAATAGATCATTTTCTTTTCTTTTGTAATTCATTATTTGTAAACGGGGTCATACATGTAATAGAACATTTTTTATTTGTAATAGATCATTTCTGTTGTTTAATTCTTTATATATTGTAATTGTTTTATTTGCTTGACAAAATTTACAACTATCATAGTTTTTATTCTCTACTTCATTCAAAATGTTTATTACAGAATTTTATTTAAAATCACATAGTTCTTCTTTCATTTTAAGATTTTAATATTTCGACTGATTCAAGCATTTTGTACATTTAGAATTTATGAATTACATGTACGTAATTTACAAATTTTTTACTTTATTGCAAAACAAAAATTACAAAATCAATAATGAAGTTGTTGAATATGCCATAAATGTAACGAATTTTGTCAAATATGTCAAAATCAATAATGACGTTATGTCAAATATGCCAAAATCAATAATGAAGTTTTGAAAAAAAAATGATCATTCCATTTTGTTTGTAAATATTGACATACAAAAACTATCCACATGTTATTGGTCATTATTAAGCTTATGTAACTGAGATCGTAAAATGACTTTGTAAAAGATTTTTATATTAGTCCGAAGCATAGATAACGATAGGTTATGTTGAATTGCTTATCATATTTAATGGCACATAATATGCAAAATTTTGATTTTAGTTAATTGCTTTCATGTTAATGGCACACAAATTTATACTTTTAAAATAATCGACCACATTTATTTTCCAAGTCGTCATGTACATAATAATTTCAGCTTAATTGATATAGTTAAATTACATGCTCACCAATACAGTTTTTCAAAATGTATTTGTTTTTCAACTGTACAGGCTTCATGGCACATCTACCTGATGAGGTCCCCCTTTTGAGTCATCCACATCGAGCTGACAGTATATGGGAGGACCCGGTATGCAATAACGTTTGTTGAACTTTACGCGTACAATGAAAATACACTGCATTTTGTTTTTCATTTCCTTGATAATGCTATAATTTAAAATACTCATTCTGTTATGCAGGACCAGTCACGCACCGTGGTGGCATGCCGACGGGGAGATTCCGGCCTGTGGGATCGTCCATTGGACCATAGAGTCTTGCAGTGTCTACTACGCGCGGGATTCTATGGTGTATATCGTATAGGCCATATCAGACTGGACCACCCACTCATTACTGCTCTCATCGAGAGATGGCGCACAGAGACTCATACATTTCATTTCCCGACCGGTGAGGCCACCGTCACATTGCATGACGTATCTGTCCTATACGGTCTACGGATTGATGGGAGAGCAGTTACTGGACTTGACCCATCATTGACGACGGAGCAGTGGATAGCGCTATGTGCTGAGCTATTGGGAGTAGCACCTACACCTGCAGACTTACAGGCAGGTAGAGTGAGGGTGAAGTGGCTGTCGGAGCATTTTCAGGGCGATTTTCCAGATGATGCTGCAGATGAGTTAGTACAGCAGCATGCGCGAGCATATATTCTGTGGCTTATTGGGGGGTACTTCTCCCTGATAAGTCACAGAACCTGCTCAAGCTGATGTATTTGCCACTGTTGAGAGACATTAACGTCATCGGCCAGTACAGCTGGGGCGCTGCGGCTTTGGCATGCTTGTATAGGATGTTATGTCGAGCCACTCAGGTGGGTGTGACTCAGATCGGAGGACCCCTTGTCTTGCTACAGGTTAGTAAGAATTTTATTACATGTCAATTCATATTGTATGGCATATATCAGTATTGTAATTGCGTTCAAACTATTGCAGATTTGGGTGTGGGAGAGATTGATTCGCATTGCCCCGTCTAGGCGGCAACTAGTTGCTCCTGGTGAGGTTCCCATCGGGCAGGGAGACATGCAGATGCCGGTCGGACCTCGAGGTAGCCGATGGAGGGTTGACATGAGCCACGAGGTCGTATCGATCCACGTAGTGGTCGTGTATAGAGACCAGCTTGACCGGATGATAGACGGCGAGGTATCAAATTTAAATACCTAAATTTTAATTGTCATATGGAATGTATATGTTTATGAGCGATTTTTAATAGACTTATCGTTATTGTAGTTTATCTGGCAGCCTTATGCTGATGTCCTCCACACGCTCCCAGACTACTGCCGCCTAGGTGAGGATATATGGATGGCGAGAGTACCACTCATTTGTTTTGACGTGGTTGAGTGGCATCTCCCTGATCGTGTCCTCCGACAGTTTGGTCGGGTCCAGGCCGTGCCGGATCGGTGTGACACCGAGTGGCGGTTGCATGCGACGGATAGACGTGGCCGAGCCAGCACTGACTGGAGTCAGCATCATATGCGATACATACAGTTGTGGGATGCCCGTCGCGACACTATTGTACAAGCTGACTGGAGCGATGGGGTCCTCCCCTCTCCCGACCCTTACATGTTGTGGTATCGGCGACATACACACCTACTTGTCGGTAATCCGAGCCACCTGTCCGAGGCCGGATATCAGGGAGTTGGGCCTTCTCTCGAGTCATTGGTGAGTAGCGTACTATATCTCCGATAATTGTTAATATCATAATTGATTATTTTCAGTCAACTATAGCCTAATATATCTATTTTTTTTACAGGTGGTTCGAGCTGGGAGGTCATATCACTTGGCTGAGGACGCCATTTTCAGACGTGATGGACAGCTTGGTCTGCAGGCCCTTGTAGAGATCAGAGAGTTATTGTACGAGGGGATCCAGCATGCCCATCGGGTAGATCGTCATCATTTTGGGGACTACGGTGTACACACTGCAGCAGCTGCTCCAGACACATTAGTCCCGTCCACGTCAGTGCCTTCCAGTTCAGCGCCAGCCACAGCAGGTCCTTCGACTTCAGTCACCCCACCACATGATACCCCATACATTTCTCCATATTCCCCACACGTACATCTTACCCAGCATGCTGACCCTGACCCTGATTGGTCACCGCCCCGCTTCATACATGATGTTATTACCCCACCCACCCAGTTACATCCTACTTTTCTGGGGAGTACTTCGACCGCGCTCCGGTTCATGCATGATGTTGCTACCCCACCCACCCAGTTACCATCTACTTTTATGGGGACTACTTCGCCCGCGCCCAGGAGTACACATGATGCAGTTCTCACTGACATCTCACACATTGATGATGAGGGCCATATTGAGCCCCCCCCAGAGCGCGAGGGAGAGGTTATGGTCGTGGGGGACGTCGCGGCCGAGGTCGGGGTGCGGGCAGAGGCAGAGGTCGTGGTCCAGCTGCAGATCGTGATACAGTTGCACCAGACGAGGGAGTGGGAGTTTCACAGCTCACAGCAGTATCTGATCTACAGGCACAAGCAGGATCAGGGGCATCAGATGCAGGAGAGGGGGGGTCACACTCACACTCACAGGCTCCACAGGCAGTCAGTGGAGGGCAGCATGCAGAGGAGAGAGTGCTAGATATTCAGAGAGTGTACCGTAGGAGACCGAGGAGGGAGATCCACGGTCGGGGTTGTGGGACTGGGGGCAGGTTAGGGCATTAGCGGTTGCGATATGGACTATATAGGTTTTTTTTTTTCTTTTTTTTGTTTGTATATGTCAAACTTGTACAGCTGATGTAAGTGTCATACTTATTTATTCGCAATTATCATTTCACAATTTTTTATTCTTATTTATATTGATGAATCACACAAATCTGTTTCACATCTCTACCCCTCTCTCATTATCCGTAATTTAGGAGAACATAAATTACAAACGCGTTTGGTTTGAACAAAACGTGTAAAGAAGTTATAAAAAAATATGTTTGTTCAAGGCTAAAAATAATTGAAATATCTCGCTTCATTGATAAGTCATGGATAAGCATTACAAATTGCATGCATTACAGAAATGCCCTGGGCGTTCATCCAAACAATTTCATTCATTATCATCATCATCTGACATCTCAATATCAGATTCATACATAACATCCATGCTCCAGGCGTAGTACTGGTGTGCATCATCCATTAACCCATCTTCGGCACGCTCATTTGCGGTCTTCATTAGTTCGGACCTCTGCAAACGTTGGGTCATGCGATTAACCTCGTCGCGGATACAATGCAATGCCCTTTGCAACAACTGTGGAGTGTCAGTTGGCATACACATGGCTAACCGGCGAGGAAATTTAAAATTAACTTCACGGCATAGCTCAACGAGAACGTTTGCTCGAGTTTTGCGAAATTCCCACTCAGCTCTCATGGTATTGACGGTGGCACGTGAGTAATGCAAATTTGGATTTAATGGGTATTGAAATTCATCTCCATCTGCAACCCAATAGCGACCCATTGCTGAATATAGATCAACCACCGTATATGTCATGATCATATCGGTAGAAATAGCTGTAAAACTTTTGTTGTGGTATGCTACGATATTTATACCATATATACACATGGTAGCTGTATGTATGCAATTTCCTGTTCGATCACATGCATGCCACTGACCTTATCCAGTGCATACGGCTGTCAGGACTCGACTTTGTGCAGTCATGAACGAATCAACGGCCTGTAGCATCGGCTATTGTGCCGCAGATGCAGCGATGCCTGTGACTTTGTGCATAATTGCAATGGGCACAGTACGTAGGAGGTATGTGACTTTGTGCAGCGATGCAGGGATGCATCTGACTTTGTGCAGTGATACAGTGATGCGTGTGACTTTGTGCATCACTGCATCACTGCATGTGACTTTGTGCAGTGATGCAATGCTGCATGCCACTTTATGCAGTGATGCAGTAATGCATGTGACTTTCTTACTTTGCCATGCTTGTATACGTTGTGACTTTTTTCTTGACATTACGTGATGCATGTGACTTCTGCAGTGCAACTTACATGCTTTGTTTTTTCCGCACATTTCAGAATTCATCTAAGTCACATTATTACGACTGTGAAAAGAAGCAGAAAATGCTATTATGTTGGTAAAAAAATATGATGGACGATTGTGTAATGACAATAAAAATCGGATGACTGTGAAGTTCATTAACTGAAAATAAGATAAAATATAGGCACCAAAGTTGCAATCGTGTTTACCTAGCAGGTGACCATTTTATTATGTTGGTGAGAAAAACAATGATAGTTTATGAACAATATTACTTTAATACAAAGAAAATTTCATTTTTCGATTTCATTTATAATTTCTCGAAAACACTTATACGTACTGAAATCGTCAATTCCAAGTGAGTACTTATTGTATTACAAAAGTAAGCATGACAAAATAGTTTCATGTGCCGATGTGACAACTCACTGCATTTTGTTTTATTTGACAACGCACTGCTCGAATATGAAGGGATTGCATTGTGATTCTATGGCCTACAATTATTATTTTATCTTACAACCACGTCCGTGACTACATCACAGGTACACAAAGTCACGGGTAATCAAAATTACATGAAATGAATAACATCAAATAATATCACGTGTATCACTTATTCCATAGTGCCCTACCACCACTATGATGTGTATAAATACCCCAGTATGATGTTTGTTGAAGTCATAACAATAGTAATAGATATACAATTACTATTATTATTATTTTTTTTAATTTTATTAACAATGTCTTCAAGAGGTGCAGGAAGTTCATGCCGGCAAAGAAATCCGAAAGTGTGGCTGCTACCTCCATTTATGTATGACTACAAGAGCGAAAAGTACTCAAGTCCGAAGGATTATTATGCTGGTATCCGAGCAGAATGGGCGTTCAGGGTAACGGAGCAAGAAGGATTGTATAATGATCTACGTAACTTTGGGGCACCGGTACCTCATCGTCGTTCATTGACCATGGCTAGACGAAATGTGAGTGACTATGAAAAAACAGTTAGCAGAATTAAGAAGGAGAACAACAGGATGTTGATGCGGAGATGTCGACATTTCATGCTTCAGCTAGCCACTGAAATGGCAGAAGCAAGCAACAGAGATTTGACAATGGTTGAGCGAAATAATGTCTTCAACAATGAAAAATATCTCTTTGACTACTACATGTCAGATGACGAATAAGAAATCAAACACCGTTATCTTTCATATGTTCGTTCGTGGAGTGTAAGACAATGTTGTTGTTGGTGTAACGTACGGATGTATTTCAAGTATTTTTGTTATGAACCTGAAGTTTATGAAATAACTACATTTATAAGTACACATTTATGAGTTCATGACTTTCTTTATTGAATTGCAATTTGTTAATGAATGTTCTGGATTAATGAATGGATTAATGTATGTTCAATTATGTGAATACTTAAAACACATAAAATAGATCAGGCAACTCGGAGAAAAGGTTCCCTTAACTGGGGCTGCTGAAATAGGGATGAAATTACAACGAATTTCAATCTCCATCAGGAAAGAAGAAAGGGTCACCTTCCAATTCTTGAAAGTTCAGTAAAAATTATGACTCCGGTAATGAATGAGGGGTTGACAAAAAACTAAACTCGGTGAATCGAACTACCGCCTTCAACAACACATAAAACATAACAGGTAGGTCGGTGAATAGCTTCCCAAATGACAAGAACAATTCAAATAGTCATACTTTCCAATGAAATATAAATAGCGGGTCGTAAGCTTCATAAGCTTCATTT
The DNA here is from genome assembly GCF_055761805.1 of Camellia sinensis. Lineage (NCBI taxonomy): Eukaryota > Viridiplantae > Streptophyta > Magnoliopsida > Ericales > Theaceae > Camellia > Camellia sinensis. The sequence continues at coordinate 15,601,719 of NW_028128987.1, read as the reverse complement.
TTTCACACATTGAGTAGTCAAATCGTGGAGAGACTTGTCAGTATATGCAGATAGATTGTGAAGTCATGTGACCTAGTGCACAGTCTTCGGTTTTATTGATTTGTTTATTACAGTGACAACTCATCTCTTATTTACATATGTGGGATTCTCAACTCAGAAAGTCACATGGCAACAGTGAATTCACTAATTTACCTTACTGTCAGCATGCCTTTATTTTGTCTGTATATGCAGATGGATTATGAAGTCATGTGACTTGGTGCAGAGGCTTTGGTTTTCTCGATTTTTTGCTCGATTTTTTTTATTACAGTGACAACTCATCTGTTATTGATATATGTGGGATTCTCAACTTAGAAAGTCACATGGCAACAGTGAATTCACTGATTTACCTTACAGTCAGCATGCCTTTATTTTGTCCTTATATGCAGATGGATTGTCAAGTCATGTGACTTGGTGCACATGCTTTGGTTTTCTCGATTTTTTGCTCGATTTTTTGTATTACAATGACGACTCATCTGTTATTGATATATGTGGGATTCTCAACTCAGAAAGTCACATGGCAACAGTGAATTCACTGATTTACCTTACAAACAGCATGCCTTTATTTTGTCCTTATATGCAGATGGATGGTCAAGTCATGTGAATTGGTGCACAGGCTTTGGTTTCCTCAATTTGTTGCTCGATTTTTTTTATTACAGTGACAACTCATCTGTTATTGATATATGTGTGATTCTCAACTTAGAAAGTCACATGGCAACAGTGAATTCACTGAATTACCTTACAGTCAGCATGCCCTTATTTTGTTCGTATATGCAGATGGATTGTGAAGTCATGTGACTTGGTGCACATGCTTTGGTTTTCTCAATTTTTTGCTCGACTTTTTTGTTACAGTGACAACTCATCTCGTATTGATATATGTGGGATTCTCAATTCAGAAAGTCACATGGCAACAGTGAATCTACTGATTTACCTTACAGTCAGCATGTATTTACCTTACAGTCAGCATGCATATATGTGGGATTCTCATTTATCCGTTCATAATCAACTATATAAACGAGTAAAGGTGAAGACACAACTTTACAACTCAAGGTGAAGACACAACCTTACAACTCATTTCGCCCTACGAAATTATTATTCATTTGTTTTAAAAAATTAGCATGGCTACATGGTTCATAGGAGGGAGTGGGGGTCGCAGAGGTGGTAGAAACTTGCAAAGGGGTGAAAGTTCACGACGAGGAGGGGGAAGGGGAAGTGGCGATGCTGAAGATGAAACACCATTTCCTTTATTGGATGCCTCTTGTGCTTATCATGATAGGTTTGGGAAGCGACATTTTGTCATGCCCAAGTACTATCGAGATCCATGTGGTTTGATGGAGGATCCATCAGAAAATCAAACAGGATATGGTTATGCAAAGGCTAGACTTCTTAAGTGGCCCGCACTATTTATAGAGCGAGTGCAAAATGAAAGATTATGTCGGGAAAGAGGACTGAAGGTGCCAAAAGCACGTTCTGTTGAGATCCAAAAGGAAGATCCTGATAATGTTGATCGACTATGTCAAACACTAGAACGTGAGATTTCTCAAATGGGTCGTAGATTGGCCCGCGATATGCAGCTACTCATACTTAAGAAGGATGCCCAGAAGAACAAAACAGAACCAAATGTTGCGGCTATCAAGGCTATCATGGAGGATCCTGAACTTGTCTCTGACGCTGAGCTTTCGGATTGTTCAGACTCTGAGCCACCTGCCGATTTAAGCGCGAATTAGGTGTTAATGTCTACACTTCGGCAATATAACAACTTGCATTAATATGTAATGTCTGTGTTAGAGTAAGTATAACTGTTATGTTTATGTTTATGTTTATGTTTATGTTTAAGTTTATGTTTATGTATTGTGTCTGTCAAATGTTACGGCTATTAATATGCAATATTAGGTCATGAATTAGGTGTTTGTCTATCTAACTGTTATGTTTATGTATTGTGTGTTCAGTTAAGAGTGTCCATGATGTATGTAATGTGTGTTCAGTTCATGGTGTCCATAATGTATTTTTGTGGGAGAATTATGTCTGTACTAGCTACGTAACTGAAAACTATTACATTTGCAACTTTAGTTATGTTGTTTTCATACCCGTATGAGTATTTTGTAAAGTACTGACTTCGTATATTATGTATTAAGTATTATTACAAAAATGTTGAGAAAATTTATTTTAGGAGCTCTCGCTGTGGCCTTTGTCTTCTTGGCCTACTCCGCGGTGGTCTTCGCGTCTCACCTTTCGTCGTTGCTCGTCGAGTTGCACAGTGTGTGGGTGTGCTTCGAACTGTACAGCATGCATATCACATTCTAACCCATAACAAAGACGATACAAAAAAATAAATTTTATAAATGAAAACGGGTACAAAACGGTTTTACTAAACTGGTTTACTAAACTGATTTTCTGAATTACATTCTCACCTTCTAACCCAAAACAAAAGAATAAATATATATTTATGTTTAAATGAAAACGGCTTTCGTAAAGCCAAAATAATTTTCTACATAACACCTTCCAACCCAAAACAAAGACAAAAGAAAAAAAAAATTTACATGAAAACGACTTTAGTAAAGCGAAAAAAAAAAATTAATTACACAAAACAATAAGCAAAAAAAATATTTACATGAAAACAACTTTAGTGAAGACAAAAATTTTTTTTAATTACATTTTCTAAATCAAAACAAAGACAAAAGAAAAAATGAAAAATGTAACATGACAACGGCTTCAGTAAAGCCAAATAAATGAACATGATTGGCTTAATAATATCTACATGAATATGATTTTGAAATTATATATATGAAAAATAGTATGTAATATTATGTAAAATTTATGAATTACACATTCTAAACAAAAACAAAAGAAAAAAAAAACATATTTTAACATGATAATTGCTTTAGTAAAGCCAAGTACTAAAATATACAGTGTAAATATATTTTTAAAAATATGTTTTATGTTTTTTTCTTTTGTTTTATCTTGAAAATAGCGTTTTATTCTAACAAAGTTTATGTTAAAAACGCTGGGCGAAAAAAAAAAATTTATGCTAAAATCGCTATTAGCAATAGCGTTTTTTTGGCAACAAAATTTGAACTGAAATCGCTATTAGAGATAGCGTTTTTTCTGAGAAATTTTTTTTGTTAAAATCGCTATTAGAAATAGCGTTTTTTGGGAACAAAATTTTGTAAAAAGCGCTGTTAAGAAAAGCGTTTTTATCCGGACAAAAACTAACGCTAGAAGCACTATTTGTAACAGCGACTTCTTAATCAAAGTCGCTATTTGTAATAGCGATTTTCCTGTTCATTTACTTTTGCGCTCCTAACAGTAAAAGCGCGAATAGTAATGGCGCTTTAACTTCGTTTTGGACTCCCGTCAGAAGTTGGCCTAGTTTTGGAAATACAATGGAAAAAGGGCTTATATTGGGAAAAGCCTCGGTTTTTGGTACTTGTAATGTAATTAATGAACATAGTCAATAATAATATCATGATTAGTATTGATACATTAATTAATACACTAATTGATGCATGTAATATTAACAAATTATAAATACCTAAATTTTTTATAATGACTCATTAGTATATTAGTTAATATACATGAACCATTTTATTATTGTATACGGGATTAATGAGTCCAATCATTACCGACGAAATAGAGTATCTAGGGTATGGTATTGATGAGAGTGATATGGAGGAACTAAAATTTATTACTAATATATTTTCCAATTTTATACGTATAAAATGTCTACAGGAAAGCCACGTGTTGAGACAGTAGTGTTGGAAGACCGACTGTGTCTCTGTGGGCTCAGTCATCGCCAAAAAAGTAAAAAGAGATGAAGAAGACCAAGAAAAACCATTGAGAAAAGTCCACAACTCTCTCTCATATCTTCTTCATCGTTAGGGCTTTCTCAGCCACCTCCTCCTATCATCTATCTCGCCACTGATTACTCTCTCTCTCTCTTTCTCTCTCTCTCTCTCTCTGATCCTACCTCTGATCTGTCCGATTAGCGTAAGATCGCCTTTCAATTTTTCTTCAAGTTGATTTCTTCAAGTCTTTAATTTTACCATTAAAGTTGAAACCTTTGTATATGGGTTTGTGTTTGTTTCTGTGATATGTGTTTAATTTCTCTGAAAATGGGCTGATTTTGAGGGATTTGTTTAATTTAGGTTACTGATTAGGACTCAAGGGGATGGTTGTTTGATTTTTTATACTTCGCTTAAATTTGGGTTTCTATGACTGGGTCTGAAAATTCTAGTACTTTTCACAAGTAAACTTTGTTTTTGGCTCTTTAATGTTATTTGAAAATGAGCTGATATAGGGGATATATATATATATATATATTTTTTTTTGGGGGGCGGGGTGGGGGGTGGGGGTTCCTTCTTCTGAATTATGTCTTGATATTGTAATTATACGGTTAATTTTGGTGTAATTATGAGAAAATTGGCCTCCTTTAATAGTGGGTATCAATTGGATTCTATCTACGTTCCAGAATTAAAATCTTATTCATTTGTTTAATGTCTTGAAGTGTGAACTGATTTTGTGGTTTTCAATGCTATATATATGGTCTAGGCCTCAATTTATTGAGTTTATTGATTTTTTTTTTCCCTTGAAAAGTGAGCTAATTTTCTGAATTGCGCATATCTGTTGCTCAATTGATATTGGTAATTCGTGTGTTAAGTGGTGTGATTGTGTGAAATTTTGCATGTGAACAGCTTGATAAACATGTTGGAACTAAGGGTTCTTATGGGGGTAGGCATGAAGACAAAGGTTTTGGCCTGTTCGTTTACTGGGCCCACTAAAGGTGAACAGTAATTAAGGGCTGATATGGCTGATTTGGTGTAGTTTTTGTATGTTATGGTTGAATGGTAGGAGGAGTAATAGGTTAGCCTTGTAAAACATAGTTTAAAGGCGGGAAAAGTGATGAATCATATATGGTTCAGGGGTTCTATAGGCTAATAAAGTGCAAAAAGGAAAAGAAAAGAAGCAAGTAGAAGTAAAAATCTAGGCATCACTCCCGGATCCATCATAGACATCACACACCTTCCTAACAACTGGGTGACATGAATTGAGGGTATGAATGGCATCCCAAGCCCATCTTGCCTGGTTCCATATTTGGTTCACATGACTAGTATGAAATTTCATTCCTTTTACCCATTGGATGAGGGTATTGGCTGATATTTGCATTCTTATTTTGTGTGGATAAAAAATTGATTTTTATATTTATTGAGTCGATCACTAAATATATATATTTTTTTCAAATATTACTATGATAATAAATTAGTAATTGCAAATAATGCTATTAAAAATTTAAATTTTTGCTTCAAAGTGTCATTTATTTAAATAGCTTTGCACTTGCATCAATGGTTTGGTATTTGAGGTAGTAAAGAAGTAATTTGGAGATAACTTTCGCAAATCTAATATTAGATATTTATGGTATAATAAGATAAATTGTTGGAGTAGTGGGAGAAGAGGAGATATTCTTTGATGAATTTACATGTTGGACTGCAGTAGATTGCACATTTACTTGAATCTCTTTCATTTTTAATTTTAATTTTTTTTTTATTGTATTTGTTGACTTCTTTTTGATTTTCCCCTCTAATGACATCATTCTTGAACTCTGTTTTCATCATCTCTTCTTCCACTAATATAAAGTTTATTTCAATCATAGCTTGTTGAGTGTTTGAGGTGCTTTGGCCCCATTAGTCTGATGTTCTTCATCTTGATAATCTGTTTACTTTGGGTTGATTTTGATTATTGTCATTCAGTTGCAAATCCTAGCTCACACGATGCTGAACTGTTACATTGAATGATTTTTTGGGATCACCATTTGTTATAGTATTGGAGCTGGTTGGACAAAAGCAACTTTTATGCAAGTTCTGTCTCTCATTAAGATGCTCGAGTGACGACATTGTCCATTTGTTGGATGATATCATGGATTATATAATCTTAGTTGCAATCCGTGTGTCTAGGCAAATAGCATATCCCTTTTGTGAGAACATAGGGGCAAAGCCTTGAGCTTTGATACTATACTATGGTCGGACAACATGGTAGTTGGTTTTGTGGGACTGATTTTCGTTAGTTTTAGTTGCTGAGGTTAATAATAAAATTGGGTATTTAGGGTTAGCATGGGGGTAACAGAAGGGTAGACATTGGGGTTATAATTAGGCAAGACTTATGAACTGTAAACAGGGTTAAATTGGTTTACTTTTGCGTGCAAATCATAAGCTAGGCTTGTGAGATGGGGTTTGAAGGTAGGGCAAGCGATGAATAAGGCATGATTATGCATGGTTTCGAAAATTCTCAAAATTTATTGTACTTGGGCTTTGTATGAAGGGTTAATTACCACTGTAGGTCCTATTACGTGGACTTCTTTACTCACTAGTCTTGAGTATTTTTTTAAAATTTTAGTTGCCCCTTGTTTTGACAATGAGAAAATTTTGAGACTTTCTAGATGTGTGGTGTTTGTGGAATGATTATTTGGTATTGGTGATTATACTGATAAATTTATCAAAATGATAAATGATTGGGATATTTTGGCTTTTGTTTATGAATTTTGATTTATTTGTGTTAGTTTCTATTGAAATATGATTTGGGAAGTGTAAGTAATTGAATTGTTTTTAAAAAAATAAAATAAAATCACAATGATAAATTTATCACTGAAAATTGGAGTAGAACGTTTTGGTAAATAAGTCCGGTCCACAAGACCTACTCGTAACTACTCCTGGTATGAACTATATCAGTATTATCAGACCCATGTACTACCATTTGAAGCTTTGTACTTTTGTACATTGCTCCGCAAAACCATTGTTGCCAATATCCTTCTATTGTTGTACATATGATTATTTGGAAGTGTGAGTTGCTTGGGATCATTTAAAAGTTTTCTGTAGTAAACTTTGTGTTCTTCTTGAAGGTTGGAAAGATGGAAGAGGGCATAAAGTCTGATAACCATTTAACATCGGCTGCGGCCTTTGTGGAAGGGGGGATTCAAGAAGCTTGTGATGATGCTTGTAGCATATGCCTTGAAGCATTTTGTGAAAGTGATCCTTCAACGGTATATATGTTGGAGATTATATCTCTTTACCATCAGTTGAGTAAGGCTTTCCCCAAAACTAACTGTATCTTTCTCTTACAGGTGACTGGTTGCAAGCATGAGTTTCATCTTCAATGCATTCTTGAATGGTAGTCTTATTTAATTACGGTCTGAGTAATATCTGCATCCAACTTATTTTGTTATAGTAAACTTTTTATTGTAAAGATAGATGGTCAACCATCTGGACTGAAGTGAGACTATTTTGTAGCATTACTAGGAAACTAAAATATGGAGTGGTATGGTAAGCTAACACAAGGATTCCACCTAGAGCGAAGTAACAAAGATAATATGACCTATATTAATATTTCCAATGATGAAGTGACCCAGGGCAGACAATTTTTTTCTTCTTCTTATCTTTCTTAGCAATGTAAATAGGTTTTGGATAATAGCAAGCACATATGTCATTCCAACAAATGTTTGATATGCAAATATTTAATAGGATTGTACTATATGGATATTTGTGTTTTAAGCACAAGAAATATGGAATTTATTATTCGTTTTACAAGACATGAAGATTGTAAACTTAATTTTGTTGTGGAATTGTGATGCATGTAGTATTTTATTATGACGTTCCATTGAAGAAAGACAGGGAGATGGACATCATTGCATAGGGGACCATGACAAGGCACTGGCATATGTATTTATCTATTAAAGAATATGAACAAGATGGTGTTACATTATAAAACAATCTAAGAAAGTGGATTGGAATGATAAAACAAACTAATAGTTTGTTTGTTTGTGTTTTTTGTTTATATCAACATATGGTGCAAAATATAAATATCTACAATGCCCTGAATATTTTCTAGAAAAGGAAAAAGCATCTTGGACATATTGAGTTGTTCCTATTTTCTTACATGGCATTTTAGAATTCCAATGAGAGTGTTTTGTGAGGTTTTTATTCTGCTTCATTGGTTTTAGAATTAAGACCTATATTGTGTTGGTATTCATCACTTAGTGTCCCTCCTCATTTTCTTCTTTTTCCCATGTTGTTTGGTGTTTGGAATTCACATGTTTTCTTTTCTTAATTCGTTGGATAAGCAGGGATTTTTCCCTAGAGAATTGTGGAAAATTTCCCTGTTCTTTATGATAAAGGTGGTCAAGAGGAGGGGGGTTGATTAAAAATTTTCTTAATAAGCAACAACCAGATATGGTTCTATTTCAAGAGTCAAAATTAATAAGTGTGATAGTCGCTTGATTAGAAGTATTCGGGGACATAGGTTGAGAAAATGGGATATGTTGCGATTGTGTGGCACTTCAGGAGATATTTTGATTATTTGGGATGAGAGAGTTGCTTGTGATTGTTAGATTGTTTCAGGGGAGTTTTCATTGTCAATTGGATTTAGGAATTCTGATAATTGTGAGTGGTGGTTGATCGGCGTTTATGGGTCTAATAGACCTAATATAAGGGTGGAGTGGTGGGATGAGTTGGTTGGGCTCTTTGGGCTGTGTTTCCCAATTGGTTTTTTTTTTTTTTTGGGGGGGGGGGGGGGGGATGAGTTGGGCTCTTTGGGCTGTGTTTCCCAATTGGTTTTTTTTTTTTTTTGCGGGGGGGGGGGGGGGGGGGGGGGGGGGGGTTTAAGCTTTTTGTTCATGAGAAGTTTAATACAACTATGGTAACTAGGGTTATGAGGGATTTTGATGCTTTTATAAGGGAATGTGACTGGATTGATTTCTAACGCTCGTTTTGCATGGTCTAATCTCTAGTCTAATTTGGTGGGCTATAGGTTAAAATAGATTTTTGTTTTCTTTGGGATGGGATATGAGGTTTCAAATATTAGACGAGAGGTGCTTCCAAGAGTTGTATTGGATCACTATCGTGTGTTGGTATTGAGCTCCCCTTTTAAGGGGGGTCCTTCAGTTGTTAGGTTTGAGAATATGTAGGTAGAACATCAATCACTTAAGAAGTTTTTTGAAGAGTGGTGGAGTACAAGTAGGAGTACATGTCATGGATGGGAGGATTTTAAGTTTACAAGGAAATTGAAAATGACTTTAAGGAAAAATTGAGGGTTTAGAGTAGGGAGATATTTGAAAAACTTGAATGGGACAAAGAATGAAATCATTAGAAGAATTGAGGAGTTGGATCAAATTGAGCCTAGGGACAATCTTGATGAGACTTTGAGGTAAACAATAATTGAGTTTGAAACAAATATGGAAGAGATTATATTTAGTGAACATATTTTTTGGGATCCAAAGGCTAAATGAAATGGGTAGAGCAGAGTGATAATAACTCCAAGTTATTTCATAGGGTAGTCGATGGGAAGAGGAAAAAGTTCATCAGACAAAAAAAGAACAAAGAAAAAAGAATGGAGGTAGCTAATGGGTTGTTTGTGGATACATAAGACCAAATAGCTAATGAATTTTTTACTTTTTATTCGACTCTATATTTGAATGGGGAAATTGAGAGGTCAGGTATTGATGGTTTGGATTGGGCTTCAATTGATGAGAATAAATCTAGATGGATGGAAATGCCTTTTAATGAATTTGAAATTAGAGTCATTTTTTTATTACAGGAGAGGTAAATCCCTAGATTTATATGGGTTCTCAATGGTGTTTTTTCAATATTGTTGGGATGTTGTGAAAGGGGATTTGATGAGAGTTTTCACGGAGTTTTTTGAGAATGGAGTGGTGAATGCGTGTACAAATGAATCTTTCATTTGTTTGAATCCTAAAAAAGAGGAGTCTGTGAAGATTGATGATTTCAAACCCATTAGCTTGGTCATATCCTTATACAAAATTTGGGAAAAGTGTTATTAAAAAAAGTTTTAAGGCAGCTTTGGGGGAACCATATTTTTGGCTCAAGAAGGTTTTGTGAAGGGGTTGTCAGATTAGATGTAGTGTTGGTTGTAAATGAGGCAGTTGAAGAATGTAAAGGATTAAATAAGGATGGCTTGATTTTTAGTGTAAATTTTGAGAAATCTTATGGTCATGTCTACTAGTAGTTATTGAATTTTGTGATGCATAGAAAGGGATTTGGGGAAAGATGGAGGAAATGGATATGAGGGTGTTTATCTTCTTTCAATATGTCCGTCATAGTAAATGGTAAGGCAGTGAATAGTTGTAAGGCTTCTAGGGAGGGTTCTTAGACAAGGTGATCCGTTGTCCCCTTTTCTTTTCACTTTGGTGGCAGTTGTCTTGGGTTGGTTGGTTGATAGAGTGGTTGCTTTAGTTGATTTTTTTTTTTAATATTATCAGAAGGGATAAGGTTTCTGTCCCACTTGTAGTATGCAGATGATACTATTTTTTTTTCTCTTTTGGGGAAGATTCTAAGGTAGTTAATTTGCTTTCACTATTTAGAATATTTGAGCTTGTTTCAGATCTTAAAGTTGGAGAAGTTTGGTAAGAGGTTGGAATAGAGCCTTGTTTTCTAGAGGAGGTAGGTTCACTTTGGTGCAGTCTATATTGGGTAGTATCCCCATCTCTTACTTGTCTTTATTTAAGATTCTGGCTGGGGTTGCAAATATAATTGAAAAAATGATGAGGGACTTTCTTTGGGAAGGATAGGGTGAAAGGAAAAAAAGATCATTTGGTGAACTGGTGAAATAGTTTCTTTTCACGAAGAGAAAGGGGGACTTGCCATTGAAAACATTGTGGCAAGGAACATTGCTTTACTAGGAAAGTGGTTATGGAGATCTCTTTTTGAGTGCAATTCATTATGGATTTCATTATTGAGAGTAAATATGAGGTTCAAGCTAAATGGTAGGGATTCTTTTATGGTTAATAGAGGTAACTGTAGATTTCCATGGAAATCCATATGTAAAATCTTTTCTATTTTTTCTAGGTTCATAGAAGTGAAAGTGGATAATGGTGATAATGCTCAATTTCGGGAGGATGTTTGGGTGGATGATTCTTCGTTTGGTGTGTTGTTTCTACACTTGTATCGACTGGCTTGCTTCCATTCTGTTTCCATTTCATCTATGGCTCATTCTTATTTGGCTTCCATTTCATGGGATTTCAATTTCTGTAAAAATCCCAATGATTGGGAAACTCTGAGTTGTTGTCTCTGTTGGCCATGCTTTGGTGATTTTTCCTTGAGAACAAATGTTAGTGATAAATGGGTGTGGTCTCTTAATTCTTCTGGGATCTTTTCATGAATGTCTTTTTTTGACAAAATTATTGATAATTCCATTGGTCGTCATCTCTTTCAATATAGAAGTCGGAGAGTTGTTGTCTCTCTTAAATATCATGACTAATGACATTTTTCAAAAAAGGAATCCTAATCACAATCTTTATTCTCAATGGTGCATCATGTGTAAGAGGAATGAGAAATCTTTGGATCATTTATTCTTGCATTGCCCTTTGGTCTTGGTCTCATGGAATCGCTTTTTTTATTGGTGGATATTTTTTAGGTGGCTTTGACTATTTGTGGAATTGTGTAACATTCTCATTTTTTTTGGGTTATGTGGTTGTAACAAAATGCTAAGATTTTTTAGGATAAGTTTGAGGACATTGAGTCGCTATGGGATGGAGTGTGCCATTTGGCATCTTTTTGGGCTTCCATTTCTTCTCCGTTGAAAGGGATTCCGTTTATTTTTTTGATTTTTTTATCTCTAGAGATTGGTGGCTTGTGTGCGATTTGTAGTTTTTCTTCTTTTTTAATAAAATGCCTTTTTGTTGCCGATAAAAAAAGAAAAGAAAAAAAGAGTTGGTCAAAAAAATAAATCTCTTGCTTGTAGTTAATTTTTGAAAATATCATATATTTGATCATTAATCTGTTATTTGTTTCTGTCTTCAACAACATTGAGGTTAGCAGTTAAATGAATTTCATATGGTTATTGTTTTCATTGTTTGCCTTTATGCATCAGGTAAATCTCTTACTTAAGAACTAGTGTATTTTTAAAAACTTTCTGGTTTAAGTTAAACATGTTTCTTATTGTTATTTGGTTTCGTGATCCTTGTTCCGATTGATGGGATTCCTCTCAAACTTGTTAGTGTGTGCATCTTGCCCTCCCCAGACATCACTTGACTGGGAACCTGAGACTCAGGCATTGATTCCCTCTTTTTGGTTTTAGTAATACTCAGGCTGCATAGGACCGAATTATTGCTGCTTCAATTATTTTTGGTTGGTACGAGAGAATTTGGTTGAATAGTCATGGCTGTCCAGTATTAATGTGATTAATGTTGTAGGTGTCAGAGAAGCTCCCAGTGCCCAATGTGTTGCCAATCCATCAGCCTGAAGGATCCCAGCAGGTTAGTTTCTCTTACTCGATCCTTTTTCATGATTTATTTGTGTTGCTTGATACTTGATTTGATGGATTTGTTAATGTGCATGTATTGTCAGCCAGGAATTGCTTGACGCAATAGAACAGGAAAAGAGTATTAGAATGAATCCACCTAGAAATACCACGATATTTCATCATCCAACCCTGGGGGATTTCGAATTACAGCATGTTCGTAATCTTTTATGCTAGTTGGAAGTTTTCCATCTTCTTCTTTCTCATGAACATATGACATGGTGAATGTATCGGAATGATTAATTTAATCCAACTTTCTCTGCCAATACAGTTACCAGTTAGTGCAACCGATGCTGAACTCGAAGAGCGTATTATTCAGCACTTGGCTGCTGCTGCTGCAATGGGGAGGGCACGCCATATTGCCCGGAGGGAAGGTCAGAGGGGTAGATCATCTGCTCAGGGTCGTCCACATTTTCTTGTGTTCTCTACTCATCCCAATGCACCTCCCGTTGCTTCTGTGTCTTCTTCTCAAACTCACAGAGGTGAGGGTGAACCAGTTCCTCCGGTCACAGTAGCTGGGCCGACTTCTCTTATAACTGTGGGAGAAGACTCTACACAACTGGTTTCTCAACCTTCTAGTCAAGCTGATCAGGTTTCTGAGGCATCTGGATCAAGTGTTCTTGTTGCGACTCATAATGGAACGTCCTCAAACAATCAGTATGTTCGATTCTTGAATTTGATCTTAAAGTGATTCTCGTAGTTAATTAACTTCACAAAAGCAGTTTTGGCAATAAAACACAGGGGTTTCCTCCCTTGGCCCATAACTCTTGCCCTTTTTTGTCTTTCAATATTTTTTTCTTCATATATTTACAGTTCATGATGTAATTGTTGTCATGTAGGAGGTCTCCTCCTCAATCGTCCCCAGCTGGTCAGGATAGAGCAGGACCATCCGAGTTCCAATCATTTTCAGAATCTCTTAAGTCTCGGTTGAATGCAATGTCAATGAGGTACATGGAAAACATGCTATATACTGTAGGTTGGTTATTAAATTGTTGAGTTCTTGTTTTCATTTATTTGTTTTTTCTCCTTCTTTAAGATACAAAGAGTCAATTACAAAGAGCACAAGGGGTTGGAAGGAGAGATTGTTCTCCCGCAACAATAACATGGCGGATCTTGGTTCTGAAGATAGGATGGATAACAATGCAGGAATTGCTACTGTGACACGTATGATGCAGCATCTTGAAACAAGAGACGATAACAGAACCAATACAGCTTCTGTATCAAATGTTTTGCAGGATAGCTCAGTTCCAGATCAAGGCAACCATCAGATTGCAGAGACTGGTGGTAACAATTCGTTAAATGAGGTTAACACACAAGCTTCATGTGCTACAACCTCTGCTTCAGATTAGCATACACAGCTTTCAGGGTTAAAGGTTAGTCTAGACTTGTAATTGCTACTGCAGTCTGCATCTAGGTGTGTGGATTCAAATTTTGAACTCATTCTGTTGGAATAGTATCTTATTTTTGGCCACAGAATGAGTCATGGGATTTTTCATTGTCTTTTGGAAGTCATGCTATCCTTTTATGTGCTTTCATTTCATATTTTATTATTCTTAGTTCTTAGAGCGTTGCTTGATAAAATTTGTTATTTGTTTCCTTGTTGGGTGTCGGTCACTTCTCCTATTAAGGGGATTCTTTCGTTTTTTTTATCAGTAGAGTATGGAGAGCTGCTTGTGACTTGTAATCTTCTTTTTTTGGTTCTCTTTGTGGACTTCTTGTTCTCTGTATTTTATAAATAAAAATTATTATTTTAAAGGGCACCAAGGGGGTGCAATTCCGTATACAAAAGAAATGCACCACAATCTATGTTACATGGACTCGGGTACAGGTTTTTGGGTGTGGTTGCATATCCGGAGGTCGGACTAATCAAATCTCAAATTTAAGGGTACGCGGACTCGATAATAAAGAGTCATATTTTTATATTTTTAATCTATTATATAAGATAAAATGGTATTATATGTAACATACAACGTCAAAAAAGTGTTTTATAGTAATTACACAACAAATGATACGTGTAAGATAATGTCAAATATAAATATATGAAAATGTCCAATGGAATTATGGAAAGTATCGGACATATATCACACACCCTTGTCCAAGTGCCGGGTGTCCGATACGGGAATTTGATTTATTTTGAAGAGTCCATGTAACATAGATCACAATTGTACATTAAAACCTATTTAAAGGCCAATACAAAATCAAAAAATATTGGTTTGAGGAGAACCACCACCAAAAACCAACTATATAATAAACCAAACCAAACCAAGTCTTAAGTCCTATCAAATGGGGTCGGTTGTATAAAAACCAACTATATAATAAAGACAAAAATCTCTCTAATTTAAAAATGCACTCTTCTCTACCATCAAAAGTTTTTTCTTTTACTTTCTCATCACATCAACACCAAGGTACCGAACACCATGCCTTCCTCATCTGCCTCTCTGCTTGAGTCCCCAACTGTCCAAGGTAACACCCACCCAATACCAAACAAGAGAAGGGGCAAAGACCATCACTCCCTCACCACCTTGTGATAGATGAGAAAATGACTTGCTGACACCCCATATTTTTTACACTTGAAACACCAATTCACATGCACTTGTCTTCTTTTAATCAAATTATCAATGTTGGGAATCTTGTCATGTGTCTGGCAGCAATCAAAGAAAGTCACCTTGGAAGGGGTCTTGGTACCGAAATCCATCTGTCCTAAAAAAGGAACCCCCTATGCTACAAGAGGGCGTCATTGTAAGACTTGACCATAAAATGTCTAATCCATAGGGTGGCATCTCTATCTGCACCGAGATTGGTGGCATGGCATACAATCGATCAAACAAATTCATCATTTCTTCCAATTCCCAATCATCAAGCTCCTTTCTGAAGGTAATATACCAAAATGCATCACAAGCCAATATAAGGTAATCACTAATAGCTTCCTGCCTGGGGTAAGCATCCTCTAGCTTGTCATCACCACGCCATCCATGACTCCAAAACTTTACCCACTTCACAAACTGAACGTGACTAAAGAAATAATCCCAAACATTGCGAATGCCCTTCCATAAACTTAACCCATAAGACAAGAAAATCTTGTCTGAAGTCCAATGATGTAATTTTTTATTTTCCCTCACATTTTTTTAATTATTTTATTTTGATCAGCCACAAGAAAATTATATTAATGATAAAAAAGTGCTGAAATTTTAAATTTCCTTTTCATTAATAAAATTTTATTATGCTTATAAAAATAATAATAAAAAACAAAACAAAAACCGAAAACCAATGAATCAAATTTTGCCATAATTCAAAGAATTTATTTGGAGTGATAAAGTCTCAATGTCAGGATTTTGTGCAAGTCATTGGCATCCAGAGATTGGTTAGTAATACAAAATTCAGAAGGATCCTTCTTTGTTTGATTTCATAAACTCTGGTATCTTGGTCATCGTGTTCCTTGGCAATTTGAAAAATTGTAGCGCCCCAAAGAAAAGAAAAAAAGTATCATCTTGTCAATCTATTTTAAGAACTCCAATAAGAGGAGAAAAGTAGGCAATGTTTGCAACATCTAATACTGCACTACATAAGTTGAATCTTCACGCATTTGCTTTTCATATATGTTCCTTTCACGGGTTTTTTGTTTGATAGGTGACAGTCAGTTGTTAGTTGTTGGATTAGTACCCTAGGGAGTTGAAGTCCCAACCTCACTGTTGGAAGAACCTAAGTGCTGCATCCATGTCACTAGACTTTCACGTTGATGAAGGAAAACATTAATAAAAGCCCTATAGATGGAAGTGTTTCTGCCATAGAATTAGCTTTCGTTTCCAAAGAATTGGGCCTCAAACCAAAATCACTTTCATAGCTTTATATTATTTTGAAAACGCAGCAAATTTTAGATGAGGCTGTGTTAATAACCATGATGGTCTGTTAAAAGAGAAATTCAGGCTAAATAAAGGTGGGTTCTTTTGCTCTGGTGCCAAACTGATATAGGAAAACTTAGGAAACTGGGCCCAAGGCTGCCAACAATTGGAATTGTGGTTGGTGTGGGTTCTGGAGAGTTTGTAGGATTTGTAAGGAGAAGAAACAATTTAGTGTTCAGAGTGGGAAATCGTTGAAATTTGGTTTGATTTCCAAAATTCCATGTTACAAATTTTCTGATTTGGTACAATTTGAAGGCATGAGCAATGGCGAAATTAGGTTATAGAGTTCAGATTTAAGATGAATAGGTAAGGGAAGGGGTTAAAGTTGACCTAGACATGATCGGCAAGGGGCACTTTTGGGGGCATATAAGTAGTTTTTGTGAATAATAGTTGTGTGATGAGAAGAAGAAAGAAAGAAACTCTAGGAAATCCCACGTATAACTCTCTAGGTATTATCCCCATGGTAAGGTTACACAACGCCTCAAAATATTCACACTCTAGCGAATAGCTAGATTTATATATAAATTAATAGGCTGCTGGGTTCTCCTAATTCTAGTACACCCGCTCAAAAAGAGTAGGAGACTTTTTGACTTTGATCATTAGACTCTTCCAGATGTAAACAAATGATATATAGCTGATTTTTTTGTGTTCATGTATCAATTGCATGAATTGTGTTAATCTTGTAGCTTCTTTTTTTGTCACTTTCAAAAACCCTAATCTGTCTTTATACCAATTGATTGAGCTACCATCTAGCAAGATTGGACTACTAACATCAGTAGCATAGAACACTAGTTTGCTGTCTTAGGCACCGTATTTGTTAGTTTCAATTACTTTGAATTTAATCAAACTAATTCAAGTTTACTTCATGGGTTCAGAAACTTGCTCCATTTTTATGAAGTATGTAACTGTGAACTCTCAGTTATCATTGTCACACCAATTCTTATTTGTTTTGCTGTTTCACATTCCTCACGAAAAATATATTTCTTTGATGTCAGGCAGACTATTTCTTCTTCGGCTGTATGATGCTTTGCTTCTCTTTGGATTTCGTCAGTTGCAATCCCATTTTCACACAGAAAAGAGCGTTGGTGTGGTTGTGTTCTGACATATAAGAATAAAGATATAGTAGCAAGTCGGCGAGCTCTACAGTTAGGACAAGGGAACAAATACATCACTATTGGCTGTAAATTGGTTTATATCTCATATTAATTTATCTGCGTCTTGAATGCTAGGTGGAGCATGCTTCTAAAGCTTTGAAATTATTTTTCTTCAAGCATCTAGGTGGACAAATTCCCGTTTAATTGATCGCATGAATTTTTCTGTTCCATGAAGTTTTATATTTGCATTTTTTTTTTTTTTTGAAGCTCATAATTTCTAGTTGAAAGCCATTTGGTGTAGGATGAAACAAATAGATCCCCCCTTATACCATCCTGCAACTTTGCCCTAGCTTCTATGGATATATCCATTTGTGGAATGGTAAATTCTTTTTGTTTGATTCATTATTGCCTGTGAATATCAGACTTGGGACCTAATAATGTTTTCTCATCAGCTACTTACCAACTCTGGTTTCATAGGTGACACTGGTCAGACACGACCAAATCATCATGTGATTCAAACAAAATTCAAAACAGTAAGGGCATTTGACCAACTCTGGGAAGTTTAGATGTCCCAGGAATATTACAAGATCAAAATATTTTTTATTTTTATCAAATCATTTCTGCCACACCTTGAACCAAGACCATACCATAGCCTTTCCTTTTTCTTTTAGCAACGTTGTTGTCCGTTACCTGTCAAGTGCTAGCCTAGTTGGTGAGTGTGTCCTGCCCAACACAGTTTTGACAATAGACTCTTGTCAACCCTTTACGTTTGGCTGAATCATATGATTACCGGGTATTGCTTGATCCTCAGATTTATGCTCTTGGGTGAGTCCAAGAGGCGCGTAGCTGGAACATGATTTCTGGTTATAAAAAATAAATAAATAAATAAATGGGAAACATTATGTACTTTTATGTTTTTTGTCTATCATGTGTTGGACAATTTTCACTGTAATTAAATTAATTAATTCTATTTGGATACTAAACGACAAACAGAATATAAAAGAAAAATAGGAAAGGAGAGAGAGTTTGATTATAAAAATCAAACTAGAAATAGAATTAAATAAATAAAAATAGATTTTATTTTGTTACAAAAGTAAAATTAAAATAAATAATAAAATAATAAATAAATAAATAAATAACTTATTTGATTAATATCTTGAATATTATTCTGATCAAGTCCAGTGTTCGACACTGTCTCTTTAAGAAGACATTCATCCTCTCCACTGTGTTTTCAGAATATGAACATCTATCTTCCAGGATGAAATGATCAATTACAAATAAATGCAGCACCACAATTTATTTGTTCAACGAATACACTAAGTGTTTACACTCTTTCTCACAAAAATTAAATGCAGCAAAATGAAGAATAAATTTGCAGAGGAGAAGTACGAAATTTCTGAATGTAAAACATCAAATGAGGGTTGCCTATTTATAGATGTAGTGGTGTCTATTGATTTTGAATTAAACAGGTGCTAACCTGTGTTTGAACAGGTATGAAACCTGTTTGGTTTTGAATTAAACAGATTTAAATTTGTTGGGTTCAAAATTCAAACAGATAAAAACGGAAGGGACCTGTTTGGGCGTAGAGAACAATCAAAACAAATTAATTCCGGAATTAATTTGAATTCTGGACAGTTGGACAAATTTTATTTTGAAAAATAAAATTAAATCCAAATGTTTCTGGTCCAAAAAGATTAGTATTAGGCCGAACAAGCCCAACCCAACAACACACCCGCGCCCAAGCCCAGCCCACCCGACCGGATGGACAGCGGCGGCGCACGCGCATGTAGTGATTTTTGTATCCAATGGGTCAAGTCCATTTTGCCCATAACCTCCCTCTCTACAAAACTTGGGTACCCCTTGGGGTACACTCCAAGTTCCAATCTCATGCCTTATAAACCCATTCAAAACTTTCCACCAAATTAATGTGGAACAAGCCATTTTTCAACCTTAAGGAATTTCCACTAAAATTCCATTTCTATGGAGCTCACTTTGACTTCAATTTCCCATTCACTCGATAATGATTTTGAGCAACCAAATATAGCACGTGAATTACAACGCGACATAGAACGCGTTACCACTTTGACCCGCCAAATTTGACGCTCGGGTCCCACCAAATAATAGACCAAAGTTAGCAAAAAATTCTGATTTTACCAAAATTTCCTAACCATTTCCAGCAATCCCCTATATGAATGGAATTTGATGACAACGGAAATGCAACAATATACAGACTTTATCGAAAGAGTATAAGTCGAAAATATCTTACATCAGGATAGGTAGCTTTCGGTCTTGAACCTTCCTTAGTGATAACCTATTGGACTTATTGGCTAACCAATGGACGCGATGCCTTGAATTGTTCAGCCGTTTGTGTAAGCCAAGACAATAGATTTCATACAAAATATCTTCTAACACATCGTGGTTCTCACTGTTGTATTCATTTTGGCCTTAAACGCTTCTGGTTTTCATAAGTGTTTCTAGAGAATTTAGCCTCTTCATTCTCATAGAACCGGCCCCAGTTCGACACTCATATAGGTGATTTTTATTGTAAGTATATCTTTATACTTGTCTTGATTTTTATACCTAAATCAAGATATAAGTAATCATTAAAAGCAAAGCGTATCCTTATACCCCTGCAGACAACACATGTTGCAGATATCACTCTCACCATAGGAATGGGTAGGAAATTTTAATCCCTTAGTGATTTCTGGCGAGCCACACATAACTTAGTTGTCCCTTTGAACTTAATTCTTGGGATCTCCAGTCATATAAGTAGGGTTACCAGTATGACGACTTTTATGTAATAGGCTTTAATCTCATTCCCTTCAATAAACTATACACTAGCTCTTTTGTCAAACCTTTTGTTAACGGTTCCGTAATATTCTCTTTAGATTTTATATAATTTATTGAGATTATTCCATTTGACAACAATTGCCTTACGGTATTATGTCGACGACGAATATGTCGTGCTTACCGTTATACATATGATTCTGTGCCTTGCCTATTGCAGATTGACTATCACAATGAATGCAAATACCTGGCACAGGTTTTGGCCACATTGGAATATCTTCTAAGAAGTGACGAAGCCATTCTACTTCTTTTCCTGCTTTATCTAAAGTAATGAACTCGGATTCCACTGTGGATCGCGCAATGCATGTTTGTTTCGTGGATTTCCAAGAAACAGCAGCGCCTCCCAGAGTAAAGATATATCCACTTATGGATTTTGAATCTTTAGTATCCGATATCCAATTTGCATCTCAATAACCTTCAAGTACTGTTGGATATCGAGTAAAGTTCAAACTATGACCACGGGTGAATCGTAGACATCTAAGAACCCAAATGATCGCTTTCCAATGGTCTTCTCTGGGGTTACTAGTGTACCTACTCAATTTACTGATAGCATAAGCTATATCAGGACGAGTACAATTCATTAGGTACATTAGGCTTCAAATGATTTGGGAGTATTTTAACTGAGACACTACATCACCTTTATTTTTCGATAAATAAAGACTGATGTCTACAGGTGTTCTAACAACATTCAAATCATCCTTGATAAATTTATCAAGAATTTTCTCAATATAATAAGATTGAGATAACGCATATCCGTCAGATGTTTTAGTAATTTTCATTCCTAATATAACATCTGCGACCCCCATATCTTTCATATAAAATCTTCTGTTAAGCATTTGTTTAGTTGATTTGATCATGTTTTGACTGCTTCTAATGATAAGCATGTCATCCACATAAAGACAAACTATAACATATCCTTGGTCAATGTTTTTAACATAGACGTATTTGTCACATTTATTTATTTTAAACCCATTAGTAAGCATTGCATAATCAAATTTTTCATGTCATTGCTTAGATGCTTGTTTTAATCTATAAAGAGATTTTACAAGCTGACAAACTTTCTTTTCTTGCCCTGGCATTACAAACCCTATAGGTTGCTCCATATAGATCTCTTCATTTAGATCACCGTTTAAGAAAGTTGCCTTAACATCCATTTGCTGTATTTCTAAATTAAACAGTGCTGCTATAACAATAAGAATGCGAATGGATGCTATTCTTGTCACAATGGAATATGTGTCAAAATAGTCCAGACCTTCATTTTGTCTGTAACCTTTAACTACAAATCTTGCTTTATACTTGTCAATTGAATCATCTTCTTTCATTTTTTTTCTCTTGAATATCCATTTTATATCCAAGAGGTTTAGAACCTGGTGGAGGATCCACCAATTCCCAAGTATGATTTTGCATAATGGATTCAATTTCATTATTAACAGCTTCTTTCCACAAAGGTGCTTTAGGACCTGTCATTGCTTCCTTAAAGCTTCGAGGTTCATTTTTTAACAGGTATGTTAGGAAATCTGGACCAAAGGATTTTGATGTTCTCGCTCTCTTACTTCTTCTTGGTTCATCATCAGTTAAATCCTGTTGGTCAAGACCATTACTAGTCTCTTGTGTTTGATTGTCATTAGTCTCTTGACTTTGTGTACAATCATAAGTTCTTTTCTGTGAACTTAATTCCTGTCATTTCTTGTAAGGAAAGACATGTTTGAAAAACACAACATTCTTTGACTCTATAATAGTGTTCACATTTATATCAGGCATTTCTGATTTATAAGTCAGAAACCGATATGCACTACTATTCTGAGCATAACCAATAAACACACAATCTACTATTTTTGGTCAAATCTTAGTCTTTTTAGGAATATGAACTCCAACTTTTGCCAAACACCCCCACACTTTTAAGTATTTGTAGGAAGGCGATCGATCTTTCCACAATTCATAAGGAATGATGTTGGTTTTTTTGTGGAGTATTCTGTTAAGAACATAATTAGCAAACAATATTGCTTTCTCCCACAAGTTCTGTGGTAAGCCTGAGCTCAATAACATGACATTCATCATTTCTTTTAGGGTTCTATTCTTCCTTTCAACAATCCCATTTTGCTGTGGAGAATAAGGTGCTGTAGTTTGGTGAATAATGCCATGTTGTGTACAAAATTCATTTAATGGTGCATCATATTCACCATCCCTATCACTTCTAATATAAATCAAAATATAATATCCATCACTTGTTGTCTATGATGTGCTTGATTCATAAATTTCAAATCATGATTCATAAATTTCAAATGCAAAATCCAAAATAATTATGACTACACAAATCAAAATTAATGTTTTGACAAAATCATATCCTCATAAAAATTTTGCCTAAGAATCAAACAATTCAAAAACCCCATTTGATTGTAAAAGATACAATCAAATATTCGTGACAAAAGAAAATTACATTATCTCATCTAATGCAAGAGATACACTCCCATATTAATATAATGGTTTATGGTTTAACAAATTCTACTACGCAAGTAAAATAATAATTAATGACATCTCATGTCACAAATTCAAAACAAACTAATAATCAACATAAAAGATTTCTTAAAATTACTTCTAATTAAATGGAACGATATAACTACATACATCTTCATGTTTAAATTTCTCTGGTGTTTAAACACTCATTCAAAATTAATTAGAAATACTCAAATTAATCTGCTTATGTACAAAGTCAACATATCAATTTATCATTCCAAATCACATAAAATTATTTTTTAAGAAATAAATTGAGTTGATATCAATACATGCATATCAAACGCATCAACTAAAAATAATGAATTAACAAAATGAATTAATCATGCATGATCCCATAACTTGCATCATGAGATAAAAAGATTCTCAACCCATAAATAAAAACCAACACGTTTTTAAACTTTAAACTCCAAAAATGACAAAACATACCTTCATTTAATTAGTTTGATTTGTACATAAATAAACTAATTATATATACATTTTTCGACTCATGCGCAGAAACTATTCATGACTACGGATCCATACACAAAAATTAAAGAATGAATTAGTAAACCAATAAAGAAAATAAACTTGCCACAAAGGTTTCTTCGTAATAAAAATGAAATTAGTTTGTAAAACTAATATTTAACTCCAGAATCAAATGCTTCCATGTATACTCATGATGAACTCTGATAAAGTCAAAAGAACTAACACATTTTCACAAAGGGTTCAAAATTAAGTGGCCTTCCAAACGAAACTGTAAGTCACGTACAAAATTTATAGATTGTGACCGAGACACAAAGTTGCATAATTGATTAACAAAATTAATTTTCTAGTTATTAAAACCAGAAAATAAATTATAACACAAAACAATTTTATTTTCCTTGTTACTAAAACTAGAAAATAAAATACCACAATAATATTCTATGACACCAAATAATATTTTGCAATTGTTAATGACACCAGTATATAACTACTAGTTGTCAAAGAAAATAGACAGTATATTACTACTATCTGTCAAATAGTTTATAAGTACTATTTGTATTTTTCAACCAGAATATCACTTTGTGAAACACAGAAAATTAAATACAATGAAGACACCAAAAATGATTTGTCTTACGAAGACAGCGTCGAACACTGGACTTGATCAGAATAATATTCAAGATATTAATCAAGTAAGTTATTTATATATTTTCTGTTTTATTATTTATTTAAATCAAATTTTAATTTTATTTTTGTAACAAAATAAAATTTGTTTTTATTTATTTAATTATATTTCTAGTTTGATTTTTGTAATCAAACTTTCTCTCTCCTTTCCTATTTTTCTTTTATATTCTGTTTGTCGTTTAGTATCCAAACAGAATTAATTAATTTAATTACAGTGAAGATTGGCCAACATCATGTTGGGTGCAGTTTATTAAAGGAAATATTGTTGAAAAGTCTAATCTAAGGAAAGTATAAGACATTAGGTGTAATGGATATTTTTTTGCTAGTGAGATGTTTACTTTTTGTAAAATAGTTTGGTGATAAATCTTTTTGTTGATTTTAGGAGACATTTTATCTCTTAATTTATTTGTTGAAATTTTTTTTTATTTGTTGATTTTTTTGACTATCTGTTCAAATTACATCTATCTATTTTAATTTTTTTGACATTTTTTCTTATCTGTTGAAGTTTTTTAACCTATTTGTTGAAATGTTTTCTTATCTATTGACTTTTTTTTAATCTATTCAACAAAGCAATTACAATCTTTAATTTTTTTTAGGTAAATTACACTTACATCCCTTGAGGTTTGGGTTTAATACATATCACCTCCTGACGTTTAGGAAATTACACTAAACCTCCTGTCATTGTAATTATTTAAACGGAATGAAAACATTGAACTCATGCACTCTCTCTTTTTTTTGCTTTACTTTACTTTCTCTTTTTTTTTTCCTTTTCTTTTACTTTTTTTTTTAAAATTTAATTTCATCCGTTTTTCTATTATGAGTTGTTACCTTTTATGCAAGCAGGGAATTTGTGAAATGAGACTATTAACTATGGGTGAGAATGTAATTTTCAAAACGTTAGGGATGGGTAGTAATTGGACCAAACCTCAAGAGTTGTCAATGTAATTTACCTTCTTTCTTTTTTTTTATCTATTGAAAGGTCTAATTTGTTACAAATTTTCATCTATAGAAATTGATTTTGAAACCCACTTTTCTCTCTCTATCCATGATATCTCTCTTTCTCTCATTGATCTATGAATCTGCAATAAAAACAAAAATGATGGAGATTAATAGAAATTATATGTATATACATCTCTAGTTCTCTCTGTAACCTTGATGAACATACCAATCTTAATAGAAGTAACACGAAGACCACAGGCCTTGAGAATGAGGTGGTGACCACCTCTGTTGCCTTTCTCCGCATTTCTCTTTTTGTCGTTGCCATCAGAAACATCGGCTTCATGATGCTGATGAAGAGTTGCTCAATCGGATGGTCCAAATGGAACTTGGATCTCGCCGTGAACTTAGATAACGTCGTCGTAAATGGAACCAAACTCAGATCTCACTGTCATAAAGTTGGAAATTGAACTGAAGGCGTGTTTCGGCACTGACCCCCTCTACTAGTCCTTCAACTCCGATCTCGACCTCTTCGTCCCCTCCTTAATCTCTGGGATCTACGTCAGTGTGCCTGTTTCTCTGCCTTCTTTTGCATCTCTCTTTCTCTTTCTATTCTCTCGCATATACCTTGGGAGCTGATTTTAGAGAGTCGAAGACTGTATTTAGAGAGAAAAATAGAGACTCCTTTAGCGAGAGAAACAAACAACGATAATGAATTTCTCATCAGCAGAAGTGGAATTCTGCGATGGGATGTATCGCCGACGTCAACATTAGGCGACCATTGTCTCACTTGACGAAACAGTAAGGATGGGGAACCTTGATGAGCTCACAAGCATCCCAATCAACACCGGTCGGCTACTGCCTTGGCGTCTCCCTCCGGTCCAACACTATCGCTAGGGCAGTGCAAAGTTTTAATCACAACAGCAAGATAAGCCAGGACGATCTTCGCATCTTCTATTCTGGATTTTTCGGCAAAGGAGGAAGAACGGTCTCGGAGGAGGTGGATGCTAGGGTTAGGGTTTTCACAGGGAGAGAGAGAGAGATGGATTTGGGGAAAAAATGTGATACAATATGTACATATATATGTGAGTATTTTGGTCATTTTGTTTAGGCATGCCCATAATCCTTATGGATAAAGTTGTTTAGAGTGTGAACCTTGAGTGATTCTATTTACACTACTATTTTATCTCCTTACATCCTCCATTTTATTATACCACTAAAAAAAATGTGATTTTTATTACACCTATTATATTTCCAAAACTTACCCTAAAGTAAGACTCTTCAAAGTCCTTTCATTTCTTTACACTAATAGTTTTTGGAGGGAAAATAAGAGAACAGAGAAAGATGTAACAAAGGAAAAGAGAAAGATGTAAGGAAGACAGTGAGTGGAGCCCACAACGAAGTGCCTGTTCGGTCACACAGTGCTAAACAATTTACATTCCTCTAGTGTTTTGTTGCGGGAAAAAATAGATTTCTCCAGCATTTTGTTACTATACATTTAGAGAGTCACTTTCTTTCGAACAATGATTTTTAAATTTATGCCAGGCTTGTTCAGTAATACAGTACTAATGGATTTGAATTAATCCAGTGCCATTTACCAGACACTTTTTTTTCTCATTCACTTGGATGATAATAAGAAATTAATTCGAGGCCACTTGTGAAGTGCCTGTTCGGTGATACATTGCTATTGCATCCATCAATTAAACATGTTACTACATCAAGGCTGACAAGCGTACGAAATTGATGAATATGAGTAGTATATGCTTTTTCCCATCCACTAGCACACGAGTGATGAAAATGAGTCCAATTATTTGCTATCAGAGATACTGGATGATCAGGTTGCAGATAAACCTATAACAAAGACATTAATAGGTAGAATTACAAAATAAGACATGGTAATGATCTAAGTAGGCTATGTATATATATGCATGAAATGGTTTCTATTTACAAATCCTATGCAGATATCTTTTCGATCAGGTGTTGCAATCGGTATTGATCTAAGCGGTAGAAATGTCAATCACTGTTGTATGGATAAATGATAAAGTCTATCAAATGGCCTATGTCGGACATAGTCATCCAACGATTAAATCCAGGGCCAGGTTTGAAGTAGGATAAAATGGAGGTAAGTTCATCAACCCTTTCCTGTGAACCAAATAGTTATACGTAGTGCACTACATTCGAATGTAGCTCAAGTGTAAGCCTTAGTTTTCTGCCATTATCTCTTGCATCTAATGTCTTTATAACACTAACAAATCTAGTCTTCTTCCCAACTTCAGAAACCCATTTAATTAATGCTTGATGACTACTAAAAATCTAAAGATAATAAATACATTTATACGTCAAATTATTAATAAAATTCAATACAAATTAAAAATAAAAAAAATCGTATTCATAAATTCGTCTGTAATGAATTTATGACTGGAGTCCGATAATAATGTAGTACTTGCATTGTTACAATAAGTAGAAGTATAATTCTTCCAAGAAAAAATAAATAAAAAATATGACAAAATGAAACTGGAAATACATAGTAATGAGTAGCTGAACAAATTAAAAAAATTCGGGCTTGGGTTACCGGATATGTATCTTTTTTTCGCAATTGGTTGTCAGACATATATAGATATTTTTT
This sequence comes from Camellia sinensis, assembly GCF_055761805.1. Classification (NCBI taxonomy): domain Eukaryota; kingdom Viridiplantae; phylum Streptophyta; class Magnoliopsida; order Ericales; family Theaceae; genus Camellia; species Camellia sinensis. The sequence goes on along the minus strand of NW_028128987.1, from coordinate 15,574,324 downwards.
GTTCGGCAATGTGATGCCAGACTATTTTGTTTTGTTTGATCTCGAAACAATGAATAAAAGTCAAAGAACAATCTAGAAAAATGAAACAAAAACCTACCAAATAAATAAAAAAATTCACCATTTCACTTTTTTGATGTTCTTCATCACCGTTTCTCCATCCATTACTTTCTTCTATAATCAAATTACTATGATTCTCACTTTTTGAAAAGAAATGTGTAAGAGAGAAGAAAAATTGAGAAAGGAATAAGAAGAATAGGGATTGAAGACTAAGGGGTGTAAGGAGATAATAAAATATATTTAATTTTAGTGTTTTTTCCTTATAAGTAATTTCACATATGTGTAAAATTGGGGAGGGGGGAAGGGAAAATCTTATATGGAGGGTGTAAAGAAGTAAAGTAGTGGTGTAAGTAGAATCACTCAAGTGCTGCTATTAGCACTCCATAAATTATTTTGGATCTCTTAATTTTGGTAATTCTATTTTCACACACCAAAACATCTCATTCCACATTCTCTCTAAATACACATATTAACTAATTTTAAATCTTGTAATTTTACTCAATGCACAACCTTTTTTGCCAAAAATATCCCTCTCTTTAACATTGAAACCCTAAACCAACACCCATTTGAATTGCAACTCTTCCATTAGAAATTGGATTTTCACACAAGCAAAGTTATATCTTTGTTAATGGACAATATCTTCTCTTCCTTTCTACGACAACTATGGGCAAAAAGTTTCCTGATGCTATGATCTTATGATCAGCCTGGAGATTTTGATTCGTCGTATGGAAAGCATGTGGACACTAAAAGGGATCTAATTAAACTTAGTGCCTATTCCCATGAAAAGACCACGACGATGCTTCCCAAGGACATAAGATACTTGTATGGGACTTCAATTCCATTTTGCTGACTACAACTAATAGAAGAAGTCATGCTGTCAATAATTTATCAAAAATGTCCTATGGTTACCAATAGCCACCCAGTGATGAATTGCCTAAGCAATTGGTACTTCCAACTTCCATTCATTTAAGTGTGAGATACTTGTATAGAACATTAGGAAAAAGAAGTATAGGCCATGATATTAAACTGTAATCTGGTTGGAAATGCAAGCAAAGATCTGAATGTGAAGAGAATCACACCGAGGCATCTACAACAGGCTATTAAAGGGGATAAAGAAATTAGGGTTTTGGTGGAGAAAATAAGGACACTTTAGTTATTTTAATTTAGGAGAAAACTGTAATAAAAAAATAAATTATTAAGTGTGTGCACTGAGGTTGGTAGGTGTGTGGAAATAGAATTTCCCCTAATTTTTAACTTTTTTTTATTACAATAATAACCTCAAATAAAATTACTAAAAAAGATATCATTAATTTTGGGACACTCTATCTCATTAAACCCACGCATCCACTACATCATGAATTATGGTTTATGAGAGCACCCACCTCCATCACCACCCATCCATCTTCTCTAAATCTCATCTTCAAAACCTATCCATCCTCAAAATCTTGAAAATCCTTTGGCGGCAATATTCCGGCGGTAACAGTGGCAACCATTTGACTACCTACACTTTCCCGACAATGGCAATATTCCGGTAGTAACAATGGCAACCCTTTGGCGAAATACAGGTCCAAACATTACAAATAACTAATTTTCGGGAATCCAGGTTCAAACATGAAAATTTCTTAACACATTGAATGGTCAAAATTGTTAACGCTTGCAGAAGTTTTCATTTTTTAAGTTCGGGAATACAGGCCCGAACATGAAAATTTTTTAACACATTGAACAGTCAAAATTGTTAACGCTTGTGTAGACGCGCCCGTGTGGGGCCCTCGCCACAGTTCGGACTCGATTTGTGTCACGGTTCTTAATCTTGAACCAAAGAGTCCAAATCTGGCAAATCGTTTTGAGAAACAGATTTTTTTGAAAAGAAGTGCCAAACATGGACTGCTTTGCCAGATACAGAGTCGCCACCTAAATATTTTAAAATGGGGAAATTTAGGAAACCCTGACTCGGTGCCGAAGGCCACATGTCCGTCATTACCGGAGTTGTCTCGGCTAGGGAGCTAGGGTACGATTGGGGAAGGTCAGCTATGAGCACCCCCTCTCGCCCGGTCCGAAGACCGGCCTCTACTAATTATGATATCCGTTTTTGAAAACTTTATGTGTTCTTATTCCGATTATTAGCCTAGAATTACTATGTTATGCGCACAGCAAACAAGTATAGGCTAGATTGCCTAATTTGGAAACAGCATTGCATATCCGTTTGTTTTGAAAAGCGTTTTGGAATTTACTACTCGCAAGTAGGCTAAAACACGGCTTTTAATGAGTTTTTCCAACTCAGGCAATCTAACCTTCACCCACAGGCATTCAAACAATTTATCACATAAGCATTTATTCACATGGCAAGCATACTGTCATGGCAACACTCACACACATGCGGGATGCTAAAGCATAACTACTTACATCGTACTCCGTGCCAAAACAGTAAACTAGTTAGCAAATATGCATGTCCTAGTTCATGTTGAGATTGGCTAATGCATCGCATGCAAAAATGCAATCTAGTCAGGCTCGGCTAACCTAAGCATAGCATGGAAATGCGATCAACTATCACATATTCAATTTTTGAATTGAAGTACAGATGCAGTTAGTATGATGTACCGAGCCTAATGCATGTAATACAAATGCATGTATGCACGCATGCATAGCATAAGGTATGCTAATTTTAAAAAATGCCATAGTCTACCATCATAAGCAGGTAAATAAAAGGGAAGAAAGAAGTGGAGATTGGAAGACATACACACACTCACCCACACTTATTACATAATTGCCCTCACTCGGAGGAGCCGAATAAATATTACAGTCCAAATGATAAGCAAATAAATTATTACAGAATTTCTAATTAATTAATAGAAAGAATGCAAAAGGAAGAAGGGGATGGCCGCAGCCTCTGCCTCGGGATGCGCGAATGATGCATGCTCGAAACCCGGCTCGCCTGAAAAAATCTGTACCGTACCACTGCCGTCTCTGTTTATACTGCCCTGTCTCTCTGAAAATTGCCAAAGCCCCAGGACAGGTTCCTTGCATGCCACAGAGTACCACCGGCTGAGGGAAATCCCCACCGGCAGTCCAGGATTTCCATCGGCTGTCCTTGGATTTATCGGCTGTTCAAAGATTGCCGGTCGGCACTCAATTCTGCCGGTCGGCAGAAGCTTCCTGCAGAAGACAGGTTTGACAGCAATAGAGAACAGACAGTATACGGTATGGGATTTTCAGGCACATGTGAGCATGATCATGCTTCCCCTCATGCTTTGAACTCAGGGAAGCATGGCCCTCGATCCCCGAGCCATCAATGGTGCATGACAACCCAAGGGATCAAGATTGCCACTTGATGTAAAGATGCATGCAACATACAAATGAGAACCAAGGCATTATCATGTTGAAGTCAAAGGCCCCGGTGACCGAGAATCAAGGGACATTACATCACTTGAAGTATGAATGTTCCTTGACCCTCACACTTGGTTTGACACCCCAAACCAAGTAATGCAATGCATGTTATGCAAACATGGTTCAAAATGCAACAATGACATGGAAATGCAAGGCATGCCGAATGTTATGCAACTCGTATGGCAAGTATGCAATGCTAGGTATGCAAGACATAAAAGTAATGCAAACATGGACCGTTCGAGCAATGGGATCAACACATTACAAGGCTTAATGAAGCAATCAAGCAATGGACATGAGACAAGCATGCAAGAAGGCTTTGAACCATAAAGGGGCAGACCTTGGTCCACCCCAAAATAGTGGCCAAAAAGTGTCCAAAAGGTGGACCAATGCTCATGTCAACAAGCAAACCAAAGGCCCTAAGGCTAAGGCACAAAAAGGGCCACTTCACTTCCAACAACAAGACCAATCATAGCATGATTTAGACAAGTAAGAAACATAATTTTTACAGGCAAAAAAAAAGTCTCCAAATCCTCCTAATATGGCAGCTAAGGTGGCTCCAAAGTGGGGTATGCACCAAGGCTCATGTGTAGGCATAAAAGGCGCCCCTTTAAGGCATGAAAGAGGTCATGTATGCACACATATAAACATGATTCTTGGACTGAAATGTGGTCCTAAATGATGCCAAATCATAAGGATGGTCAAAAATATGCATGCTAGAGGTCAACATACTCAAAACTTGCAAGCCAAAATGCATAGCAACCATAACAAACATGTCAAACATGACCAAATTGATAACCAACAGACTTTAAGCATGGAAAAACAATGCTAAGAACTTCTTAGTGCCGAACCAAAATCATGCTCAAACGATGTGTTACAACATGGCACTCTTTAAGCCAAATGATGGGATTTCAAAGCAAGTATGTTATTCATGTAAAAGGCCAATAAACCCAACATAGGACAGAGGTATAACATGATCCAAAACACCCAAAAAACCTCTGAAAAGCAGTCATAAACAACTGAGCATACATGCTACCATATTAAGCCAAAAATGAGGACAAAAGAGGGACCAAGGGAGAGGGGTGTCCCTCCCCTATGCAAGACTTCAAAATCCCTTCTTCACCACTGAAAATCCACTGGATTTCAGTGGTGAGAAAGCCAAGACACAAGAGTGACCAAAGCTTAACAAAGATGGTACAAAAAGGGCCAAACAAGGCTTAATAAGGTGAGTTTGCACTCAAACCACAAAACAACCTTAATGAAAGTTCTAAAGCATGAAAATGTAAGCATTTTTTATGTTATACACAAAAGCTAAATCAGCAAGCAAGATAGGTAAAAAACTATTGCAAGTTTAGGGAATCTAAAGTAAAGTGCTCACCCTTGAAGATCCTTTGAAGAACAAATGGTCCAGCCCTCTTCTTTTGATCAAAATCAGTCCCAAAACACAAGAATCAACCCCCCAAGTCCCTCAAACTCGGAGCAAGGTGTAATAGTGTGTGTAATGGTGCAAAAGTAAGGTAAAATCACACTTTTGGGCCAAGTAACACACACAAAGGAGGAGAGGGAGGAAGATATAGAGATAGGATGTATCTATATGTAGAACCTCTGGTTTTTGCTTCCAAGTCTCTAACCTAGATCAAATAGGAGAGCCTTCCTCTTATAGGAGTCCTTCTTGCAAAGCTTATACAACAAGCTTGGTTAGAGGGCAATCCCTCCATACACGTGTATGGAGGGAGGCAGAATTGGTGCCAGCTATCACAGCTGGCACAAAATATCTACATAAAGTAGATGAACAGCGGTCGGCTGCCCGAAAATGTCATTTTGACAAAATTTAGTGCCGACCGGCAACAAAATGTGCCGACCGGCATAAAAGATTGCCGATGGAAGCAAAAAACCAGCCGGTGGCATCTAGCCACTGCCGGTGGTGTGGGGGGATGTCTCACAAGGCATTCCCTCCCTTTCCAAGGCAAAACACAAGTGTTTGGTGTGAAACCAGACACTAATTAGTCAAGTTCGGAGATCCTGAGGCAAGGCGCGCAGCCGAGACCTCCGGGAACTCCAAACGAACACAAACATGGATAATCACCGAGTGTTCAAACGGTGACGTCCAAGTCTCGAGGACGGTCAAAAATGGGGTGTCTACAGTTGCCCCTCTTTGACAGAACTCGAAAGTCATAATAATGACGGGAGTGAATGTCAAAGCCCAGAGACGACCCATTTTTGACAAGGCCGAAGACTCAGACAAACATGCAAGACAAACAAGGTATGCGCCCGAAGGCAGGGGCAAAATGCAAGACAATGCACGAAGCCGAGCATAACTTAAGATCACGCAAAGAAAGCTGTAACGAAGCACACATGCGACAATTTTAAGCTAACAAACACCAAACTACACTACAATGCGGAAAGGATGTAAGAGAATTATGTAATTCTCGATACGTCTCACTCGGAGGATACAATACCTGTCCGGTTCGTCTGGTTGCACCAGCCTCAAATGAACCGTACATACAATATCGTGCCTGCAAAGAAAACAAACTTAACAGGTACAATATTGTTAACAAGATGCATAGTAGTGTACTCGAAATGCGTGACAACGCAAAGCAAGTGGGGAGCATAACAATGCTGTGAAGGTACAGATGTGTAAGTGGAACATGCGGTCTACGCCGGCAATGAAATTGATTATGAGCATGCAGTCTACGCAGGCAGTGAAATCGACAAGTATGCGGTCTACGCAAGCAAAACATGCGGTCTACGCAGGTAATGAATTTAACAATTATGCGGTCTACGCAAGCAATACATGCGGTCTACGCAAGTAATGAAATTGAACAATAATGCGGTTTACGCAATCAAAACATGCGGTCTACGCAGGTAATGAAATTAATATGCGGTCTACGCAATCAAAACATGCGGTCTACGCAGGTAATGAAATTAATATGCGGTCTACGCAATCAAAACATGCGGTCTACGCAGGTAATGAAATTAATATGCGGTCTACGCAATCAAAACATGCAGTCTACGGAGGTAATGAAATTAATATGCTGTCTACGCAATCAAAACATGCGGTCTACGCAGGTAATGAAATTAATATGCTTGAACATATGTGAGTGAGGACATATCATTCATAATGCATAGATGTAAAACACTGTAACTCAGCGCAATCGAAGCGATTTGTGGGAATCCTCAAGACATGAAAAGGATACGGGAAGGAATGTTCTTCGTACGTATCGAGCATCATTGGCAGAGGTCGTGGCCTGAGGTCAACTCGAAGGTCCACGTTTCAAAAGTGCGCTTCCCCGCATGGTCTCAAGTAACGAAGGTGCGAAACCATGTCGTCGACCCGAATCAAAGGCATGGAGGGCGCGTTGTCCGCAAAAGGAGTTTTGCTAGTATCTATTTCGACACTCGGCTACCCTGTCATTCTATGTTTTACTTTCCTTTTTACTAGTAGTTTAAGCACATTGCGCTGCGTCGGGCAGGTTTTATTCTTTCTCAAAATTTACACACTTTTGCGAATCACGTGACGGGAATGAAACAACCATTTTGTTCAAAAGATGTTGCATTTGTAAACTCTCTATGCGTCGCATCGCAGGGTCTCACACCACAATGTGAACGAAATTGAATTTATTTTGAACACTGAAAATTCGCATCGTAATAATCAGGTAGTGAACCGACTTACAACTCGATAAGCAAAACAAAGACATGATACAACCAAACAAGTGTGAGTACAGCTCGATAAGCAAATCAAGAGCTCAGAGGGAGTGAAATACAACTCGATAAGCAAATGCACAATAACTTGGCAAGCAGACAGGTGTGACCCCGCAAGAATCGATCACCGGGGGGGAAATCGGAGGTGGTGGAGTTCCCCATTGCCTAGCAAAACAGCTCAGGAAACCAGAAGGAAGCCCACCGGCCAGGGTTAAAGACCACCGGCTGCAAGGAATGGCCACCGGCCATAAAATTTCTATGTCGGCAAAATATTATGGTCGGTCGGCAAAAAGTTTGACCGGCCGGCACTCAATGAGGGGATCACCAGAATGTTGACACCTGTCTTCCACTCAACCTTATCTCCTACAAAAGATCCCAGCTTCGTAGTTTTTCTCACATTCACACTGATTTGCTCCAAATGGAAGAGTTTCTCGCTCAAAATCTCACAGCTTGGATTGTTAGCTTGGATGGCTCGAAAAAGTTGAATTTCCGGGGTTTCGGCATAAATGCACTATTCACTTTGGGTCGTACCCCGTTGCACCTCCCGTTTCTTCAAGCTGCGGCAAGGTTTTGGAATCCGGTGACACATGTCTTTAGCTTCGCCGGGCAAGAGATATGTCCTACCTTTGAAGATTTCCGAGCCTTAATGGAGTCCGTGCGCGACAAGGAGCTCCTGCCCCAACTTAATTTTGGCCATGCCCAATCCTTAGGGCGAATGTGTGGACTCAGCATACGTGACGCTCGGTCTCTAATTTGTGACGGGATACTGGACATTCCGAGTTTGACTGATCGGTTTTCTGATGCTGGCGATCGCAATAACCATCACTGGCAAGGCTTCCGGTGACACGCCCTCTATTTGTGCGTGCTATCCCATTTTCTATTTGTCTCAGGCTCTGGAGGGGCTAGTGTCCGGCTGATTGAGGTTGCCCAAGGTTTGAAGGAGGGTAAGAGCTGCATTGCGATGACTCTGGCCGAGACGTTAATGGGCTTAGATGCCTTTTACCGTCATGAGACGACCAGATTAGCAGGGAGTCCACTACTATTACAGGTAATATTTTCCCACCCAATCTCGCATTTATGTATTGCTCACATCACTCGGCCCTCAAGCTCGGTCTTTTCTCACAAAACCCTATTCTCACTTTTCTCTCCTCGTACATCTCTCTATTCTTTATTCTCTCATTTTTCATCCCTTCCCCAGGTATGGTTGATGGACAAACTACAGGTTGTGGACTCTTGCCCAGCATATTCAGCTCGCGGCTACTTCTTCCAGCACCGTCTAGTCAATGCCTTGGATGAGGGATGGTGGTTCGCTTGGATGTGCTGCTTGTCCGCAGACCGTATTGCTTGGCGGTGCCCTTGGCTGAACCTTCCGGCAATGAGTTACAATATGCCCCGGAAGACTGGGATTCAATTGGTTGGTCTCACTCACTGTGTATTCTACTTCCCATTTCGGATTCGATGCCAATTTGGCCATGATCAGACTTGCCCACCAGAGGGGATAGAGTATCCTGCTGCATTCCCAGCCCGAGGCGCACAGCTTGCTTGGCAGGCCACCGCGTGGAGGATGAGAGAACTCCTGGCCCCCGCTCTTACTTTCAGTTGCACTTTGTCTGACGAGTGCGTGGATTGGCTCAACGAAGAAGCACAGATTGGGCCCAGCTTGGCATCAGAGGCTTCGACCAGCTCTGGGAAGGGGCGCCGGAACACCTGACTTGACTATGCCCCAGATTTATTGCTTTATTAGTACTTTCAAGTTTTCTTTATGAATGTAATAAAAAGCAACTTCAATTGTATGCAAGAGTAGGAGAACTCTGTTTTGAAATCAATGAAATTGAAGGTTGTGGTACTGAAAATTTTCCGCTTTTGGTCCAAAAATGGTCAAAGTTGTAAAAAGATTATTTGAACGAAATCAGCTTTATTAAAATTTCTCAAAAACATTTTTGATGTGGATCAGAACTGGACACGCCTGAGATCTGTCACTGAGACGCACAATCCCAGATCCCTGCAACTGAAAGTTGCCCCTAGTTTGAAGAGCACCGCAGCACTGCACAGCAACGGAAAGTTGTCCCTAGTCTGAAAAGCACTGCGTTGGAGATTCCAATGGATGCTGATAGACAAAGATGACTGAGATGATCAAATGGACAAAGTTGATCGGGGAAGTGTTATGGCTGAACTTCAGGATGAAGCTGCCTACGTATCCCAAAGATGGGAATCAAGCCTTACGTAGTTCAGGTTTAGGTTCACTCGAGTATTTTCACTCTCCTTTTGCGCTCTAACTTTTGCCAAGGCCGCCCTTTGCGGGTTTTTCGGCCTTGCGAGCTCAGTTTTTATATTTTCTAATTTTTTGTGCTCTAACTTTTGCCTAGGTCGCCCTTTCGGGTTTTCGGCCTAGCGAGCCTCTCAAGGGTAGTATTTCTTCAACTTGTCCATGTTGATCGGTTGGGAGAATTCCAAGCCATCTAAGTCCATCAGAACCACAGCTCCACCTGACCAGATAGCTTTGATGATGTAGGGGTCGGTCCAATTGGGTCTGAACTTGCCCCTTGGGTCGTGGATGGGAGCTCGGTTATCCTTGAGCACCAAATCCCCTTCTTTTAGATTTATGGACTTAACCTTCTTGTTGAAAGCCCGGGCAATTCTCCGCTGATAACTTTGGACGTGATACAGTGCTTTCAGCCTTCTCTCGTCAAAGAGCATGAGTTCCTCGAACCTGCTCTGCTGCCAATCTGCCTCGGCTATCTGACACTCAGCCAATACCCGTAAAGACGGAACTTCAATTTCGATAGGTAGAATGGCCTCCATTCCATAAACTAACGAATACGGAGTCGCTCCGGTAGAAGTTCTAATTGAAGTCCTGTAGCCCCACAGAGCAAACGGCAACTTATCTGGCCAATCCCGGTAGGTTTCTCCCATCTTCCGCAGTATGTGCTTGATGTTCTTGTTGGCAGCCTCAACTGCTCCGTTGGTTTGCGGCCGGTATGTAGATGACTTATGAAAAGCCACGTTATACTTCCCCAACAAGTCGACCACTTCTTTCTTAAAGTGGGATCCATTATCTGAAATAATCTCGTTTGGCACCCCGTAATGACAGATAATGTTGTTTCTGATGAACTTTGTGACGTGCGACGCCTTCAACACCGCGTATGATTGGGCCTCGACCCACTTTGTGAAATAATCTATTGCTACCAGGATATACTCATGTCCATTCGACCCCTTCGGGGTAACAGCTCCTATCACATCAATTCCCCAAACGAAAAATGGCTATGGGGACGTCATGTTGTACAGCTTGGACGGTGGGATGTTCATACGGTTTGCATGGATCTGGCATTTGTGGCATCGCCGAACAAAGCCGATACAATCCTCCTCCATGGTTGACCAGTAGTAACCTTGTCTGAGGATCTTTCTGGCCAGCATTACTCCATTCATGTGCGCACCGCACTCCCCTCCATGGATGGCCTCCATCAGGCGCTTCGACTCTTCAGCTTCTACACAGAGCTTATGCATTCCCAGATGACCCCTTTTGTACAGCTTACCCCCGCAGATGATGAATTGAACAGTCATTCTTCTGATTGCCCTCTTATCCTTGGCATTTGCCCCTAGTGGATACGCCTCCTTTTCCAAGAAGTTCCAAATGTCGTAATACCAGGGGTTGTCGTCTTGAGCCTCATCTATGGCGGAAATTGATTCGTATACTGGCGCAAACTTCTGATCAATAATGACCGGACGCATCCGGACTCCGGACGGGATGTCTATCATGGAAGATAGAGTTGCTAGTGAATCGGCGAACCTGTTGTTCTCTCTTACTAGGTGGGTGAAATTTAGATTCTCAAATCGAGGAATTAATAAATCCAAGGTTTGGTGGTAAATTATCTTCCTTTCCTCTTTGACTTTCCAGTCTCCTTTTGCTTGAGATACAACAAGGTTCGAGTCCCCAATGACGTCCAACCGTCTTGCCCCTAGTTCTAGGGCTGCTTCTAGGCCAGCAATACATGCCTCATACTCTGCTTCATTGTTCGAGACTTTGAACCGGAGCTTGAATGCTAAAGGGATACAGGAATCGTCAGGCGCTATCAGCAACACCCCTATCCCATACCCATACTGGTTTGACGCTCCGTCGAAGTACATCGTCCAAGTTTCATCTTCGATGTGCAGAATGGCTTTATCTGGGAATAGGTACTCAACCGCTTTATCCCCCTCAACCGGGTGGTCAGCAAGGAACTCCGCTACTGCTCTTCCTTTCACCGACTTGCGTGTTACATACTTCAAATCAAGTTCAGAAAGCAATAGCAGCCAACGAGCTAGCCTGCCCATAAGTGCTGGTTTCTCGAAAAGATATTTGATGGGATCCAAACGTGAAACCAACATTACAGAGTGAGCTAACAGGTAGTGCCGCAGCTTCCTGGTAGCCCATACCAAGGCCAAACAAGCCTTCTCCAGCGGTGTATAGCGGGTCTCGTAATCCAGCATCTTCTTGCTCAGATAGTAGATGGTCTTTTCCACTTTGTCCTCTAACTCTTGTGCGAGCATGCAGCCCATGGTAGTGTTAGTTACCGAAAGATACAATATCAACGGTCTCCCCGGCTCTGGTGGTGATAACACGGGCGGGTTCTGTAGATACTCTTTGATCTGTTCAAAAGCTGCTTGACATCGGCCGTCCCATTGGAACTTCTTTCCTTTCTTCAGGAGACCAAAAAGTGGTTCACAAGTCAAGGTTAATTTAGAGATAAACCGTCTTATGAATTGCACTTTACCCAGAAAGCCTCGCACCTCCTTTTCAGTCCTTGGTGGTGGCATTTCTAAGATGGCCTTGATTTTGGAAGGGTCGACCTCGATGCCCCTTTGTGTAATCAGAAACCCTAGCATTTTTCCCGCCGTAACACCAAAAGTACACTTCTGGGGATTCAACCGCAGCCGAAACTCTCTGATCCTTTGAAAGAATTTTTGTAAGGCGGTGTAGTGGCCTTCTCTTTCTTTGGACTTGACAATCATGTTGTCCACATACACCTCGACCTCTTTATGGAACATATCATGCAATATTGTAGTTGCTGCCCGTTGATAAGTAGCTCCAGCGTTTTTCAACCTAAATGGCATCACTCTATAACAATATGTACCCCACGGGGTAGTGAATGCAGTCTTCTCCTGGTCTTCGGGTGCCATTACTATCTGATTATAGCCTGAAAAGCCATCCATAAACGAAAGCAAGGCGTGTCCTGCCGTGAAATCTACCAATTCATCAATGTGCGGCAAGGGAAAGTCGTCCTTCGGACTTTCCCTGTTCAAATCTCTGAAGTCTACACAGACCCGAATTCTGCCATCCTTCTTCGGTACCGGAACAATGTTGGCCAACCAAGTCGGGTATTCGGATACCAGCAGGAAGCCCGCATCGATTTGCTTGGTGACCTCTTCCTTGATCTTAATGGCCCAATCAGGGCGGATCCTTCTGAGCTTCTGCTTGACAGGTCGGGCCTCGGGATCAAGAGGGATCCGGTGCTGTACAATCTCAGGATCGATTCCAGGCATGTCTTCGTAGGACCACGCGAAAACATCTTTAAAATCTTTTAATAAAGCGACTAAGCGCTCGCGTTCCTCAGAAGACAACGTGGACCCGATCTGGACCAGCCACGGGTCCTTCTCAGTACCAACATTCACAGTAGTGATTTCATCCATTAAGGGTTTAACAAATCTTTCCTGCTCTTGATCAATTAACCGTTGCAAAACTGGAGGAATTTCTTCCTCGTCGTTTTCGTCAAAATTTTGAAAATTCTGATTTAAGCAATAAATCAAAGGCACAGAAAAATACTCAGAAACCACATCCACGTCGTTCTCATTAAACACTTCCAAGCCATCTGATTCTTCTGTTACAACAGACTCAAAAGAGAAAGAAAATGACGACCTAGACAGGACTGTGGCATCTGGGTTATCACCCCCAGGAATACCGGACTCAGACTCAGTCAAGCTGGAACCTGATTCTGACCCACAGGATTCGGTGGAATCAGATTCCGGCTCACTACCTGACCCGGTGCTGCTAGACAAGAATCCTTCTTCATATTGCCAGACGAGAGAACGTGCGATGGATGCATCCAAAATAGCTGATGGTAGGCCCGCAGCCGTTTCATTCCCAATCATGCATACCGAGGAGTTATCCCCCAAGCACTTTTGTTCGATCGGAGGATCTGAAAGTAGACATGCCAGTGCTACCCCCATTTCATTTTCAGCGTCCTCAGACTGCACTTCCTTACTTTGCTCAGCCTCAGCCAATGAGTATGTCTGCCCTTCGGCGATGTCATTCTCAGGTAATTGCAGGTCAAAGAAAATCTTGAACCCCGGTACGCGCTTCCGTTCCGCGTTCAGCCACGGCTCTGGGAAGCCACAGAACGGAAAGTCTTCCCCCTCCCGGACGAAGTGTCCGTTTAGGGTACCCTGAATGGGCCGGTGCATTAAGTCAAAGGGCTTCCCCATCTGTTTCGCTCTGGCCCTTCCGGCCATCTCTTTTCCTTTCCTTATCCAGTCCTCTTTGGTGGGTAGGTAACCCAATCCAAAGGTATGAGGGTTGTGCGGCACTTTGGCCAATGCTGCGACGCCTTTTCGGCCGCTCTTGCCCAATCCCATCCCGGGGATATGTTGGAGCTTGTTCATGAGATAGACTGCCTGAGCACTGACATATACCCCTTCACTAGCAGCCATAATGTCCTGAACAACCCGAGTCTCAGCCAAGGTAAAACCCGATATGAACATATCTTCCATACCGTGTTCAATTTCTAGAACAGGCGTGGATACTTCTGGCGGCGGATGAATCGATGAGTTTCCGAAGACGATGGCTACTCCCTTCCCATAGGGGTATTTCAACACTTGATGTAGGGTGGAGGAGACTGTCTTTGCCTGATGCAGCCACGACCGTCCTAGAAGCAGGTTGAAAGTTGCAGGAACCTCCAAGATATGGAAATTTATCCCATGCTGTCCCGGCCCAACCTTTGTTTGAATCTTAACCGTTCCCATCACTTCCCGGCTTGTGTTGTCATACGCCCGAATCACTTGGGCCGTTGGCACAAAATCCGCGACTTTCAAACCAATCGCATAAGCTGTCCTTGCCGGGCAGACGTTGATGGCGGACCCCGTGTCAACAAGCACCACGGGTATCCATTTATCTCTGCACTCCACAGAGATGTAGAGTGGCTTGTTATGGTTCGCACCCTCGGGTGGCAGTTCTTTGTCAGAAAAACTCAATGCCGGGGAACTTCCTCCCGAAAAGACTAAGCCCACCAGCTGTTCGGGCGTGGTGTCTATAGAAAGCTTGGCTTTGTCCATGGCTGTAAGGACGGCTTGTCTATGTACTCGAGAAGCCATAAGCAGTCCCCAGATGGAGATGTCTGCTTGTATCTTTTTTAATTGTCTCAATACGGCCTCATCCTCGAGTTGCTTTTCCTTTTGCTTCTCTGCCTCCTTATCTTTTCCAGACGCCTCCGGTTGATCTAGGTGTGGAGACTTGAAATATCGTCCACTCCTAGTCATGTGATCGACTTCGCCGATATACCAGGTATCATCTGGTTGGTTACCTTCCCAATCCTCGTCCGTGTGGGCAAGACATAGATCGTCGTCTTCCCACCACATACCATCTGCAGCTGACAGGCATCTGTCTGGTTCTGGCATAACTGTCCCGATACTTGCAGGACCTTTTATTCCTATGCTCGCAGCATTCTCCATTTCCGTGCTTGTGGCAGTCTCAACCCCCACGTGGGCTTTTGCCTTTCTGATCCTCTCTGAATCTTCGAATCTTTCCTTTTCTGACTGTGTCAATGCAGTAGATTGTTCAATGATCCCTGTACTCAAAATACTCCATTCCCGAGCGAAACTCTCGACACCGGCGCTCTCCGGCGATGTATTCTGTTCTTCGACCCTCCCGGCCGTCATTGACATTCCTGCCCCTGCCGGGCCTTGTTCTGACTGAAACTCTCCTACCACATCTGGCTGATCGTCCAACCATCCCGTGGCCTCTGCCGATTCTTCATAATCGAACCAGTTGACGGCTGAGTCTTCTGGATCTTGATTATCGTAAAACTGGAACTTGGCAAGATCCTCTTCCACAGTTGTCAAATCATCCGTTCCCTGTCCTGAACTGTCCCCTTGGATTGTACACAGCTCTCCCCGGCTGGAAATTCGACATCTAGTCTATTCTGGCCCACTGGTGAAATGTAGTTACTCGGACTGTAAGCGTTCTCAACATCACTCCCAGATTCCGCAGACTCTAGTTTGACAACCCCCTTTTTCTTCGGAGTCTTCTCCCTCCTGCTCTCGATGGTCACCACCACAGGCTTGGGTTGGGTTATGGAGACGTCCATCATGCACAAATTGGTGCAATTAGGAAGGAAAACCTCCGGCTTAGGCAGGTAGGAGGGCGTGATGTAGATACTAGGATCGTAGGATGCGACCCCAATGTGGATGAAATTGATTCTTTTGGGTGGTGGAGCTTGGTTATGTATGGGGAGAGGATTTGTAGTAACATTGGGTTTCTCAGGAGGTAAAATCACCCCATTATCAATGAGATCTTGGATCTCATGACGTAATCGAAAGCACAGGTCGGTGTCGTGACCGTGCTGCTGGTGGAACGCATAATACTTGGCTGGATTGTGAGCAGCGGGGAGTCTTTCCGGTAAGGGCCGCGGCTCTAGGGGCTTCAGATGCCCTTTTCTAATCAAAACCCCCAAAGCTTTGGACAGGGGCATATAAAGCGGAGCAAAGGTTCTGGTATTTCTGGGAGGGTATTTGGCTGTTTGTGGGTTGCTTCCGGACGCACCGGAGAATGGTGTGGCTGCCGTAGTTCTTGGGGAAGGGTTGGTGGTGACCATACTCACTTCAGAGGTCCTGGTAGTTGTAGCGCCACTTGGGCCTGTAGTAGTATTTCGGTTGAAAGTTCTGCGGGGTTGCTCCCGGTCGTTATCAATCAGGCCTTGTTTTAAGGCATCCTCGATCTGCACCCCCATTTCATGTAGATTAGCAAAAGTAGGGAAGGGGATTACAATCATCTTCTGCATTAGCTTCGGCTGAAGATTGCGCACAATCATCCGAATCTGGTCTTTGTCCGTGGGTCTTAAGGTCATCATCGAAGCCTTAGCCCGCCATCTGGTTACAAATTCTGAGAAACTCTCCTTGGTTTCTTGTCTCGTTGTCTCGAGATCCTGGGTCGTGATCTCGATTTGTGTGTTATATGAGTACTGCAGGATGAAGGCCTCAGCCATCTCGTCCCAACTTCTCTTGACGTCATCTTCCAATTTTGCATACCATGCGGCCGCTACACCCGACAGGGTCCGGCCAAATAAAGACAGCTTCTGCAATCTAGTGAGGCCCATTGGCCTTAGGACGTCTGAAAATAGTCGCAAGTGTACCATGGGATCCTCAGATCCGTCAAAACGATCGATTTGTGGCATCTTAAACCGATCTGGCAGCGTCACGGCTGCGTCAGTGTATCCGTCTCCAATGTCCGGAATGGACTTCACACCTTGAGATTTCTTGAACAGCTTTTCAAGCTTACACATTTTTAATGTCACGGGATCTACCTCGGACTCGAAGACAGAATCCGATTGATTGATAGGAGTGGGTGCCTTGGATTGTTGAGGCAGAATCGGGGGTGGAGCCGGCCCCGTTGGGATGTCCGTATCTTCCTGGACATTCCGAGCATTTAGCGTCTCTTCGGGTATCGGAACCCTTAGTGGGGGAGGGACTTGCTGTGAAGCTGATGCCCCAGTTTGCTGCTGTAATCTCCCGATTAACTCCGCTTGTTCATTCATAACTGTGGCTTGTTGTTTGGCAAATTCTGCCTGTCGGACAGCATCTTGTTGCATCATTTTCATGCTTTCCTGAAGTTGGCGCACCATCTCCTCTAAGCTAGCCATACTATTCTGCTCTGGTTGAACTACTGGTATGCGTTCCCTCTCTGTGGGTGAAACAGGACCCTGATCCCTACTGAACTCAGGTGGGGTAGATAAGGCCCTCTGTACTGACTGTTGAACCGATGCCCTCTGCCTAGTTGCCTTCCGTTTAGTAACCGGGGGTAGAGAGTGGTACACCGGTTGTCCTGCTATCAGATCCTCAGATCGATGGAGCCGACGACCTCTGATCCAGAGTGCTTGGGGAATGTCTACCGGGTTGGAAGCAATGATGCTAAACTACCTAGCAAAAAGATAAATAAAGCAGTAAATAAACCAACAACCGGACAGCACAACGGCATAAAATAAATGCACAATACACAGTTGGATATTCATAATACATAGTCGGTAAGCCGAACACACTGTTCCTCGATACTGATCACTATTTCCCAAATCTCTGTTCCCAAAAATGAACCCTGATACCCGCAGATAACTGATTCTCATAAACTGATGCTGATACCCTCAGGCCCAATACTCAATCTTGCAAACTGATATGCACGTTCCTGTAGAGCAACACTCTAAAAGCACATAGCAAGTAAAGAGAGCCGAAACACCCCTATGTTGGGGTAGGGTTTCCCTGTCCTATTTTGTCAGGAGCTAGGGTTTCACTATGCACGCAGCAGTTCTCAAACAACCTAACATCGGGTAAGCAGCCTGTCCTAACTTGGAATGGTCACTATGGATCCGAATATGCACTAGGTCGAATGGTCGAAAAGGGTGCCCCGGTAAACCGGGGTTTGTGTTCCCATGCTGCCAGAGCCCATAACCGGTCAGCCTTATGGTCATGCCTTGACAAGACAAGCCTCCGACAAACCGTTCAGGAATGGCAGATGGCAAACACTGTGTTCCTAGGCACACCAATGCAAATGCAATGCAAAGAGACACATAGATGAAGTCAAAATGGGATATCACGAGTTCGAGTCAAGCTCTGTAATTCTCCCCAACAGAGTTGCCAGAAACTGTAGACGCGCCCGCGTGGGGCCCTCGCCACAGTTCGGACTCGATTTGTGTCACGGTTCTTAATCTTGAACCAAAGAGTCCAAATCTAGCAAATCGTTTTGAGAAACAGATTTTTTTGAAAAGAAGTACCAAACATGGACTGCTTTGCCAGATACAGAGTCACCACCTAAATATTTTAAAATGGGGAAATTTAGGAAACCCTGACTCGGTGCCGAAGGCCACATGTCCGTCATTACCGGAGTTGTCTCGGCTCGGGAGCTAGGGTACGATTGGGGAAGGTCAGCTATGAGCACCCCCTCTCGCCCGGTCCGAAGACCGGCCTCTACTAATTATGATATCCGTTTTTGAAAACTTTATGTGTTCTTATTCCGGTTATTAGCCTAGAATTACTATGTTATGCGCACAACAAACAAGTATATGCTAGATTGCCTAATTTGGAAACAAGCATTACATATCCGTTTGTTTTGAAAAGCGTTTTGGAATTTGCTACTCGCAAGTAGGCTAAAACACGGATTTTAATGAGTTTTTCTAACTCAGGCAATCTAACCTTCACCCACAGGCATTCAAACAATTTATCACATAAGCATTTATTCGCATGGCAAGCATACTGTCATGGCAACACTCACACGCATGCGGGATGCTAAAGCATAACTACTTACATCGTACTCCGTGCCAAAACAGTAAACTAGTTAGCAAATATGCATGTCCTAGTTCATGTTGAGATTGGCTAATGCATCGCATGCAAAAATGCAATCTTGTCAGGCTCGGCTAACCTAAGCATAGCATGGAAATGCGATCAACTATCACATATTCAATTTTTGAATTGAAGTACAGATGCAGTTAGTATGATGTACCGAGCCTAATGCATGTAATACAAATGCATGTATGCACGCATGCATAGCATAAGGTATGCTAATTTTAAAAAATGCCCTAGTCTACCATCATAAGCAGGTAAATAAAAGGGAAGAAAGAAGTGGGGATTGGAAGACATACACACACTCACCCACACTTATTACATAATTGCCCTCACTCGGAGGAGCCGAATAAATATTACAGTCCAAATGATAAGCAAATAAATTATTACAGAATTTCTAATTAATTAATAGAAAGAATGCAAAAGGAAGAAGGGGATGGCCGCAGCCTCTGCCTCGGGATGCGCGAATGATGCATGCTCGAAACCCGGTTCGCCTGAAAAAATCTGTACCGTACCACTGCCGTCTCTGTTTATACTGCCCTGTCTCTCTGAAAATTGCCAAAGCCCCAGGACAGGTTCCTTGCATGCCACAGAGTACCACCGGCTGAGGGAAATCCCCACCGGCAGTCCAGGATTTCCATCGGCTGTCCTTGGATTTATCGCCTGTTCAAAGATTGCCGGTCGGCACTCAATTCTGCCGGTCGGTAGAAGCTTCCTGCAGAAGACAGGTTTGACAGCAACAGAGAACAGACAGTATACGGTATGGGATTTTCAGGCACATGTGAGCATGATCATGCTTCCCCTCATGCTTTGAACTCAGGGAAGCATGGCCCTCGATCCCCGAGCCATCAATGGTGCATGACAACCCAAGGGATCAAGTTTGCCACTTGATGTAAAGATGCATGCAACATACAAATGAGAACCAAGGCATTATCATGTTGAAGTCAAAGGCCCCGGTGACCGAGAATCAAGGGACATTACATCACTTGAAGTATGAATGTTCCTTGACCCTCACACTTGGTTTGACACCCCAAACCAAGTAATGCAATGCATGTTATGCAAACATGGTTCAAAATGCAACAATGACATGGAAATGCAAGGCATGCCGAATGTTATGCAACTCGTATGGCAAGTATGCAATGCTAGGTATGCAAGACATAAAAGTAATGCAAACATGGACCGTTCGAGCAATGGGATCAACACATTACAAGGCTTAATGAAGCAATCAAGCAATGGACATGAGACAAGCATGCAAGAAGGCTTTGAACCATAAAGGGGCAGACCTTGGTCCACCCCAAAACAGTAGCCAAAAAGTGTCCAAAAGGTGGACCAATGCTCATGTCAACAAGCAAACCAAAGGCCCTAAGGCTAAGGCACAAAAAGGGCCACTTCACTTCCAACAACAAGACCAATCATAGCATGATTTAGACAAGTAAGAAACAGAATTTTTACAGGCAAAAAAAAAGTCTCCAAATCCTCCTAATATGGCAGCTAAGGTGGCTCCAAAGTGGGGTATGCACCAAGGCTAATGTGTAGGCATAAAAGGCGCCCCTTTGAGGCATGAAAGAGGTCATGTATGCACACATACAAACATGATTCTTGGACTGAAATGTGGTCCTAAATGATACCAAATCATAAGGATGGTCAAAAATATGCATGCTAGAGGTCAACATACTCAAAGCTTGCAAGCCAAAATGCATAGCAACCATAACAAACATGTCAAACATGACCAAATTGATAACCAACAGACTTTAAGCATGGAAAAACAATGCTAAGAACTTCTTAGTGCCGAACCAAAATCATGCTCAAACGATGTGTTACAACATGGCACTCTTTAAGCCAAATGATGGGATTTCAAAGCAAGTATGTTATTCATGTAAAAGGCCAATAAACCCAACATAGGACAGAGGTATAACATGATCCAAAACACCCAAAAAACCTCTGAAAAGCAGTCATAAACAACTGAGCATACATGCTACCATATTAAGCCAAAAATGAGGACAAAAGAGGGACCAAGGGAGAGGGGTGTCCCTCCCCTATGCAAGACTTCAAAATCCCTTCTTCACCACTGAAAATCCACTGGATTTCAGTGGTGAGAAGGCCAAGACACAAGAGTGACCAAAGCTTAACAAAGATGGTACAAAAAGGGCCAAACAAGGCTTAATAAGGTGAGTTTGCACTCAAACCACAAAACAACCTTAATGAAAGTTCTAAAGCATGAAAATGTAAGCCTTTTTTATGTTATACACAAAAGCTAAATCAGCAAGCAAGATAGGTAAAAAACTATTGCAAGTTTGGGGAATCTAAAGTAAAGTGCTCACCCTTGAAGATCCTTTGAAGAACAAATGGTCCAGCCCTCTTCTTTTGATCAAAATCAGTCCCAAAACACAAGAATCAACCCCCCAAGTCCCTCAAACTCAGAGCAAGGTGTAATAGTGTGTGTAATGGTGCAAAAGTAAGGTAAAATCACACTTTTGGGCCAAGTAACACACACAAAGGAGGAGAGGGAGGGAGATATAGAGATAGGATGTATCTATATGTAGAACCTCTGGTTTTTGCTTCCAAGTCTCTAACCTAGATCAAAGAGGAGAGCCTTCCTCTTATAGGAGTCCCTCTTGCAAAGCTTATACAACAAGCTTGGTTACAGGGCAATCCCTCCATACACGTGTATGGAGGGAGGCAGAGTTGGTGCCAGCTATCACAGCTGGCACAAAATATCTACATAAAGTAGATGAACAGCGGTCGGCTGCCCAAAAATGTCATTTTGACAAAATTTAGTGCCGACCGGCAACAAAATGTGCCGACCGGCATAAAAGATTGCCGATGGAAGCAAAAAACCAGCCGGTGGCATCTAGCCACTGTCGGTGGTGTGTGGGGATGTCTCACAAGGCATTCCCTCCCTTTCCAAGGCAAAACACAAGTGTTTGGTGTGAAACCAGACACTAAACAGTCAAGTTCGGAGATCCTGAGGCAAGGCGCGCAGCCGAGACCTCCGGGAACTCCAAACGAACACAAACATGGATAATCACCGAGTGTTCAAACGGTGACGTCCAAGTCTTGAGGACGGTCAAAAATGGGGTGTCTACAGCTTGCAAAAGTTTTCATTTTTTCAAGTTCGAGAATACAGGCCCGATCATTACTTAATTTTTCGAGAAGGCATTCCCGAACAAATAAATAATGTTCGAGAATGCAGATCCGAACATGAAAATTTTTTAACACATTGAATGGTCAAAATTTTTAACATTTGCAGAAATTATCGGAAGTAGTCCAAATCCATTATTAGATTCAAAAGTTATTTCTTCATTGCGTAGCTTTGATAATATTGCTGAATAGTTCTCTGCTGAACTAACAATTTTATAATATCTACCAACAAAACCAACCAAACCAATTATTATAATTTTTTTCCTAAAAGAGAATAAATTATTACAAGAAAACTAAGAAATTATGTATATATATAGAGAGAGAGCATACCAATTATGACAATAGTGGATGAGGCAGCAGAGATAGTAATCACATTGGCTCTTCTTCTTCTTGGTGGGTTTTGTTAGGGTTTTTTGGAAGAGGGTTTTTTTTAGAGTGGTGCTATTAGCACCCTATCTTTTATTTTAGACCCCCCATTTCTTTGGACCTCCACTTATAAATTTTGAAACCCTTAGATTTTTTTTTTCTCCTCCCAAATAATACCAAAATTATCTTTGTGAAAACATTCCACCCATTCAATTGAATGCACACCCCCACACCCCAAGAAAACCTCTCTTCCAAAAACCCTAACAAAACCCACGAAGAAGAAGAGTCAAGTGTGATTACTGTCTCTGTTCTCTCCCCCTTCTCTCTCTCTTTCTCCCTATCGTCTCATCCTTTCTTCGGTGATTAATGTTCGGTTACCGATTCTTGAACAAATAATAAATATTCGGTTATTGGTTCCAGAACAAATGTGCTCCCGAATTTCGATCATATGTTCGAGAGTTCAGTTTTGAAAAAACAACAAACATATTTTTATTATTTTTGCCTTTTTTTTTAAAGAAACTTACTCTTACAAGGCCAATCTCCTCTAAGCTAAGAACTTCATCAAAGCTATGAACTTTCTCTGAACTTTTATTGTTGTACTCCTCTCATCTCATGGAGTTGTGGTTGTCGAAAAAACTTCCACTTATTATCATTGCCGGAGAAGTGTAGGTAATCAAATAGTTGCTACTGTTATCACCAGAATATTGCCACTAAAGGGTTTTTAAGGTTTTGAGGGTGAGTAAGTTTTGAAGGTGAGATTAGAGGAAGATGGATGGGTGGTGATGGAGGTGGATGCTCTCATAAACCCTAATTCATGATGATATGGTGTGTGAGTTTAATTGTGAGATGGGCTTCCAAAATCAATGATGTCCTTTTTAGTAATTTTATTTGAGGTTATTATTATAATAAAAAAAAGCTAAAAATTGAGGGGTTCAAAATAATTCATAGGGCGCTTATAGCAGCACTCTTTTTTTGAGGTGTGGGGGGTGTGCATGGGTGAAATGTTTCCATAAGGATAATTTTGGTATTATTTGGGAGGAAAAAAGAAATTTTGAGGGTTTCAAAATTTATAAGTGGGGACCCAAAGAAATTGGAGGATCCAAAATAATTCATTTGGATTTATAGTTCGAGTGCCATTTATTAAAAAGGCTTGTAATTTATTTGTTTTTTTATTTATTTTATATTTTGAAAATTTGTGTCAATGTTTAATGCAATTTTTGCTTATAATTAATGAGAAAAAATAATTTAAATATCTAATATTTTTAGCTTATGACTTTGTTTAGTATACTTTATTGTAAGTTAAAAATTAATATTTAGAAAGTAGATGTTAAAAATACCTCTGGTCTAAATCATTATTTTTAGCTTAATTAAATTATTCTTACTTAATCTACAGGTAGAAATTACACTAAATAACCTGACACAAATTTTAAAATAAATAAGAAAAATATTATAAGTGACTCAACTAAATTGCACTGAACATTTATTATCAATTTTTAGTTTAAGTTTTACCAAACAAATTCAATGATACAGTTAAGGGTGTAAATTTGGCCTGGCCCACTCGAGCCCGAGCTCGGACCGGCCTATGTTGGGCCTCGCTCCCACCAAAATTTGGGCCAAGCTATGGGCCAGAAATTTAGGCTCAGGCCTAGGAGGTATTCAGGGCTTGGACAGGCTGGTAGGCTAGTGGGCCTGGGCCTAGGCCTAGGCTCGGGCTTAGGCTAGGCTTGGGTAGGGTTTGAACATTTTTTTCTATTTTTTTCCACCAAAAATGACACTAGGCCTTGGGCGGGCTAAGCCTTAAGTCGAGCTTTGAGTGGGCCTTGAGCGGGCTAATAGGCTGGGCCACAGGCCAGCCCAGACGGATTGGGCCCATAGGTTGGGTGGGGCTTCAAAATGATGGCCCAGGCTGGGCTTAGGTCCCACGTGCTCACGAGCCATTTTTACACTCCTAGATGTAGTACATGTATATCAATTGAATATTGATAGACTTATAAGTGACCCATTACACCAAAAGTGATAGTATAAAAAGGGTTATATTAGTTTAGGTTAGGGGGTGTTTGGCATATAGCTATTTTATTATTATTTTTTTAGTGTTTTTTTTTTTAAATTTAAATTGTGCTAATTCTTTTTATTTTTTAAGTTCATCCTGGATAAAAGAATCTAAAATGGTATAATAAAAAAAAAAGTTTACTAAAGAAAAGTTAAAATAAAAAGTAGGTTATTTTTGTTTTTTTGTTTTTTTTGTTTTTTGTTTTTCAAGTTTGGACTCTTTTTCAAATTTTAAATTTTAATTTTTTTCATATTTCTTTTATCAGTCCATCTAGTAGGCTCAAAAGTGTAATGTTTTTCGAAAATTTTTCACTAAAGCCAACAAAAAAATTGTTAAAAAAGTCAACTCCAAACATCACTTAATAATCAAGATATAATAAAAATTGATAGCTTGAATTGAGTTTGCCCGAATGATTTGAATTTGTTCTTATCGAATGATCATTCGGACAATCGATACAACACTTGTCTATCGCAATTATCACCTTGTCAACTACAGCTGTTAGCCTTCTTGCTGAATGACCGACTAACCGACTGACAAGCCAAAATTCGAGCCATTCGAGAAAGATGAAATTTGAGTTTCGTAGCATTGTTCGTCAATAAATAAGTGAACACAATTAAAATTATTATTATTTTTAAAATTCGAGTTTAAAAATAAAGGTAAAATTATTAGCTAATCTTATTGGTTTCGAGTCATTACCCAATAAATCTTGAGTGAGCTTTTTTACGAACATATTAATCATGAAAACCATATTTTTTGGTATTAATAATTGTTAAAAAAGTGATAAATTTATTGTGAGAATCATAAATTGTAAGTTAATGAATTGAATTGTGAGAATAAAACAAAGAATGTGATCCTATTAACTTGGTGCACTATTAAGGTAGGTAGGGATGGCAATGGGTCGGGATGAGACAGAGGATCACACTCCCTGTCCCTAATCCCTAATGGTGAAAATTCTGCGATCCCCGACGGGGAACCTATCACCATCCCCACCTCTGCCCCCTAACGGGGATCGGGTTTCCCCGATGCCAAACATTTCCCAGTCCAAAAAAAAAACAAAAAAAAAAAGAAAACAGCAGCAACAGTACCAATAATGGCACCAGAAGCATGAGAAATGTGAGCAGAAGAGTGGCACCAAAAGTAGATAATGTTGTTGGTTCAACTCTTCACAAAGAAAGCACCACTTATAAGAGAAATCAGAGATGTCAAACTCAAACATAACAAAATTCGAGCTCCTCCATCTCTTCCAAATTTGTAACCCCTTGTAAACAAAACTCATATGTACACGATATCTAGAATAACCACAGCACATAACAACAATCCAATCCACAGCACATAACAACTGCATCAACCCTCTCAAAATTCTTCAACATGATATCTGGAATAACTACATTGCCACTACTCAAAAATATATACAACAACCTTATATTTCATCCATTTAGAAACCATAACCTATTCAAGCTCCACACAAAGGAGAATTGAGCAAGTTGCAAAGAGAAAAGAAAGTCCCAAGCACAGCTCGCAAGGGATAGGCTAACCCCCCTTCCAAAAAAAAAAAAAAAACCAAATCCATTACAATATAAAAAAAACTGAACAGTTAAATAAAAGATCCTTATACAATGCTACATGTTTGAACTACCTAGCAAGCTAACAGCCACAAAACTCGATGACAAAATAGAACAAGATTCCCTACAGGAAACAGTAACCCACAACTTTTATCGTCTCCTTCAACTTGAGTTCCTGTTAAGTAACAAAAGGAAAAAAAAAAAAAATCAATACTAATAATAAGATGTAAAAAATGTTAACAATTAAAACAAAAAAGATGGCAACTAACACAAAAGTGCCACGCGACTCATCCAAGTCGATCTCATCATCATCATATATAGTCGCATAGTCCACCGATTCCAATGTTGAATTTCCTAAAAAGTAAAGAATATAAATTAAGTATTGAAATTATTCCATAGTAATATAAAATTAAAATAATAATATGTATATTTACTTGAGTACCTTTCATCTCTGCAGCCCACAACTAACTTTGTGCACACATTAATGCTTCTAATGTGTTTGGATGAAGTCTATTACGATGTGGACTCACCAACCTTCCACTAGTGCTAAATGCTAACTCAGAAGCAACGGTGGATACAGGAATAGCTAAAATATCCCTAGCATATGCCTGTAAGGTCGGATACTTTGGTCCATTGGCTTTCCACCAATTCAAAACATAAAAACCTGAAGTTCTTGGCAAAACATCATCTTTTAGATGATGGTCCAACTTTGGTCTTACATTCTACATTTTTTTACTTTTCTTTCTACTAATAAACAAATCATACTCTGAAAGGATCTCTGTAACAATTTTAGGATGCATAGAAGATTCATCAACAACATCGATCTCCATACCAACTCGGTTCTGATACTCTTGCAACAAATCATAACAAATTTGACGAACCCTATCAATTTCCTCTTTAGCTTTGTCTCCATAAAGTTTTTCAAAATAAAACTCTAATACACTTATCTTGTACCTAGGATCAAGTATAACAGCAACTCCAATAACACCATGTATCACTATCCAATATTTATCAAAATTTTCCACCATTTTTTATGCCATTGTTCTAACCACTTCAATTTCACAAAAGAGCCATTGAGACAGTGTCATCCTAATCTCACTTAAAGCTGGGAAACAAACATTGGCTATGGGATACTTAGTACCAGAAAATAACTCGGTGATAGAAAAAATATCTTAAACCTCCCACTGATCTCTCTAACAAACTCTCATTCTTCCTTACTTGGCACGGTCTTATATTGGGGCTTTCTATTTTTCAACCGAGAAAAGACATTCTTTTACAATAAGGCAGTTTGAAACATTAAGTATGTTGAATTCCACCTAGTTGCACAATCCAAGTCCTAATTTCTTAGTATGCGGATTGTGTAATTGATTGACTATTTCTTCAAATTTTTCTTGTCTTTTAGGTGTTGATGTCCGATAAGCTTCACTCTCTCGAATTTTCTCTACACCCACTCGTATGACATCTAGTCCATCTTTGACAATCAAATTCAAAATATGCGCACAACAATGCATATGAAACAAAGTACCACCCAACAAAAGTGATGTATTACTCAATTTATCCATCAACATGGTAATCATGGCATCATTTGTGGAGCAATTATCAACAGTAATAGTAGAGATTTTTTGTCAATATTCCAGTCCATCATATACTCAAGCAAAGTATCACAAAGAACTTCTTTTGTGTGTGGACATGGAACATAAATAAACCTAAAATACAATATTCATGAACAATTATTAATAACATGCAAATTGAACTGAATAAAATAGAATTTTTAAATGATTACAAATTTACAAATATATACCTCAAAATGCAATTTTGCAATGTCCATGAATCATCAACAAAGTGTGTTGTGATAGCCATGAATCCTTTTTTTGAATACTAGCAATCTACATATCAGTTGTGATTGCCACCCTACTTTTATTATTCTCCACCAAACTCAATGTCTTTACCCTCTCATAATCATAAATCTTTAAAATATCACTCTTTATCATATTTCGAGAAGGTACTTTAAATAATGGTTGGAGTGCTGCTGAATATCGTGTAAAACCAACATGATTTACGATAAAGAGGGGATATTCATGCAATATTATGGTGATCATGCCCATCACTTTTTTCCTAGTACAACTTTTATAGTGATCATGCAAATGCCTAATTCTATTTTTTGAATCACCTCCAAGATGCTTATTACAACAATTACATATTGTCTTCCACACTCAATTGACTTGTTATTTCTTAAAGTGTTCCCACACAATACTAGGTTTTCTTTTAGTTCCTCCACAAGTATTAGACTCTTCTTCTAAATTAATAACATTTTGATTAGAGAGGGGAGACAGTGAGTTGGTAGCTAGCGATGATTGTTGTGAGGCCTCACTTTCAAATGGTACTTGAGAGTTAACATCTGACATTTTTAACCTTTATAAAAATAACATGAAATGAATAAACAAAGGTAGCAAAATTACAGAGCAATTTTTTCTAACACAATTCTAGATCTCAAACATGTAATGTATGTGTGTATATATAATAAAAGTGTTATACAAGCCAACTATATTTATTATAAAGCCATAGAAGTCAATGCTAGTCAGAGAAGGGACAAAATGAAGCATTTCCAAAAGAAATCGAAAATAAAAATTTAAAACAAAAACAAATTAATAAATAATCATCCTAGTAATGTTAAGAAACAAACAAATAAAAAAATGGATTGAATTAATCATATTATACAATCTGAAAACATATGCAGCAATTCATTCAGTCAAAACAAAAGAAACTAAAAAAATAAAAATAAAAAATTAATTAAAAAAAAAAGATTTAACTATAATAGCACTACTACCATATATGCACATTCAATGCAAATAAAAACCAAGGAAGATAGAAATAATTCAATTTTCTCCATCACAACATATTACTTGAATACAAATAAATAAATAAAAATTCACAGAATATTCTTGTCATGCTTAAAAAATTGGACAATTAAATATTAAATTAGAACTAAACCCCAATCAATATTCCATCATTCAAATCTTAGGAGTGAAACAAAATCTAAATATTCTCATCTCCATAAAGTTTAAGTAAATTTCAATAATCAAAAAAATAAAATAAAATACAAGGGATAGAAAAAAAAACAAACAAACAAACACCAACCAAACCATCCATCATAAATTCATAACTATCCAATACCTCCAACATTAAAATAGCGACAACTAGTCAAAACAACTTAAATAATGTAAAATTATAAAATAATCCACAATGCCGAATTGTCAAAATACTAAGGTCAAAAAAAATAAAAATAATAACTAAACTAATATCAACCCTAAACTCAGGAAAACACAAGAAATCCAAGAGACATTTCCTACAATCGTAGTTATTTTTCGTCACTACCGTAGTCCTAACTAATCCTACAAAAGAAGCTCGGTTGCATTCGAGATGTCAACAGACAAAACGAATCAGTATGCAAGTATACTAGTATGAGCACAAGATGTGACACCCACGTGTCCACCAGACATAAACAAAGTACATTTAATTCTTGTTGGGACAAGATAAGTAGTTCCACCCGCACTGAGACGAAGGGGTAGTTTCCCGAGATATAGTAGCATTTAGTTTCTTGCTCGTACACAACTAATAATAAATTGAGTATACAAAACAATAAAAAAATATATAAATATAAATATGGTGGGTCCGCCCTGCATAAAAAGTTAGTAAGCCCACTATTCTGCAAAAATAAAGTTAGTATAATTTAATCATAAGTAAATTGTTGAGAAAGTATAAAAACGTACCATTTCATACTTAAATCATTCAAATTGACAAAAACTTAAAGAATAAAAGTTATATGGAATCAAATTTCCTAAAAGGTAACGTGAATGAATTTAGTAGAACTGAACAGGTTGAGAGAAAAACCTGATAGAAGAACTTAGATGGAATTCAACTAAAAAATCTGAAACTGAAAATGAAACGAAACTGCTCTAAGATGATTTTTTTTTGGAAAAGTTCAAAACACAAAAAATGTTCAGAATAATGTTTTACTATAATTTACGTGAAATCAATCATTTCGTGGGTTAAAACAGTATCTAAAATCTGCATTGCTAAAATGCATAAAAACTATTGTAACAAAGATCATTCGATTACAAGTTCTAATCGATCTTTTTAGTAAAAAGTTAAAATACAAAAGTTATCTAGAATTATGTATACATGCCTCTGCCCAAACTTCATAATTTATCAAGGTCATTTACTATTTTTCAAGATGTACAAATCCAAACAATTCAAACTATATCAATAAGTTTATATTTAATTCTTTGTACCTTAACTCTACCGCTTCGGCCCTTCACTTCTGGCCTACACATATATCACGTGTGCCTTCCGTATACCTAACACCGTTGTGAAGCCAAACTTGCACGGGGATATCGTCCCGAGTTTGACCCACAATCCCCAGACGGTTAGCATATATATACGCGCGTAAATCAAATCACTCGTCTACTCCTGAGAGCGAGGCAACAATATATATATGCACAATCCCTCATCTATTAATGAGAACAAACATAACAATGCCAAACCTAAGGCATTCAAATAAATCTCATAATCCTCAACTTTTTTTTTATACACTCTTTCTCACCAACACTCAAATAAAACAACAATCCATGGAGTTATGGTGGAATATTCAGAATTTATCTATGTGTTCTAAATTTATTTTAATTTCATTTATTCAGGAGTGTGATTACAACCATAAAATAAATACATATAAAAATCCTAAACCTTACATACACAACTAATCAAAATAATTAAAATCAATCCATCATCTTCATATAAATACAATATCAAACGAACATCAAATAAATAAATAATAACAACAAAATAAACATGAACCAAGGAAAGTGGGTTTTGTATTCACAATATTTTTTTGAAGATCAAAGAATCACTTGAATAATTAATGAAGCCACCAAAATAAAACCCTAACCTTTTTTTTCTCCTTTCCTTTTCTCTCTCCCGCCGTCCCTCTCTCTATTTTGATTAATCTCTCTCTCTCTCTCTCTCTCTCTCTCTCTCTCTCTCTCTCTCTCTCTCTCGGCTGCACTGCTGCTACTATTATAAATTCTATAGGCAACCTAGAGGGTTCCTATATATATATATATATATATATATCTAAACAAAATGGTTATAAATTATTATTATACAAAGACAACATAAATATAACATATATAAATATAAATATGACATATATTTTATCAATATATAAACACTTTTTTTTTAATAAACAATATAAATATATCAATATTCGGATTAATTACATATAATTAAATAACACATTAAATAAATTAAATACCACATTAAATTCTCATGTATCCACACAGCTAATAAAGCTAAAAATAAAATAAAGTAATAATAATATAACTAATGCCTTAAGACAAAAATCAGGGTCGCTACAATAAACACACCTCAAAAGAATCTCGTCCCGAGATTCGATAGGAGAGAGTACTAAGCAAAAAGCTCCTGGTACATACACTGAACTTTCTCTTCTAATTCCCAAGTGATATCGTTCTCATTTTCGCTCCATAGCACTTTCACCAAGTTCACTTTCTTGCGCCACAACTGCTTTACATCTCGGTCTAGAATAGTAACCAATCGCACCACGTACGTTAGATCGTCACTAATCTCTAACACTTTTGGTGATACTACTTGGGAAGGGTCTTGCACACACTTCTCAATAAAGATACATGAAACACATTGTGACTCATAGCTAAAGCATGTGGTAGGGCTAATTTGTAAGCCACATTACTAATCCTCTCAGTGATCTCGTATGGTCCCACAAATCTAGGTGCCAACTTTTCTTTCTTTCCGAACCGCATGATACCCTTAATCGGTGAGACCTTTAAAAACACAAAATCTCCAACATTCAACTCAACCCCCTTACGTTTTCTATCAGCGTAACTCTTCTAACGACTCTGTGCAGTCTTAATACGTTCTCAAATAATGTTCGCCTTCTTTATGGTCTCTCTCACCAACTCTGGCCTTAACAACGACGCATCTCCTACCTCCATCCAACAAGCTTGTGATCGATATGGCCTCCCATACAAAGCCTCAAAAGGTGCTATCCTGATACTAGAGTGATAAATATTATTATAAGCAAACTTCACCAACGGCAAGTGTTTTTCCCAACTACCACCAAGATTGACGACATAAGCTTTCAACATATCCTCCAAGATCTGATTTACCCTCTCAGTTTGCCCATCCGTCTGAGAATGATATGCCATACTCAAGTCTAACCTAGGACCCAAAGCATGTTGAAAACTCTCTTAAAACTCTATCACAAACAACTGATCACAATCCGAAACTATAGAATCTGACGCGCCATAAAGTCGCACCACCTCTCGAATATACAACCTAGCTAATTTATTCACAGTTTAGTGAACACTGATAGGAATAAAATGAGCAAACTTGGTGAGTCGATCCACTATCACCCAAATAGATTCATCGCCTGGCTTAGACCACGACAATCCATCTACAAAGTCTATAGAGATGTACTCTAATTTCCAAGTAGGGATCTCAAGAGGCTGCAAAAGTCCAAACGGTCGTTGGTGTTCTGCTTTAACCCGTTGACACACATAGCATCGAGAAACATACTCCCCTACGTCCTTCTTCATACCTTCCCACCAAAACATCCTCTTCAGGTCATGATACATCTTAGTCCCACCAGGGTAAATGGTATATCGAGACCTATATACATTATCCATAGTCTCTTTCCTCAATTCTCTTTCCTCAATTCAACAATGTTAGGTACACATAACCTGTCCTTGAATCGCAATCCCCTATCTGAGTCCACAGACCAATCAGTAGGACAATCATTGATCAAATCCATTACAAGGTCATCGAGCTTGCTGACGAGGAATCCATCTAAATATTGCATTCAACGAACTTTACCCAATTACGTCGGTTGTACGGTCAAACTCCCAATACATGTCCTCTCGACACTCTCTATTGGTTAAACATTATGTATTGAAACTAACTCCAAGGAATTCTATTCCTGATCATCAAGGAAGCTATAATCCCATATTGTCAACTAAGTGCATCTACAACCACATTTCCTTTCCTCGGGTGGTAAAGGATCTCGAAATCATAACTATTGATGAATTCAACCCACTTTTGTTGCCTCATGTTCAACTCTTTTTGAGAAAAAAGACATTTAAGGCTCTTGTGATCTGTGTATAACTCAAAGCGCTCCCCAAACAAGTAGTGTCACCATACTTTCAATGCAAACACAACTGTTGTCAGCTCTAAGTTATGAGTAGGGTATCGTCTCTCATAAGGTTTTAACTGTCGAGAAACATAAGATACAACATTCTGATGCTGCATCAACACACATCCCAACTCAGTTCTACTCGCATCAGTAAACACTACTAACTTTTTCCTTTATACTGGTATAGTTAGCACCGGTACTGTAGTCAAACGTTGCTTTAACTTTTGGAAAACTCTCTCACAATCATCTGTCCATAAGAACTTCACATGCTTGTGGGTCAACTTGGTCACGGGTGCTGCAATAGTAGAAAACTTCTCTATAAATCTCCTGTAATAACCGGCTAGTCCTAAAAAACTTCTCACCTCTAAAGGATTCATGGGCTGCTTCTATTCTTTGACAGCAACAACTTTCTCAAGATCTACCACTATCCCGTAATTGGACACAACATGTCCCAAAAATCTAACTTCTTTCTCCCAAAAGTGACACTTACTGAACTTAGTGTATAACTGTTGCTCCCTCAAAGTCTGCAACACGACTTTCAAGTGTTCTCTGTGCTCTTCTTCATTCTTTTTATACACCAGGATATCATCTATGAAGATAATCAGAAACTTATCTAGATACGGTTGAAAAATTTTATTTATCAAGTCCATGAAATAGGCAGGAGCACTTGTTAAACCAAAAGGCATTACAGAAAATTTGTACAACCCATACCGAGTTTGAAAAGCAGTAAGCGACATACTTTCCTCTGACACACCCATTTGATGGTAACTCGTTCTGAGATCAAACTGAGAGAACACGGCTGCTCCCTTCAACTGATTAAAGAAGTCATCAATTCTAGGTAGCGGATATTTGTTCTTTATCGTTACCTTGTTCAGCTTTCTGTAATCTATGCACATGTGGAGAGTGTTATCTTTCTTGGAGACAAAGATCGCGGGTGCTCCCCACGGGAAATTACTTGAACAAATGAACCATTTCTGAAGCATCTCTTCTAGCTGCTTCTTCATCTCCACAAGCTCTCTAGGCGCCATTCTGTATGCCTCCTTAGAAATTGGTGCAATTCCTAAGATTAAGTCAATGCGAAATTCTATTACCCGTTGAGGTGGAGGTCTATGTATCTCCTGAAACACATCCTCAAACTCACGTACCACATTTACCTCACTAATAACTAGCTTAGAGATTTCTACCGAGCACAGAAAACTAGTCATCACCGACTCTCTTCCATCGCTATAAGTGTGGGTATGCCGTGGCATACCGATAATATCTATATTTACAGTCCTTCTAGCATAATCTAGAGTCACAAAGTGATTTCACAACCAATTCATACCAAAAATAATTATAAACCCCTCAAACCCTAAAACAATTAGGTCCGCATACAAGACTTTGCCAGCAAAGTCAATCTCAAAATCTTTACATATCTCATAAAGAGTAACTACCCCTCCTAAAGGGGTCTCAACACGAATAGGTCTAGATAAGGAGGTAGTTACAAGGTGTTCTCTTTCTACAAAACTGTCTAGATATGAAAGAATGAGAGGTGCCAGTATAAAAAAGTACTCTAATGCATTCTTGAAAAAGATTAAAGGTACCTTGCACTTTGTCATTTCTTGGCAACACTGCAAATGCCCTAGCTAGAGCTGTCTGATCTTGTCACGCCTGCTATTTTTTAGGGAAATCCTTGACCACATGTCCCAACTGCTGACACCCAAAACACTTCCTATTGATCGGTTGAGGTGCTACTGCTCTGATAGGTGGGAGCCCCTCCAACTGAGGTGTATAAGGACGATAACCCATCTGTGGCACCTGCTGCTGCTGTCTTTGATAACCCTGTAGGCGTAGACCTCCCTATCTATGATAATAGTGCCCTTGGGGCTGGAAATTGCCTTAAGGCCTGAAATTACCTTGAGATCTGAAATTTCCCTGACTACCCTGTTGTTGTGGCCTCAAAAAGTGCTGACCCCTATGCCTTTGATCATAGGGTCGGCATCTGTTCTTATCACGCTGTTGGAAGTGACTCCTTCTGGAAATCTCTCCGTTCCTGGCCTTCCCTTCTTTAAACTATTTCTCCTTTTCCTCATACTTCAGTGCCAAGTCAAGAACTCCGTCAAACGGTTCAACATCAAAGGGAATAAGGGACTTAGACAGGTAATGATTTAATCCCTTAATAAACTTCTTATTCTTCTTCTCTTTTGTGTCAACCAAGTAAGGGGCATAACGAGACAACTCATTAAACTTGGTGACATACTCGATCACTATTCTACCCTCTTGGGTCAGCTTCAAAAATTCATCACTCAGCTGAGACCGAATAGCAACGGGAACAAACTTCCGATCAAAACGAGTCTTCAAATCTGCCCAAGTCAAAGTTGTCAAATCTAGACTTATAGTGATTCTGGTTTTGACCTGACCTTTGTTGTATTCCGGAGTCGGGTTTCGTGGTTTAACATTGTTATTCATGTCTTTTTCTCTCTTTTCCCCTTTGAGGTTGAATATTGGAGTGTCTTGGGCATGTTTGGAACATGTTGGTTACTAGTTGGTCAAATTGTTGTTGTCCAGAAATTCGCTTCTTCACTCGAGCAAGCTTTGTGAGCTCCTAGTACTTTTGTAGGCCTGTAGAGATACTAAGAGGGTAGTGTTCTTCGCTCGAGCAAGGCTTCCTACGCTCGAGCGACGGTATATGTCTGTAAAACTTTTGGGAGTATGTATTTTGCGCTCGAGCAACGCTTCTTGTCTCGTTCGAGTGAGGCCACTTATTGCGTTTGGTCGCTCAAGCGACAACTCTTGCGCTTGAGCGAGCCTCGAGTATATCAATTCGTAGTAGTTCCTTTTCACATCACTTTTGATATCTTTTCACTAAAAAACCCTAGACCAGCTCTTTCTCTCTCTCTCTCTCTGAAATTTGACTTTTCTCTACAAATCCACTAGGATCTAAGGGTTTCTCTACCCTACTTCCTTTGATAAAAAGGTGAAGCATCTCAAGGGCTACCATTACATCCGAATAGAGTTTGGGTTCGACATTTTTGAAGTTTCTCCACTTCTTCTTTGGGCTTCTACACTTGAGGTAGGAATTTTCAACACTTTCATATGGTTTTTAACTTAGTTATTTGGTTATTATGTAACAATGGTGGCTTTGGGTGTATTATGAACAAACCTAGGGTTTGGGTGTGAAATAAAAATCCTAAACCTTGCGTACACAACAAATCAAAATAATTAAAGTCAATCTATCATCTTCATATAAATACAATATCAAACGAACATCAAATAAATAAATAATAACAACAAAATAAACATAAACCAAGGAAAGTGGGTTTTGCACTCACAATATTTTTTTGAAGATTAAAGAATCACTTGAACAATTAATGAAGCCACCAAAATAAAACCCTCATCTTTTTTTTTTCTTCTTTCCTTTTCTCTCTCCCGCTGTCCCTCTCTCTGTTTTGATTAATCTCTCTCTCTCTCTCTGTCTCTCTCTCTCGCTTTCGGCTGCGCTAGTGCTACTACCATAAATTATATAGGCAACTTAGAGGGTTCCTATATATATATATATATATATATCTAAACAAAAAGGTTATAAATTATTATTATACAAATACAACACAAATACAACATATATAAATATAAATATGATATATATTTTATCAATATATAAACACTTTTCTTTATAAACAATATACATTTATCAATATTCGGATTAATTACATATAATTAAATAACACATTAAATTAATTAAATACCACATTAAATTCTCATGTATCCCCACAGTTAATAAAGTAAAAAATAAAATAAAGTAATAATAATAATAAATAATGTCTTAAGAAAAAAAAACAGGGTCGCTACAATTCCAATATCCAACTAATAGTGATGAAACAACTATGACAACATGTCATTTCATGAAAGCAGATAATTCATCACATACCTTCTTCAGATGCCACGAAAAAAATGAAACAAACTTGCTTCAACCATAGTTAAACCTAACACAAAGTTGTCAAAGCTTAAAAAAACATTGCAAATGGAACCATTAACAACAGGAAAATGAAAACAAAAAATAAAATGTTTCTCAAACTAATTGTTATAATTAAAGTGATTTATTATTGAACAAAATCAATCAAACAATAGTGTTCCAGAAACTAAAGCAACAAAATCACAGAATTACAGCTCACAGAACAAAATGATCAACTTACTAATCCAATCCATACATACAAATTTATATCAAACAGAGTTACTTACAACTTATAGCTTACAGATTTATACACATACAGAATTACAACTTACAGCTTACAACTCACAGCTCACAGATTTACAACTTTATAAACACGCATACAGCTTTATGTGTATATATATATCAAATAGAAAGAGATCTGGAAACAAAACATACCTAGAGGATCTGAGATCACACAGTGAGAAACAGAGCAAAACTCAGAGAAGAATCGAGCGAATATGTACAGATATATACACACATACAGAGCACACACAAATATCCTTTATTTAAAATAAGATTTGTACACACAAAAAAAAAATAGATAAATAAATAATCAAGAGCTAGGGTTTTACCAAACAGATATGAAAGATTTAGAGAATAGCAGAAATCGGTGAGTTGAAAATGGTGAAAATGAGAGGCAAATCGAACAGTTGATAGAAGAGAGAGGCAAATCATACCAGAGAGAGTCGATTGGGGGGTGAAAATTAGAATGAAATTTGGTTCGTTTTCGTACGCGTACATCGGTTTGAGAGAGGGAGAGCCGATGAAGGAGAAGGAAGACGTCGGTGAGGGAGAAGGGAGACGTCGGTGAGAGAGGAGGGAGGTCGGCGGTGAGGGAAGAGCAAGCGAGCGGTGAAGGTGAGGAAGCAGTAGCTAGAAAGAGGCGATGTGTTTGTATTTGTGTGAGTGTGAGTATGAACCTAACAATAGAGACACAAACATATATATAGAGAGGGTTATAATAACAATTTGGGCAAACTTCACTTTACCCCCCTATGATATAGGCCATTTGCGAATCACCCTCCTAACGTTCGAATATCACCACTTAACCCCCCTGTGGTTGATGGAGTGAAGTGCACAATTAGTTTTTCCATCTATTCTAATAAGTTGTGCAATACATGTGAGGGCTGTGCAATTGGTTATTGCAAGATGATTTTTCTTTCGAATTAAATGACTAAAATGCCCTCATCTTCATCACCAATTTCCAAAGCAGCCTTTCTTCTTCATTTTTCAAAACCCAGATCTGGAAATCTCTACCCGGAAGAAGAAGAAGAAGAAAAAAGAGTAAAATTACAAACTCCCACCGATAACTCCATAATCAAACCACTCCCAATGAAAGTAATCAATTGCAAATGTTTAACAAACAAATGTTTAAGTTTGATCAAATCAATTGGTGTTAAATTATGACAAGTAAATAAAAAGGAAAACAAAATATATAACCTGTAACATACATGTTTGGTGTTAAATTTGAATCACCAACTCTAACATACATACATATATATATATATATATATATATATATATAACCTGTAAATGTATATATATATATAAACTTGCAAATTGTATCACAAACATATATATGCACAGTGAATAATATATATATATATAATTTGTATATATATGTATATTTATAACCTGTAAATATGTGTATATATATATATTATCCAATCATTCAATATTCTACAAATCAATTGAAAATCTAAATACTAAATTCCTAAATTATTCACAGCGATGGGTATCTCTATTCTTTCTCGTCCAAGACATTGTCATTTTGATCATTTTCGTACACTTCGTATATCACCTCTAATGGTGCTCGCACATCCCATTCGACGAACGATTCGGCGTAAAACGGGTTCGGATCCAAACCCATTTCTATTTTGAACTTAGAATTTGATTCGATCAAGACCCATTTGTGATCTTCGACTGCCGAATCATGATGATGATGGTTTTGTTCTGGTTCGGTGGAATTGAATTCCTTTTCGACCTTTTGAATCGCTCATAATATGATAAGTGTGAGTAGAGGTAGATGAATGGTAGGGTTGTAATTTTAGAGAGAGAAGGAGAAAGAACATGGCATGTCTTTGTTGTTTAAATTAATTTGTTAAGTCAAAACCCTAATTTCATATTTCAAAACCCTGAGTTCTCTCTCTTGTTCTTCTCAAATGCACAATTGTTGAAGAAGAAATGTTAAACAAAAGTTATATATACAAGGGCAAAATAGTCTTTTTACTTCTGATGTAAACGGTGTTAACTGTGCACTTCATTTCGTTAACCACAGGGGAGTTATGTGGTGATATTCGAACGTCAGGGGGGTGATCCGTACATGGCCTATACCATAAGGGGGTAAAGTGAAGTTTGCCCTAATAATTTTACTTTGAGGAAACGGGAACGGGGCTGGGACTGGGGCCGGGGCTGGGAAACATATCACCGTCCTCGCCTTGAAAATTATCGGGGATTCATTTTCGAATGCCATCCCCAACCCGTCGGGAGTATTTTTCGGGAGAAAATCGCTCTAATCGGGGTCGGGGGTGGGTCCCCGTCGGGTCGGGTTTAAATTGCCATCCCTAAAGGCAGGTTCATAGAACTAGCCTTTAAATCCTCAAAATGGCATGGGTTGTTTTTGAAAGATAGTTAAAAGTTGGTTTTTTTAATTTTTTTTGATTTTTTTTTAAAAAATGTATAAAAAATGTAAGAAATGATGTGATAAAAAATGAGTTAAAAGTTGACTTTTGACTACCAACTCACTTTCCAAAAGAGCCCATAGGGTTGGTTTGGGAATTTGGCTATTGTAATTGATTTTTTGACTTTTTAACTAACTTAATCTAATTAATTTTTTTAAATTCTTTTTCTATAATTAATTTTATAATTATCAAAGAAAAAATAAAATAATTATAATTTAAATATGAAATCTTATTTTATTAATTATTTTTTTTAAAAAAACCTCCAAACCAATTTGTCCCATCCTAATTCAGAACTCACTATCAATATCATTCCCATCGGTCAAAATAAATACAATATTAACAATCCCACTTTAGTACCAATCTCAATTTCCTTTCTAACTGTCCAAACAAAAGTGGCGTAATAGTAAACCAAATTTATAACATCCAGACCAACAAAGCAAACAAGCAAGCAGTCTCTTTTACGGGTCGATGGAGGGTCCGATTTCCAAAATACAGCGCTCAAGCTCTCTCTCAACTACTTATTTCATTTCCCACTTCGCACGCAAATCTCACATCTCTCTCACCACTTCTTCTTCAATGGCGGTTTCTTCGAAGAAGAAGACCAATCCCTAACATCTCCCCAAAACCCTTGACCTTCCCTCTCTCTAACCTTCAATGGCCAAACTCCAACTAACCACTCGCACAGTTCTCGAACCACTCGCTGACATCAATCCCTCTTCTCTCTCTTCCTCCATTCGATCCCTCGCTTTCTCCACCCTCTCCGATTCCCAAACCCTAATCTTCGCCGGCACCGATTCCGGAACCCTTCTCTTGCTCTCCCTAGACCCTAATTCACCTCCCAATTCAAATACCCAAAATTCGAATCAATTCAACAACAACAATAACAATTCTGTGCCTGCAAAAAGTGTTTCTTTTCTGCGATACACTTCGGTGAGCGTGTCATCGGTGGATTATGTGCATATAATTGATCATGTTGGGCAGGTTTTGGTGCTTTCAGGTGGGTTTTTGTTTCTTGTTGATTTGCTTTTGCGTCAACCAGTTAGGAAGTTGGGGGTTTTCAAAGGGGTTAGTGTAGTTGCCAGGAGAGTTCGGAGCGGTGTTTCGGAGAGTACTGATTTGGTGGGGGGAGATAGTAGTGGTGCTAGTTCGTCGGAGTTTTCGAGAACGGGCCTAAGGTTGTTACAGAAACTTGGTGGTGCTAGTGGGATTAGATCGAATGGCTTGAAAGTAAAAGAATCAGAGCTTCATAGGGATGGTAATTGTGTTTTCGCCATTGTGACCGGTAGGAGATTGGTGTTGGTGGAGCTTAGAATTGGGAGGAGTGACAGTCATGGTGACGATGGTGGTGATGGTGGGTCTTTTCTAATTTTGAAAGAAATTCAATGTGTTGATGGGGTTAAAACCATGGTGTGGCTTGATGATTCAATAATCGTTGGTAGTTTAAGTGGGTACTTTTTGTATTCTTGTGTTACCGGGCTAGGTGGCTTG
The DNA here is from genome assembly GCF_055761805.1 of Camellia sinensis. Lineage (NCBI taxonomy): Eukaryota > Viridiplantae > Streptophyta > Magnoliopsida > Ericales > Theaceae > Camellia > Camellia sinensis. The sequence goes on along the minus strand of NW_028128987.1, from coordinate 15,533,130 downwards.
ATATTTTCACTTCCCGATCCAGCTAGTCCGCGACTCAAATTGTTGCTGAAAGAATACAAGGTGTTGTTGTTGGTGGACAATGTGGGGGTCATTGTTAATGCACAAGGGCAACCGGTTGGTGGAAGTTTGATATTCCGTCGTGCTCCAGATTCTGTTGGGGAGATAGCCTCATGTGTAGCTGTTGTGAGGAATGGGAAGATGGAGTTGTATCATAAAAGATCGGGCAACTGTATTCAAATTGTTTCTTTTGCTGATGAAGAAGTTGGTTCATGTGTTGTAGCAGATGAAAATGGGGGTGGGCAACTTATTGTTGTAGCAACACCATCCAAGGTATGCAAGTAAACCATATTGATCTCTGGTAATAGTTGGCGTTAATTGTTTGTTAATAGTTGCTCTGGGCATTTGAATGGGCTAATTGAAGGTGTGGTTATGTATTGGTATATTATTGGATTTTCTTAGTAAATTGTTTTAAGTGGATGCTCATATGCATAGATGATCACAAAAGGAGTCCCAAGTTGTAGATGCCTCCTGTATTTTTCTTTGGCTTGAACCAATGAGAAGGGATGACAAATTTAAGGCGTGTTTGATTGACAGGAATCGAGTGTGGGACTGGGGATCCCATTCCCATTGCTGTTTATTCCATGTTTGCTGACTGTCATGTGTTCTTGGTGTGACAACTTTCATATAGTGGGAATCTGATTAATCTGGGGAGTGGTGGTGGGTGCTCTGATTCCCATTGTAATCAAAATTAAAAATATGAAAGGAAATTTGACAACCATATGCCTTAAGCCATTTAATGTTTAGAAAATAAGTTGATCATTGATAAAGGTAATTTTATTTTTAGTATTGTAATTTAAAAATTAAAATAAATTATTTATACCAGAGTTTTAGAAGGTGTTATTTGAGGCTTGCATTGAGGCTAGGCTATGGTAAAACATATCAAGGTTTTTATTTTCAAGCAACACTCCCAGAAGGCTTGTGCATCACATTTTGAGACATGCGTCTCAGTTGCTTCTGTCTTTTAAACATAAGCATATGAGGACTACACGTATGGATACCTTGTCTTGGGCTGTTGTTGAACTTTAGTCTAATACATGGTTTAAACATAAAAAGAGAACACTCTGAAGGTTCAAGTAAGAAACTCAATAATTGAAACTTAAGAGCATCGATTTCACCTTCATTAAGTGAAAACTTCTTTCTTTGCAGCAAAAATATTGGACGCCTTGAGGAAAAAAGTGTTGACATTTCTTTATTTAATTTTAAATATCTTTTACTATTTTAAAGTATTTCATTTATTTACTAAATATAAAAATTAGAACTTTGAAAATACTTATGCCTTGAGGCTTATGCTCCGCCTCACAAGAGGTATACGACTTGTGTTATGCATTCACCTTAACCTTTAAATTTATTAATTTATACAAAATAAATCTAATTATCGTTTTTTATTTTATTTTATAATTTAAACAAAAAAAAGGTATAACAGTGAAAACAATATTCCAACTTTAAATTAAAGTTGTAACCTCAAGAACAATTAGCTGAAATTATTGTTGCAATATTTTTGAAAATAAGCGTACGGTTAAAGGTGTAAAATGAATGGGCTGCAAAGTATTTGTTGAAGCCCTGAGCTTATATATCCATTGGCATATATAAGTTATACACCTCCCACCCCCCCCCAAAAAAAAAATTATGAGATACAAAAGGGAAAATATTTTCTCATAAAAAATACAAAGAAAGAATGATAATTACCCTCAAATGACCTACCAGTTTTTCTGGCGAATACAGCACATGGCGTACAAGGGCATAGGCTCCCAAAGTTTCTTCTTTGGCTGCCTAGGGCGACCACTCCCCCAACAAGGCAAAAGAGTCACAACTAAATGAGGCATTACCCATTCAACCCCAAATTAAGTAATTCTGTTTTAGGATATATTGTTTTGAAAGTTTATTCTTTAATTGTTTTCTTTCTTTGTTGTATATAGTCAAACTAAATATCACAGTGACAGAGAACCCTTTTTTTTGTGACATTTTTTAATGTATCTAGACTAGCATGGGAATATTTGATTCCCAAACATTCCTAGGCATCTCTTACCCTGACATTGGATGTTGGTCGTCAAACTAGCATTCTTCACAACAAATGCATCCTTAGAATCTCACTATGGAGGGTTGCTCTGAGGTGGCTAGAGTGGGGTCTTCTGGGAAGATGGTAAGCACTAATTAGAGTTGAGGCGGTCTTAGAAGATGGGAGAGTGGCAGTAGAGACGGCTTTTGAACTTGCCAAAGGAAGTTGAGGGTTGATTGTGTATCTACATGCATGGAGGTGGTCTCCTTGTGTAGGATTGTAGAACCATGGGGGTCAGCTCAGTTTTGCACAAAGTCTTACTCAAACACATGTGGCTTGACTGCCTTGGTTCAACAATTTGATGGTTTCTCAACTATCAATTGTACCTCCGCTTAGACCTTGGGGGTTGGAGGAGTGTAGTGGGCAGGTATGCTGTCATCAAAAGGTAATAAAAAGAAGCTATAATGGTTAGTATGATACGCCTAATGAGGTATCACATTTCTTGGTCAAGTCTGGCTATGTCTTCTTGTAGAGGCTCCTCTCTCTCTCTCTCTCTCTAAGATCGGTGAAGGTGCAAGCCCCTTTGAGGGAGCGGATGATGAATCTCCTCGATGACCCCTCAATTGTAGTCTCCAAGCCATAGATCCTTTAGTGATCCCGAGTAGAGGTCAAATGCCCCATGACCATGACACCAACCTAGAGGGGCTTCTTAGGCCCTATTCCCAACCTAGGCAACATTGGTAGCATCGAGGTGCCTTTTGGATTCTGGAGACCTTTTCTCGGTGGAGATTGCTTAGCCAACCATGGCAAGACTGAGCAAATGTCATGAAAAGGGCACACTTGGCCGGAGAGTGAGTGTGTTAGTTCTCGGAGGACAAGAATAGGCAGAGAAACATTCATTTAGGAGGCTGTTCGATTGAGTTGAGGCAGCATTGTGCATGTCAATTATGAGTAGATACGGGAATCCTCAGCCAAGCCGAGGGAGTGCTTAAGCTTGGTTTGTCTATTGATGAGTGAGCTTTTCAATGGGATCATGTTTTCATGACGGGCTCAGTTCATTTCCTGTCCTAACCTCGGCATTTGTAAAGTTGTTCAAGGGCATTGTTACTCCATTGAAGTGGTGTTTGTTTTTGGTTGTATGTTTTTTCAGTGTAATGTTGTTTTAACTAATAATTGTTTATATATCAATGGATTTTATGTGTTTCAGCATGCGTAGTGGTATTTTTGGGTTATTGGGTTAAATCATCTGAATGAAAATTAGGGTTAAGTAAGAAGAGAAGAAGGAAGAAGAAGTGCAGAGAAATAAGTTTAGGGCTTTATCATCTACTCTGCACCTCAGAATGTATTTATATTAGTGCGATATGAGATTACAAAGCTACCTTTGGCATAATATGAAAAACTAACAACTCTAACAATCTAGTTTAGATTAACTATACTTGCAGACCAGTTTATATGTTGGCTGTTTATCCTTGTGCCCTGTAAGTTCACAATACTGGTCTCTTGTACTTAAAAAATGAGGCCTCGTGATAAATAAGTTCTGTTGGGTATTTCCTGCAGTTCTAGTTATTAGTATATTTAGTACTTAGGGTGGTAGAATGTTTGGAAAATCATACTGTTTTATGTTATTGCCAGGTTATTTGCTATGGGAAAGTACTGTCGGAAGAACAAATCAAAGACCTGTTGCGCAAGAAGAACTTTGAGGAAGCCATCTCCTTGGTGGAGGAGCTTCAAAGTGAAGGTGAAATGACAAAGGAAATGCTGTCCTTTGTTCATGCTCAAGTGGGTTTCCTCTTGCTGTTTGACTTGCATTTTGAGGAAGCAGTAAATCACTTCTTGCTGTCAGAAACTATGCAGCCTTCTGAAATATTCCCATTTATCATGCGAGACCCAAATCGGTGGTCATTGCTGGTATATACTACTTTTGCTTATTTCTATGGTCACGATATATACTATATTTGCTTGTGATATTGCTTCAACACAAGGCTGCTGATTGTGCTAGTTATTGATCAGAAAATTTGGCTGGAAAATTTTCTTTCTGACAAATTATTAGTAGCTAATACCAAACTAGGAATGGTTTTTATGCTATACTTTGTTTTTGTTTTTCTTTTTTGGTTCAGTTTCATGGTTTCTTTGGTGTTTTAAACTAGGAAATCGTGCATCACTTGCATAAACTAAAGGTTTCTTATGCTTTGTCACACTTAATTACAGATAATGATTGATGCAGTGACCTGTGAACTAATGCTTCATAGAGATTTTTTTCCTCACTAGTTTTTAATTTGAGAGTTTCTTCGTAATTCTACATGTTGATTGGTGTTAAAAGTAAGTATTTTATTATGAGGTTTTGTTACTTGCTCTATTGTTGGTAGTTATTATTTGTGTTGGTCTAGGATTCTGGAAAAGTTTTATTTGCTGAAACTAAGTATTCTTATGAGTGTATTTTCTAAAAGTGTCTATTTAATTTGAGTTCTAACTTGAGCTGGGTTGTGAGTCTTTAATCCAGCCTGTTATTAACTTAAATAGTTTCTTCAAAATTTGAGTTCCATCTGGTCATAACTTTGCTTGTGCCCTTGATGTAAGATGAGGTTTAAATACAATGAATGCTTTGTCTTGGTTAATGAATGATTGCGGAAATTTTTGTTGATTTGAATGGGGATAGCAGTCATGATTCACGGTTATGGTTCATTTCTTTCCCTTTCTTTTTCTTTCTTTGTGAATTTCTTCTTCTACGGAACTTCTCAAAGCCCTTTTTATCACTAGAATCTAATCAAACACTTTGAATACTTTTGAACTTCCCTTTTTTTTATTTTTATTTTTACTGTCATTCAAACCAAAATATCTAGGTAATCTTGCATAAGGGAAGCTCTAATTTAATTCTTGTAGAGTTCATGTGATACAAACATTGTTAGAGAATCTCACTCGTACATAACAACTGGGAACTATTTTAGTTGGAGCGCCCCCCCCCCCCCCCCCCCCCCCCCCCCCCCCCAAGTATCCTCTTATTGCAATCAGGAGGCACCCACACCCCTTCCATTCTAGTATATCCCAACAATATTGTGACTGGGGGATTCTCTCTCCCACATAGGCACTTGCATGCTTGCTCACCATTTTCTTTATCTTTTTAAATGAAATTGAAAAGCTAATCGATGGGTTGATTTGATATCAAAAAATGGTTTCAGGGGCTCTTAACCCAACATAATGTGAACTTGTCCTTTATCTCTTAGATTTATTTTATCTCTAGTTGCTTGGTTTTGCTTGGAATATTGTTTTATACACTCTTGAAGAGTTTGGTCTTTTCTCAAAGTATGTAAGAAGGGAGGGCTTCCTTGAACTTTACTAAATTTGTGGGATAAGTAGTAGTGATAGCATTTAAGAAAGAGATGAGGAAATTGTATATCTTGGTACTTTTCATGTTGTGGAGTACTCCACTGTTACTTAACTTTGCATCTAAATATTTGATGACTGGTCTTATTTGGGGCAATTTGTTGTGAAATTACTTGATTTCAAAGTAGAACAGAAACAGGAAGATGCTATCTTAGCTGGATTTGGTATATGTACTGAGTGTAAGTTTTGGGGTGGTGCACATTGCAGTGCAAGTATGTTTTAATTACTTTCATCTAGTTTACTTCTGTTAATTATCTCCTCCCTTCCCCCTTCTTTCTGCTGTTTAGTTGTTGATAAACTCATATCAATGCTTTTGAACTTTGATTTAAAATTGATTAAGTTTTTATTTTCAGGTGCCAAGGAACCGGTATTGGGGCTTGCACCCTCCTCCTTCTCCACTTGAAAATGTTGTTGATGATGGATTGATGGCCATCCAAAGAGCTATTTTTCTTAAAAAAGCAGGGGTGGAGACTGCAGTAGATGATGCTTTTCTTTTGAATCCACCAAATAGAGATGATTTACTGCAATCGGCAATAGAAAACATCATTAGGTGTATATTCTTCCTCTTGCTTTTTGTTCTTAAAGGGGCGTGGAATATAAGCCGTCTGGAAAAACCTAAAAGTTACCTTTAGATTGAGATTATGAATTTTTAGATTATAGGCTGAAAATGCTTTGAATAAGTTGTAAAAGTATATGGTGCAACTTTTGGATGACATATGGAAAAGTTGACAGTGTTGGCAAATAATCCAAAAAATAGCCTTTTAAATCATAAATACCGAAATGGCCATAGTTTTTTAAACCTAGCAATTTTTAAAGGAGTACGCCCATGATTATGAAAATATTGAGGAGCCTTTTGGTCCAACTTTCGAAAGCTTAAAAATTTAAGCTGGAAAAGCACTCCCAGGTAGCTTGGAAAAATCAAGCTTTTGTTTGTTAAAATTAAGTTCATTAAGCATATAAGTTGAATGCAATAAGTTATGCCAAACACCTTCCACCAAAGCTGTAATCCAAATAATTTTATTTAAAAGATTTGTCAAACGGCCTTGTAATACAGTCCCAGGTATTTAGCATATCACCAAAATGGCTTGCAAGTTTAACAGTTGTATATTACTGGTTCATGTTAAATTGTCTTTAAGTGGAGGTGGATTGTTGCTAAAGCTTTTCTTGACCTCCCCTTCTTTCACTACAGGTATTTACATGTTTCTCGGGAAAAAGATCTGACTCCTTTGGTGAAGGAAGGAGTTGACACTCTTCTGATGTACCTCTATAGAGCCCTAAATCATGTAGAAGATATGGAGAGGCTTGCATCTTCTGAGAACAGTTGTATAGTGGTATGTGACATCTTCCTTTTGCTTTGTACTTTTATTGACTTGTAACCCCTAAGTTTCTTATACTCTGCATAGTTTCCTATCCATACTTACGAGGAACCTGCAAAACGGACTCCAGCATTTTGAAGTGCTGGGTCACTTGATTGACCTGTGATCTCACACACAATATTTTTCAAACCCGGGATTATTGAGGAAGATGTGGAAGAGAGTGGTTCATCATCAGTAGCCAAACTCTTTGGGTCAGAGTCTTGAACTGTGATTCCATTTTCCCCTTAATATTATGAACAAAAGAACAGATAAAAAATGGAAAAATATTTGAAGTATTTTTAATTTATAGAAAAATCAATTGTTTGTGTCCTACAAGTTGCATTAAAAAACATAAGAATTAGTGTTGACTGAGAACACGCTGAGGAAATAAATTGCACTGATTTTGAGAATATCTATCTCTTTCTTTAGGGAAAATAAAAGGATCTTAATCAAGTTTGTGACTGTCTGATTGGGATAAGTTGCAGTGATAAGGAGAATAGTTTTCACTGCAAACATCTTTAGTGGATTTCAATAGTTGCAATGTGAATTATAGCCTCCTACTAGCCTCCTACTCTTTTCCGGGTTTGAAAATATTGTGTTGTGTTAGTTGTAGGGTTAGGATCAAGTTTGTATGTAGGCCTCAAGACAATGCACTATGTGCAGTTGTTTGTAAACAGTGGAATGTTACATTCCAATGTATTTCAAAGCGGGAGGCCAGTCAGAAGCCTGCTTGAAGGATGACCATACAACTTCAATGGGCGGTGCAGGAGGAGTTAGAAACTTTGTTGAACGACTCCGGGAATTTGCGGACGCTTGCCTTCCTGTATGCAAGTAAAGGGATGAGCTCTAAGGCTCTTGCTATATGGCGTATCTTGTCAAGAAATTACTCATCTGGCCACTGGAAAGACCCTAAAGTGGAAATGGACTCACAGCAGTCCTTGAATAATCATATTTCCGGCAAGGAGATTGCTGCAATTGAGGCGTCAAAGATACTTGAGAAGTCATCTGATCAAGATTTAGTACTGCAACATATTGGTTGGGTATGCATAATTATTTTGATCAAGTTCTGTTGATAATTATAATGGTTAAAAGTTGCTGTGATTCATGAATCCAATGGCTGATAGGATGTTGGTTTCTCATGTTAGATTGCAGATGTTGACCAGGCACTTGCTGTTCGGGTATTAACATCAGAGAGAACTGATCAGCTTTCACCAGGCAGGCCTCATAATCTTAAAAGTTTTTGGTTGTTTTACTTTCCATTTTCATTGGCTGCTTTTATTTGTTTTGTGGTACTTTTTATGGTGCCCAATACTTGTTAAAGGTCTTCATATATATGTAAATATATTTTATGTGGTAATTCGCTCACAGAGTCTCCTGGCACAGTATTTTCATTTGTCTTTGCCATTCCATTCAGGCATCATTGGTGTTTGTATTATCCAATAAGAGGGAAAATAAAATGGGTTTACCATAAGAACACATTGCTGGTTTTGCATTAATTTTATTTTATTTTATTTTATTTTTTGCTTTATACAATCTGTGATTAGTTACTTTTCAAAAAGTGGAAGGAATGCAACAAGATCTGTCTATATATAATTAGATCTTAAATTTACTTGCAATACACCCATTTTTGTTGCGAATAAATGAAGTTTATTTATTGACAGAAGGAAAAAAAAAGTGTATATAAGAAAGATTCATAGTTGGTAGTTACTTTTCAATATTGTATGACTCCTTTGGTTTAAGAATAATTGTACTGAATGTGAGAAGATTTGGAACATAGCTGCAAGAGTTCATATCTAAATGCCTAAGTGCCTGAAAAAAGGATGCACAGGACAGGAGCAAATTTTTTATTTATTTAATAGTGTATATGGTTCGTCCTTTTTTTGGATTACGACTTTGTGTGTGTGTGTGTGTGTTCTGTTGCAAATATAATTTAGAATTTCTGCATGTGATTTATATTTCTTGAAATAGTCTACCTCTATCACTTAACCATTGGGACATGCTTAATAAATAGTTATAATGATGTGCATATGTTATTTTTACTTGGAAAATAATTTTCCTGTTTTGCTACCTTTGTTTTTAATGTAACTTTTGTTACAGATGAAGTAATTTCTGCTATTGATCCGAAGAAGGTGGAAATTCTGCAAAGGTATGCTCCTCCTAAGTTATTGTATCTGCAACATTATTTCTGGAAAGTAATTCATAATAGCAAAGCCCATGCAGTTTTCTGTCATAATTCTGTTCTTATGACCTTCAGTCTTTTTTTTCTTCCATTTTTTGAGCTACTTGGATGGTTAAAATTCCAAACATAAGGGCTAGCATCTGTTATTGTCTGAGTTTGTTTAATGGGATAGTACCTTTTATCTTCTGTGTTTGTTTGATTTGTTACCGCAACTGCTAATGTAAACATGATATGAAAAGAATGGATGTTTTTGAACTTTTTATTATTTTTGTTTCTGAAAACTTGAAAAATGATAACTGAAAAAATGAATCAATGCCAATTAATTAATTAATTAATTTTTTTAGTTTTGTTTCTAGTCAGGGCTGCGGCCTTGTAGATCTTCCAAATTTCTGGTTGCAAGTATGAGTTAGTGGGTACATATGTAGATTACTCTAGGCTTGATTTTTGTATTGTTTGCATCAACTTTGATGCTTTTCTAATAAAGTTTGTGTAGAAATTTAATGTATAAAGAGAAATAGAGAATTGTATTATTGATTGATACATAATGTTATATTAATTACAATGATTCATGATTCCTATATATAGAAGATGGTGAGTGTGTAGTAGGTAAGGAGTAGGTGAAGTGGAGGTGGTAGTGGTGTAGTGGGTTAGGTTTAGTGGAGTAGGTGAGGTGGTAGTGGTGTAGTGGGTTAGGTTTAGTGGAGTAGGTTTAAGTGGGTGAAGTAGGTGGAGAGTAGGTGGATTTTAACAGCCCCCCGCAAACTCAAGGGGGATAGGAACTAACCAACTTGAGTTTGGAGAGAGTAACAAAAACAAGAAAATACATAAAAATAAAAGAGGATAGGAGACACTGTATGGTCGTGTCAGACCGATGGTGAAGACACTGTATGGTGGTGTCATAACGTTGTAGAGGACACTGTATGGGGGTGTCATAACGTTGTAGAGGACACTGTATGGTGGTGTCATAACGGTGTAGAGGACACTGGATGGCGGTGTCAGACCGATGTAGAAGACAGTTTATGGGGTCATGTCGGACCGTTGTAGCAGACAATGTTCTGACAGTTGTTGTGACAGTTTACAGAGTCTTGCTGGACCCTTGTAGAAACTAACCGGAATCAATGTCGGGACAGTTTACAGAGTCTTGTCGGACCCATAAGGGAGCTAACCGGAATCAATGTCGGGACAGTTTACAGAGTCTTGTCGGACCCTTGTAGAAACTAACCGGAATCAATGTCGGGACAGTTTACAGAGTCTTGTCGGACCCCTGTAGAAACTAACCGGAATCTATGTCGGGACAGTTTACAGAGTCTTGTCGGACCCTTGAAAAAGTTGCACCCTCAAAAGGTGTGCCCATTTTTGTCAAAAGGCGTGCCCAATTCATCAAAAGACGAGCCATCAAAAGGCGCGCCAGACACGCGGCGATGCACGTGATCGACAGTGCGCGTGTCGGCCGCTTCGTCAGTGTCGATATAAACCAATGCGGAGGCTGTGGAAACCAGTCTGAAACTCTCTAAACATTGTTATTCTGAAACACTCGGTAAAGACTTTGTATCCAACCCTTCTCTGAAACATCTGAACAATGGCCTCTTCTTCCCGTTCAGCTACCCAGAATACGGCATCTTCATCCCGTGGTCTACTCACTCTCTTTCCCGACCTCAATGAGTCAACAAGAGAGATAACTGGTGCGGTGGCACTGGAACCTCAACCAAGCGCCCCGGAGTTTGCTCCGTTGAACTTTCCTATGCGGTCTGTGGAGCAAAGAATGGCAGTGCAGTCGGATGTGGAGGCCAATCAGTATACCTTGAAGTCATGTGTGGAAACCATGACTGCGGTTACAAATTTGTCGAACCGGCTGCAGAGTAGGACAAATGAGGTGCAGCAATTAAACGCCCAACTGGCTCTGCTCCAGCGCATGTATAAGGATGCGCGAGCAGAGATAAGTGTGCTAAAGGCGGAAAACAAGGAGCTGAAGCGGAAGGCCACCGTGATGTTCCGATTTGGAGGTCCGCCATATGCTGCAGTGGAGGAGCAGGGAGTAGTGATCGTGCCCAGTGGAGTGGGAAACACGGAGGCAACACCGGCAAGAGCCGCCCAGGACGGAGGCAAGAAGAAAAGACCGGCGGAATAGGCGAAGAAGTAAGGGCAGTGGGTGGCCGTCTGCAGAAAAGGAAAACAAAGCTTTTGGTGTTGTGTTTTTTTTTTTTTTTTTGGTTGTAAAATTGTGATCGGGGTTGATCCCTGAGAGGAATAAAATATGGTGTGCAAATCTTTATCACACGGATTTGTGAAAAACAGCAATGGTGTTTGGAATTTTTTTTTTTTTTTTTTTTTTTTTTTTTTTGTGAAAAGTAAGGGAATCAAATAACAAAAAATATGATGATGGTGATGAAATGATAAGCATGGTGATGATGAATATATAATGATGAATAAAAATAATAAAGGATGGAGTGGGGAACAGGGCGAGAGCACCAATTAAGTTTTATAATAAAAAAATAAAGTTTAGGCGGTGGAGACAGATTGCTTAAGATATTATCCAGAAAAGTGATAGGAGATAGGAGGAGAGAGAGTGGGAACAAGCCCTAGAACACCCCCACTATTGCAGAAGAGTTGAATAGCTCAAATTCAAGAATGCCAGACTCGCACAAGCTGGGTAAAGAACAGGAAGATAAAGGGCCGTAGCTTCCCATAAACCTGATAGGGTGTGCAGATTTTTTGCAGTGGTTGAATGCACGTTCAAGCGCTACATACTGGCGCGGTGCAAGGTCTTGTTGAAAGTTTCCAGTACCAAGCTCCATCAACTGAGGAGCCCGTACAAGTAGCCTCTGTACTTGTTTCAAGTTGACATTCTTATTGACCTTCAAAACACTTAATGACTTGCACCTAGTAACAAGTCTCTCAAGGGCATCAAAACTGACATCAATGTGCAGGCTGGAGAAGTTCAGTACTTCTAATAGGTGAAAGGAGAGAGATCTGCCATGGAAGAAGCTATATGTATTGATAGAGATGACAGCGGAATAGGTTGAGGTCCGGCGGGCGGCTAAGGTGAGGTTGCCGCCCGCCGGTGAAGCGAAAATACTAGGTTCTAAACCTGCTCTGATACCATGTAGAAATTTAATGTATAAAGAAAAATAGAGAATTGTATTATTGATTGATACATAATGTTATATTAATTACAATGATTCATGATTCCTATATATAGAAGATGGTGAGTGTGTAGTAGGTAAGGAGTAGGTGAAGTGGAGGTGGTAGTGGTGTAGTGGGTTAGGTTTAGTGGAGTAGGTGAGGTGGTAGTGGTGTAGTGGGTTAGGTTTAGTGGAGTAGGTTTAAGTGGGTGAAGTAGGTGGAGAGTAGGTGGATTTTAACAGTTTGTTTATTTATCAAAAAGAAAAAAAATAAATATGTAGATTACTCTTTGATGTGTCACCTTGGAAACTATTTGTAAGTGTGGTAGGTAGAGTTGAGTGTGTTAGGTGAGAGTTGAGTGTGGTAGGTAGATGTAAGTGTGTTAGGTGAGAGTTGAGTGTGGTAGGTGAATATGTTTTTCTCTTCTATATATAGGAGAGTCATTGTATACAAAATATATATCAATCAATAATACATCAATTTTAACATGGTATCAGAGCTAGAGGTTAAGCTCTTGGTGCTCTTCGCCTTCTGGCGGGCGGCAACTTTGCCTTAACCGCCCACCAGACCTCAACCAATTGAAACCTCCAACACATACCTCCTCTCCAATCACCGCCAATAACCACTGCAGCAAAACAGATGGTACTCGAGAATCGAACCCCGTTAATGGTTGCTGCCATGTATGGCAGTGTTGATGTTGTAAAACTAATACTCTCTTTATCCGAGGCAGATGTAAATCTTTCCTGTGGCCCAGATAAGAGCACTGCCCTTCACTGTGCTGCATCTAGTGGATCTGTCAATGCTGTTGATGTTGTACAGATGTTGTTACTTGCTGGTGCAGATCGCAATTTGACTGATGGCAATGGCCATAGACCTATTGATGTTATTGTCGCTCCTTCAAAGTTTCCTGACTTGAAAGATACCCTTGAAAGGCTCCTCAGGAATGATGATTCTGTTCATCTACCGGACATTAAGGTATCCTTTGGTGGTGAGAAATCGAATTCCTCATCACACTTATCGTCTCCAGAAAATGGTC